>NW_020230360.1:0-395000 GCF_003227715.2 Harpegnathos saltator
AGAAATTAAAACAAGTGAGCTTAAATTGGCATAATTCTTCTTTCGCGTTGGTTCATTAAGAAACTCCGTTAATTGACTCTCGTATTATAGGGAAGACACGGTTGAAGAATATGATTTTTGAAGATATCTTGGGATTCATCGTACGAAACGAGTTGAAGAATAACGATGATTGACATTTCTAAAACCTATTTTTGCAGACTCGTCACTACGGAGTGATTGTTCTTACTTCGATCTTATCAGCCTCGTCAAGATGAGACACATACGTAACCAACCCATACGCTAACACAAACGTTTGGATATAGCGGACGAGTAACGAATACAGCAGCAGAATTTATACATATTGCCATGCGAAGTTGATCTCTATGTCGAGGGGAAGGTGACGAAACAAGTTTGGCAGTCGATGATGCAACTGTCAAGTTGGGATATAATTGCGTTGCATTCATGTTTGATGAATTCGTTACTTGAACTGGATGGTGTAGAGATAGATCCGTAATCGAAACGTGGGAATACACATTCAACAAAACTCAAAACCCCAACCCCACCACCAACACAAACCCCACCACACAACACAACCTACCCACCCAACCACTAGACACCTACACAGCTAATCCCCCCGCCGACTATCCTCTCTCCGCCGCCCGCACACCACACCACTCCGCACTCACCCGCACTCACCCATCCCCCCCGTCCGATTTATTTCCGCTTCTTTGGGGGTAGAGGGGTTCGTCATTGGTTAGTAAAACACACACACTACGGAGTTTTGGGAAAAGGGCTTATCCTCACACATATACACTCATCGGTTAACCTGTCGAAGCACAGCCGGTCGCATCTCTAACCGTTTAGGAGATATCGAAGGTTAAAGTTTTCTAACCTTTCTCCGTCGATATCCAGCCTTCATCCGTCGATATCTCCGCTTCTATTGGGAGTAGAGGGTCGTCATGTAGTCCAAAATGTAGGGTTTTGAAAGGGCTTTAATTTGGTACTGTCCGAAGCCTGTATCTCTAACCGTTTAGGAGATATCGAAGGTTAAAGTTTTCTAACCTTTCTCCGTCGATATCCAGCCTTCATCGTCGATATCTCCGCTTCTATTGGGAGTAGAGGGTCGTCCATGTAGTCCAAAATGTAGGGTTTTGAAAGGGCTTTAATTTGGTACCTGTCCGAAGCCTGTATCTCTAACCGTTTAGGAGATATCGAAGGTTAAAGTTTTCTAACCTTTCTCCGTCGATATCCAGCCTTCATCCGTCGATATCTCCGCTTCTTATGGGAGTAGAGGGTCGTCATTGTAGTCCAAAATGTAGGGTTTTGAAAGGGCTTTAATTTGGTACCTGTCCGAAGCCTGTATCTCTAACCGTTTAGGAGATATCGAAGGTTAAAGTTTTCTAACCTTTCTCCGTCGATATCCAGCCTTCATCCGTCGATATCTCCGCTTCTATTGGGAGTAGAGGTCGTCCATGTAGTCCAAAATGTAGGGTTTTGAAAGGGCTTTAATTTGGTACCTGTCCGAAGCCTGTATCTCTAACCGTTTAGGAGATATCGAAGGTTAAAGTTTTCTAACCTTTCTCCGTCGATATCCAGCCTTCATCCGTCGATATCTCCGCTTCTATTGGGAGTAGAGGTCGTCATGTAGTCCAAAATGTAGGGTTTTGAAAGGGCTTTAATTTGGTACCTGTCCGAAGCCTGTATCTCTAACCGTTTAGGAGATATCGAAGGTTAAAGTTTTCTAACCTTTCTCCGTCGATATCCAGCCTTCATCCGTCGATATCTCCGCTTCTATTGGGAGTAGAGGGTCGTCATTGTAGTCCAAAATGTAGGGTTTTGAAAGGGCTTTAATTTGGTACCTGTCCGAAGCCTGTATCTCTAACCGTTTAGGAGATATCGAAGGTTAAAGTTTTCTAACCTTTCTCCGTCGATATCCAGCCTTCATCCGTCGATATCTCCGCTTCTATTGGGAGTAGAGGGTCGTCATTGTAGTCCAAAATGTAGGGTTTTGAAAGGGCTTTAATTTGGTACCTGTCCGAAGCCTGTATCTCTAACCGTTTAGGAGATATCGATGGTTAAAGTTTTCCAACCTTTCTCCGTCGATATCCAGCCTTCATCCGTCGATATCTCCGCTTCTATTGGGAGTAGAGGGTCGTCCATGTAGTCCAAAATGTAGGGTTTTGAAAGGGCTTTTAATTTGGTACCCTGTCCGAAGCCTGTATTCTTCTAAACCGTTAGGAGATATCGAAGGTTAAAGTTTCTAACCTTTCTCCGTCGATATCCAGCCTTCATTCGTCGATATCTCCGCTTCTATTGGGAGTAGAGGGTCGTCCATTGTAGTCCAAAATGTAGGGTTTTGAAAGGGCTTTAATTTGGTACCTGTCCGAAGCCTGTATCTCTAACCGTTTAGGAGATATCGAAGGTTAAAGTTTTTAACCTTTCTCCGTCGATATCCAGCCTTCATCCGTCGATATCTCCGCTTCTATTGGGAGTAGAGGGTCGTCATTGTAGTCCAAAATGTAGGGTTTTGAAAGGGCTTTAATTTGGTACCTGTCCGAAGCCTGTATCTCTAACCGTTTAGGAGATATCGAAGGTTAAAGTTTTCTAACCTTTCTCCGTCGATATCCAGCCTTCATCCGTCGATATCTCCGCTTCTATGGGAGTAGAGGTCGTCATTGTAGTCCAAAATGTAGGGTTTTGAAAGGGCTTTAATTTGGTACCTGTCCGAAGCCTGTATCTCTAACCGTTTAGGAGATATCGAAGGTTAAAGTTTTCTAACCTTTCTCCGTCGATATCCAGCCTTCATCCGTCGATATCTCCGCTTCTATTGGGAGTAGAGGGTCGTCATGTAGTCCAAAATGTAGGGTTTTGAAAAGGGCTTAAATTTGGTACCTGTCCGAAGCCTGTATCTCTAACCGTTTAGGAGATATCGAAGGTTAAATTTTCTTAACCTTTCTCCGTCGATATCCAGCCTTCATTCGTCGTATCTCCGCTTCTATTGGGAGTAGAGGGTCGTCCATGTAGTCCAAAATGTAGGGTTTTGAAAGGGCTTTAATTTGGTACCTGTCCGAAGCCTGTATCTCTAACCGTTTAGGAGATATCGAAGGTTAAAGTTTTCTAACCTTTCTCCGTCGATATCCAGCCTTCATCCGTCGATATCTCCGCTTCTATTGGGAGTAGAGGGTCGTCATTGTAGTCCAAAATGTAGGGTTTTGAAAGGGCTTTAATTTGGTACCTGTCCGAAGCCTGTATCTCTACCGTTTAGGAGATATCGAAGGTTAAAGTTTTCTAACCTTTCTCCGTCGATATCCAGCCTTCATTCCGTCGATATCTCCGCTTCTATTGGGAGTAGAGGGTCGTCCCTTGAGTCCAAAATGTAGGGTTTTTGAAAGGGCTTTAATTTGGTACCTGTCCGAAGCCTGATCTCTAACCGTTTAGGAGATATCGAAGGTTAAAGTTTTTCTAACCTTTCTCCGTCGATATCCAGCCTTCATTCGTCGATATCTCCGCTTCTATTGGGAGTAGAGGGTCGTCCATGTAGTCCAAAATGTAGGGTTTTGAAAGGGCTTTAATTTGGTACCTGTCCGAAGCCTGTATCTCTAACCGTTTAGGAGATATCGAAGGTTAAAGTTTTCTAATCTTTCTCCGTCGATATCCAGCCTTCATCCGTCGATATCTCCGCTTCTATTGGGAGTAGAGGGTCGTCCATTGTAGTCCAAAATGTAGGGTTTTGAAAGGGCTTTAATTTGGTACCTGTCCGAAGCCTGTATCTCTAACCGTTTAGGAGATATCGAAGGTTAAAGTTTTCTAACCTTTCTCCGTCGATATCCAGCCTTCATTCGTCGATATCTCCGCTTCTATTGGGAGTAGAGGGTCGTCCATGTAGTCCAAAATGTAGGGTTTTGAAAGGGCTTTAATTTGGTACCTGTCCGAAGCCTGTATCTCTAACCGTTTAGGAGATATCGAAGGTTAAAGTTTTCTAACCTTTCTCCGTCGATATCCAGCCTCATCCGTCGATATCTCCGCTTCTATTGGGAGTAGAGGGTCGTCCATGTAGTCCAAAATGTAGGTTTTGAAAGGGCTTTAATTTGGTACCTGTCCGAAGCCTGTATCTCTAACCGTTTAGGAGATATCGAAGGTTAAAGTTTTCTAACCTTTCTCCGTCGATATCCAGCCTTCATTCGTCGATATCTCCGCTTCTATTGGGAGTAGAGGGTCGTCCATGTAGTCCAAAATGTAGGGTTTTGAAAGGGCTTTAATTTGGTACCTGTCCGAAGCCTGATCTCTAACCGTTTAGGAGATATCGAAGGTTAAAGTTTTCTAACCTTTCTCCGTCGATATCCAGCCTTCATCCGTCGATATCTCCGCTTCTATTGGGAGTAGAGAGTCGTCCATGTAGTCCAAAATGTAGGGTTTTGAAAGGGCTTTAATTTGGTACCTGTCCGAAGCCTGTATCTCTAACCGTTTAGGAGATATCGAAGGTTAAAGTTTTCCAACCTTTCTCCGTAGATATCCAGCATTCATCCGTCGATATCTCCGCTTCTACTGGGAGTAGAGAGTCGTCCATGTAGTCCAAAATGTAGGGTTTTGAAAGGGCTTTAATTTGGTACCAGTCCGAAGCCTGTATCTCTAACCGTTTAGGAGATATCGAAGGTTAAAGTTTTCCAACCTTTCTCCGTCGATATCCAGCATTCATCCGTCGATATCTCCGCTTCTACTGGGAGTAGAGTCGTCCATGTAGTCCAAAATGTAGGGTTTTGAAAGGGCTTTAATTTGGTACCTGTCCGAAGCCTGTATCTCTAACCGTTTAGGAGATATCGAAGGTTAAATTTTCAACCTTTCTCCGTCGATATCCGATCGATATCTCCGCTTCACTGGGAGTAGAGAGTCGTCCATGTAGTCCAAATTGTAGGGTTTTGAAAGGGCTTTAATTTGGTACCTGTCCGAAGCCTGTATCTCTAACCGTTTAGGAGATATCGAAGGTTAAAGTTTTCCAACCTTTCTCCGTCGATATCCAGCCTTCATCCGTCGATATCTCCGCTTCTACTGGAGTAGAGAGTCGTCCATGTAGTCCAAAATGTAGGGTTTTGAAAGGGCTTTAATTTGGTACCTGTCCGAAGCCTGTATCTCTAACCGTTTAGGAGATATCGAAGGTTAAAGTTTTCCTACCTTTCTCCGTCGATATCCAGCCTTCATCCGTCGATATCTCCGCTTCTACTGGGAGTAGAGAGTCGTCCATGTAGTCCAAAATGTAGGGTTTTGAAAGGGCTTTAATTTGGTACCTGTCCGAAGCCTGTATCTCTAACCGTTTAGGAGATATCGAAGGTTAAAGTTTTCCAACCTTTCTCCGTCGATATCCAGCATTCATTCCGTCGATATCTCCGCTTCTAATAGGAGTAGAGAGTCGTCCATGTAGTCCAAAATGTAGGGTTTTGAAAGGGCTTTAATTTGGTACCTGTCCGAAGCCTGTATCTCCAACCGTTTAGGAGATATCGAAGGTTAAAGTTTTCCAACCTTTCTCCGTCGATATCCAGCCTTCATCCGTCGATATCTCCGCTTCTACTGTGAGTAGAGAGTCGTCCATGTAGTCCAAAATGTAGGGTTTTGAAAGGGCTTTAATTTGGTACCTGTCCGAAGCCTGTATCTCTAACCGTTTAGGAGATATCGAAGGTTAAAGTTTTCCAACCTTTCTCCGTCGATATCCAGCTTCATCGTCGATATCTCCGCTTCTACTGGGAGTAGAGAGTCGTCCATGTAGTCCAAAATGTAGGGTTTTGAAAGGGCTTTAATTTGGTACCTGTCCGAAGCCTGTATCTCCAACCGTTTAGGAGATATCGAAGGTTAAAGTTTTCCTAACCTTTCTCCGTCGATATCCAGCCTTCATCCGTCGATATCTCCGCTTCTATTGGGAGTAGAGGGTCGTCCATGTAGTCCAAAATGTAGGGTTTTGAAAGGGCTTTAATTTGGTACCTGTCCGAAGCCTGTATCTCTAACCGTTTAGGAGATATCGAAGGTTAAAGTTTTCTAACCTTTCTCCGTCGATATCCAGCCTTCATCCGTCGATATCTCCGCTTCTATTGGGAGTAGAGGGTCGTCATTGTAGTCCAAAATGTAGGGTTTTGAAAGGGCTTTAATTTGGTACCTGTCCGAAGCCTGTATCCCCAACCGTTTAGGAGATATCGAAGGTTAAAGTTTTCCAACCTTTCTCCGTCGATATCTCCGCTTCCACTGGGAGTAGAGAGTCGTCCATGTAGTCCAAAATGTAGGGTTTTGAAAGGACTTTAATTTGGTACCACTCCGAAGCCTGTATCTCTAACCGTTTAGGAGATATCGAAGGTTAAAGTTTCCCAACCTTTCTCCGTCGATATCTCCGCTTCTACTGGGAGTAGAGAGTCGTCCATGTAGTGCAAAATGTAGGGTTTTGAAAGGGCTTTAATTTGGTACCTGTCCGAAGCCTGTATCTCTAACCGTTTAGGAGATATCGAAGGTTAAAGTTTTCCAACCTTTCTCCGTTGATATCTCCGCTTCTACTGGGAGTAGAGAGTCGCCACTTACGGCAAAATGTAGGGTTTTGAGAGGACTTTAATTTGGTGCCAGAACCAGGCCTGTATCTCTAATCGTTTAGGAGATATCGAAGGTTAGAGTTTTCCAGACTTTCTCCGTCGATATCCAGCCTTCCTCCGTCGATATCTCCGCTTCTTCTGGGAGTAGAGAGTCGTCTATGTAGTGGAAAATGTAGTGTTTTGAGAGGACTTTATTTTAGTGCCAGACCGAGGCCTATATCTCTAACCGTTCAGGAGATATCGAAAATTAAATTTTTCCAACCTTTCTCCGTTGATATCTCCGCTTCTACTGGGAGTAGAGAGTCGCCATTTACGGCAAAATGTAGGGTTTTGAGAGGACTTTAATTTGGTGCCAGAACCAGCTCTGTATCTCTAATCGTTTAGGAGATATCGAAGGTTAAACTTTTCCAACCTTTCTCCGTTGATATCTCCGCTTCTGTTGGGAGTAGAGAGTCGTCAATGTAGTCGAAAATGTAGGGTTTTGAGAGATATCAATGTATCTCGTCGATCCTCGAGATACTCAATCGGCATCGCGTCGGCATCGCGTTGATTAACCGCACGGTCAAGTCGCGAGTATCGGCATTAGAAGTGTGAGCGAGTGAAATCCGAAGGACTCCTGCAGCCGGGAAGCAGCGACACCGGCAGCGATACGTCACGTTTCCAGGTATGTGGAATTAATTATTATTCGGGTGGTCTCTGATAACGTGAGTGGACGTTTAACGAATTTGTCGGGAATAAGAAGTCGGAATTTCGCACTCGGCATTCACGATCCGTCATTATCCGACTAATAATCATGGTTTTATGAATCTGCAATTACTCTCGTGAATCTCTGTCTGTGTACCTATTTATTGCGTTGTTGTATACAAGATATATTGATCCAGACAGAGACGGACCATGAACGCGGATCTCTAATTCATCATGTTCTCAATCAAACATTCTGAATAATTCTCAACTGTGTGAGTATACCGGTCTTGTGTAGAATAATCAACGTCTCATATTGCTTCTTAGACTGCGACCTTTTTTGTTTTCGGTCAGCGCTTCTTTCAAGTCTGTTTACTCTCGTTACGGGATCCAAATTTAAATGTCCATTCGTAAAAGAGTATTTTCGAGAGCACACAACTATTGTCTCCGCTTCTTGTTGTAATTTTTTTTCGTTAGCTCTTTCAAGAGCTCCTTCCTATCTAGACATTCAATGTCAATGAAGAAACAAAATCGTAGTGAATATTCTTCACTCATCCCGACCAAACATTCTTTCTCTACCGCAGCTTACCAACCAAGAACGCTAAATTTTTGTTCCAGACGTTGCGGGAAGCAAGTCCGGCGGACGCGGATGCCGCACTGGAGGATCCGGTTCGGGCAGAGCAGGGTCGGCCGGAAGGTAAAGTTTACAAGTTTCCTACACATCTGTGTTCAACTCTTTACGATTTTTGCCTTTGTAACTTGTTCCTCATCAGCTCTCTTGAAAACTTCAAGTCCCATTTAAATTTTCAATGTCGGAACAAAAATATAAAGATGAAATTCCATATCAAAATATATCCGTATTTTCGATTCATCCCGAGCAAAGATATTCTCTCTCTACCGCAGGTTATCAACCGAGAAAATTATTTTTCTGTTTCAGTTGTTGCGGAAAGCAACGGCAATCCGGTGGACGCGGATGCCGCACCGGAGGATCCGGTTCGGGCCAAGCAGAGTCGGCTTGAAGGTAAGTTTACAAATTTACTTATAGTCCTCTGTTTGACCCTTGGCGATCTAGAGCTGGGATATAATTTCCGGCTCGACTTGAATTAAGATCGCAGAGGGTAGATTACTCTTTTACTCGCCCGCACTCGTCGCAAATCTGATGAGCGAATGTAAATTTTTTGTTACAGATTTGAAGCGGAACGTGGCCGGCTCTGTCTGCAAGTCATTTCGGTGAGTAAATACAAAATGAAAAGATAAACAAAATTCCGCATGACGGATGTGGGACTACGGGAGATAAAATATCGTTCGAGTCAATGCGAATTGCAAATAGATTTTGCATGTGTATGTTTGTGACGTTGAAATACATTGCTCGAAACAATCAGGGGATTACTTTATCGACAGCCTGCATTACATACGAGATTTAAAATACCGAATGATTTTCTTTTGATGTTCAGTCATCTGAATAAGAGATATTCATATCTACAAACGCGATATCGTCATCAGCTGTTTTATTTTCATCTTTCAAGCGGGCCACAGAATTATTTAACGACAATTATTTGACAATATTCAATTGTCCGTGTAAAATATATTCATACGCATAAATGCCGATATCGTTAGCTACGTTTCTTTTATTTCCAAAACAGGCTGTAGAATTATTTGGCAATATCGTCCATTCATCACGATCCCTATTGTCTCGAGTAGCGTATAATGCACGCAGAAATTGCGCCAGCACACGCCGAGCTTGAGGTATCCTCGCTTGCGTGCCTTTGAATATCGCGACCGCGGTTATCAATATACGCGTTTTTACCCGCGCTGATAACAAAGAAAGCTTAAATTCTCATTTCGCCAAAGTATCGCGAACGTAAACTTCGTCGTGACGAAACTATCATGCGTGAAAACTTTGCCCCTTTCTCTCTCTTTGCGCTCCCTCGGAATGACCGGTTTCTAATTGTCTAATCTTTCCTCGCATGCATTCGCGAATATTTTCGTAGATATCGATACTCCCGCATTTTCGCGACTTTTCAGACGCGATCGCGAAGAGCGCCGTAAAAATCCGTTGGACGAATCGATAAATTTTCACACGGTTCTTGCTCCTCGCTGATCGAGTTTATTTAGAGTCCATTTCGCAGCGTGTAAAAAGTTTCCACCGATGCCGATGTAAATTGACGCTCGTTAATTGACGCAAATATCGCCGCTCTAATACAAGTATCTACCGTGTCGCGGAAGTGTGGTGAAAGTGTAGCAATCAACGTGGGACGCGTTGCAAGATGGATGCTGCGCGACATAGAGAGCGGCAGCGGACATGGGCGAACATTGGTGGATCTGATTGGATACAACAGGATATAATCAATATCATCATCGGTGAGCGTTTGACTCAATGCTCGCAGAGAGCTTTTATTATTACATTGTGCATGCCGCAAATTTGCATTGACTTTTGTAACGGAAAATATATTCTATGAATTATTGCCATATATTATGGCCATATATTATTACCATATATTGTTGCCATATATTGTTGCCATATATTATTGCCATATATTGTTGCCGTATATTGTTGCCATATATTATTGCCACATATTGCCATGTATTATCGCCATATATTATGGCCACTTGAAATCGCGCGAGCAATCGAGAAAACTATGAATTTGCCGATAATCGCAAAGGCGCGCGGCAGACGTCACGGACGGATGCCAACAGCCTGTCTCAGGGCTGCCCGATAACAATGCTGTTGCTGCAATTTAACTTTAAACCACAACGGCCTCCGGTCGCAGGAAACTTTCTATCGCGGACTAATTCCTCGAGCGAAATGTTCCCGAGAAACGCTCTTAACATAAACGCTGGTTATAAGCGAACTTGCTTCGTTAGGGCCTCGTCGCGGTGTCGTTGTCGCGGAAAATAAGGAAGAAAGGAGTTAAATTCCACCGGACGGCTGCGAACGTCCCTAGCTAGTTTCTTCGTGGAAACTGAATCTTCACAACTCGCGCTTGATCATGCGTTGAGACTCTATCGAGGGTGGGAGATTGAAGTGGGAGTTGATGATATAAGCGTGACAAAGTAGTCGCACATGTTATGATCGCTCTTTAAAATGGGCGCTTCTTTCGTCGGTGATAAAGACGAGAAAAAATCAGAGCCTGCTGCCGGTGAAGTCGTAAAAACCGCATGAATTTTCCTTCGGCAGCTGCTCCCGCGGCTGTTTAATCCGCATTACGATCATTTTTTGATAAGTATGAGGAAAGTCATACCCGCGGATAGCCTTTGTCCTCTGAACGATACGTCTCATAAAATTTTCCAGCTCTTTTACGCAAGTTCATCGCTCGTGCTTGATAAAAAATGTCCCGAGACGTGCTTACGAAAAATGTTGCACGTGGAGAATACTCAGCGCACGTACCATCTTGAAATGAAATACCGCGAAGGAAACTATTCTCGTTCCGCAACTTGCGCTTTACAAGTTTCAGAATCCATGAAAATTTCAAGATCAGATACTGCTTGTTTGAGGGAGATTTTTAGACATTCTCTGTGAGAACCTGAAGAGCAAGTATCGATTTTTTTCGACAGATTCGAGATGCAAATCCAAATGTGTTATTTATACGCATACGAGCGTGCGATTGGCTGAGGCTTTTTTTGAGGGCGAGTTTTATCGTTTCAAATCTCGCAAGAATCGTATGAAGAAGGCTTGAGCTAATTACACGCTCACGCGCGTGAAAACAACACACTCGAATTTGCAGCGACGACATAGCGGGGATATTTAGCGAGTACTACCTTGAAATTTCCGATTAAATTATATTTCTCGTCAGCCGTCGTTCTGTCGCCTAGCCCTGTCTCTTTCGCCCGGGTGCCTCACCAGGGAAATTTCTCTGGTACGCTAAATCCCGTAGGCCACCAGTCTTTATAGTATCTCGTCGGTACATAAGGTTTATATTATCCGCACATATATATTTTGAAACATTTTGTTTGGATATTATATCAAATAGATTTTGCATGTCACGTAATATCCTTCAGACTACACGGACATCATTATTTCGATCATTTTGATTTCTTTGATATTCATTAAGAATTATCCAGAACGCAACTGCCATGTTGAGCGACTCAATTGTCGTGTGAAATGTTTCGATTTTCACAAATTCATATAAAATTTTTCATTTTTCACTAATTCACAAAAGTCTTTCACTTTTCACTAGTTCACGCTAGGGAAAAGATTCATGATCGCTGCCCTGAGCAGCTGCAACACTTCTCCAATCATCTATGTCGGCGCGCTCCTACTCCTCAGATTTCTGTCATTAATAACTCGATAATTATTGCGAATCTCGCAAAACGGTATGGGACTTTTGTGTTTGTCTCAACCCAGTCTACCCTCACACTTCGGGTTGGCAATTAATTACCGGACACTTCGTATGATCTTCATGATATTAATCATACACAATGTCAATTCTTTTTTCTTCTGCACATGTTAACATGTTAATTCATATTATAAACGCGTAATAATGTGCGAGACCGTGCTTGTCAAGTATGCTATTATGGTTGTAATACGGACATAAACCGCCTGAAAGTGGATGTAGCACGGACTGCCATCACATGCAGGTTTTACCGCCGAAACCTCGTAGTTCCCCTCTCAAAATAGATGCTAATGGCGCTCTTTCCCAGTGCGGAATGTCGGTGTCGCCGAAAATCCCGTGTTGGCCGCTTTCATGTTCCTCCCTGGTGGTCACACAAATGGCGGCGCGCGCCGAATTTGACGAGCTGTTTTATTTCTTTGCAATTTCGAACAGAAGCCTTGGCGGGAATCAGTGTCAGGAGCTGTTGGGAGCATTTATTCCCTCCGCAACCTCTTGTGCAACTACGTCACAAGTTTGAATAGGCTAGTGCTTAGATATACAATAGAGCGCTCTTGGGGCGAAACCATTATAATAATGTAAGATTATGGCTGCGTTCCGATATTCAATGTCAATATTGAAAATACGTCATTTATGTCACGTATCTCACACAGCACACTTTATCTCAGGGACGTCCGACGTTCTGGGATACTGCAATATCTTGGGGATATACAAATGTCTACTGTTTTAGATCCTACAGATATCCTACGGATATCCTTTTTAGTAACTTTAGTTCCTTTTCAGAAACTTTTAGTTTTCAAAAATTATTACTAAAAGAGATATCCGTAGGATATCTGTGGGATCTAAAACAACGGACATTTGTATATCCCCAGGATATTAATGTAGGACGTCTTTAAGATAACGTGTGTTATATAGGACGTCCTTAAGATAACGTGTGTTGTGTGGGATACTATAGATTTTTAGTATTGGCAATGAATATCGGAACGCAGCCTATATAGAAAAGAAAAATAAATGAAAAAAGATATGGTCCGGGCTCCCCAAAAACCCGCGACATTGCATTTAAGCATGAGTATGTTAAGCAGCATACATACGTGACGTAATTGACGCATGCGTAGGAGGTTGCGGAGAGAATAAATGTCCCCAACACTGGCGGGAATCATCATCGGAGCAGAACGTCACTTGTAAGATTCGCCCGTTTGTTGTAACGAAACGTCGACGAATTACTAAGAGCGAACGTATCATGAAATGGCCCTCATCAGGAGCGTTGAGCTAAGGTGCGCATCTTACATTTGCCGTTCATGTTTCCCACCCACCGAATATGAAAATTTTGCACGCAAATCGTTATCGTAGAAAGTGTCGAACGTAAATCTCACGTTGTGTTCATCGCAACAAAGGATCGAAATGACGCAGGAACGAGTGCTCCGAGGAGCGGCGTCGCAAGTACCGAGTGAATTACGCGCGCGTCGGTATTTCGAGAATCGCAACATACATCGCCATTGATGGCTGTGTTCCGAAATTCACTGTCAGTACTGAAAATCTAAAGTATACGTGACACAAACTATGTATTTTCAGTACTAGCAGTGAATTTCGGAACGTAGCCATCTGGTCTGTTCTTTTTAGCTGCATTACTGAACTGGTGCAATAAGTTGAAGTGATAAAAAATATAGTTGTCTCATTCTAACTTATTGCACCAGTTCAGTAGTGCAGTTAAAAAGAACAGACCATCAGTTATGTAGTAGGGATGCCGAATTTTTTTCAAACAGATCGATTTAAAGATCGATTCGAATCACGGAGAAAAAAGATCGATCTTTAAAAAATCAGTTTATAAAGAATCGATTTCAGAAAATCGATTTTGATCGGTATGCATATAAAGTGAACCACTCATTAAAGTATACTATCTGTCAAATTTCTACACTCTAAAGTAGACCTCGTGTAATTCATATAAAGTTTAATATGAATGAAAGAAATTAAATAGATGGTACTCTTTTGGTTGTGTTGTGTGTGTGTGTGTGTGTGTGTGTGGCCAGAACAAGATAAAAAAAGATCTTTAAATCTTTATGTTAAGGATTTAATTAGTTTGATTAAACGTCAATCAAGAGTTTTAACGTTTTAAACGTTATTAAATAAGAAATCACGTTTACTGTTATATACATATGCATATGTATATAACAGTATATGTATATAACATTGTATACTATTATATAGAGTAGCTGTAATTGGTTGGCGCATTCTGTTCCGCTGAAAATTTTCACCCATAGGACATCGGCTTAAAGGCAACGTAATGTGCATTGTGCAGCCATTGAGTGAGCTCAAATGTTACAACTAAAAGAATTAAAAAAAAACTATATTATTAGTAGAAACTGAAAAAATCGTGTTGGCGATTTTCAGAATTTACAGATCGAACTTTGAATCGATTCAGTTCCAGAAAATCGATTTGAAATCGATCTTTTAGGCTCCAATTAATCGATCTTCGATTAAATGGATTTAAAATCGGCATCCCTATTATGTAGCGACTCGCGGCCGTTGTCGGTTCGGCTTCGAAAGAGCGTCGTGCGATTCTGGCGAATTCTGTTCGCTGTACGCAAGTTTCGCGCTCTGGGGACGTCGAAAATAAGTATCGTGAGTTCATCGTGGCAAAATATCGTCCAATCATCGCCGGGAATATATCATTTGACAAAACGGACCAGGAGTGCCGAGCAAAGTGTCGTGCGTCCGTCGATTGTTATTTGACCGTCAGGAGACTATATTGTTCTCGACTTGCTGAAGAAGTCTTGTGGGCGAATCACTCATTCACTCATTGTCGAAAGTGAAATACATCGTTGAACGACCACTGGAAACTGGAATCTTGCGAAATGAATAGCCGAGAAAGTGTCGCACAAAGTTTCATGGGTTATGGCAGTTTAGAGCTGAAATCGTAAGTAAAATTTACGAGAGATATTTTCTTCTTTTTCTTATTCTACGTTCGAAGTATTCAAGATTTCTGTGAACATTAGAAAATACATCTCCGGATCTATCCGTGATCATGTCAATTCGAACTTATCGAGAATTCCGAGCGATAAAAGGTCTTTCGTTCACTTGTTCAACTACAGATGGCGCCGCAGTTCAGAATAATGTCGAAGACGAAGTAATCGATTATACAATCACGAAATTTTTCATTTCTAATCGACAATGCTTCCGTATTTCTTCTCAGATTTTATGTAATTTTCCGTTTTATATTCATTACAAAACTTCTTTTTTAAAATACATTTTTAAAAAGCAGTCAATAAGAAGACAATATATTTTTAGTATAAAGTAAACATTTACAAGAAATTTTTGTAAGATTTAGATTCGTCTCCGTAATATTCTTTCTCGTGAGGCAAATACATGTAAATGACGAGCGCGATTGTATACGCGAAACGAACAACAATATAGTTCACTTACGACGTCAGAATATCACGGTCACGAACTTAATTTCGATGGTCCTCCGAGGAACCTGCCTGATCCTTCCCAATGTTGCTTTCACGAGGACTATTGTAGCGGCTGCTCAAGTTCGAATGCGAATATTTATCCGGAGTGTGCTTAGACTTTGCCTTCGATTTACCTTTAGTACTTCGTACTACGCGCTGTGCAATCTCCTCGATGTATCTTTGATCCTTCTCACTAATGCCAAAGTTAACATCGCCGCCTGCGCTCTCCTTGATTTCTCTGAAATTGTAATGAACTTTCTGAAAAATGCCCGATAATGTCTGAACGCGCATCTACAGGAGTAACAAGATTTTTTATACAATAAGACTAATGCTCGAGATTCTTTCGCAAGATGACATCACGGGATATTATGCAAATAAGCTAAACATGAGGAAAATAACAAGCAAAAGTAACGTAATACGAATTAATAATTGTGCTCGTCTCAGACGTGACTCGATATAAAGAAAGTATACTCGCCGTTTTGACGACTTTACGATCGACATCGTAAACTGCAATGTACCGTGTTACATAACGAGCATCGATATCGTGTCTCTTGATAGAGAATTGTGATGATACGTGATTCTTGGAAACGAGATAAATATAAGAGAAAGCAGAGCTCACATCAGATGTCGGTGCAATTTCGCGATCAACTTGTTTGAGTACTGCGTCTCCTTCTGCATCGCCTTCAGTTCCAACTCCTTTTCCTAAAAGTAAAAGATTGATGCGCCACTGATGTTCTCTCTCGTTCGTCGTGCGTCGTGCGATTAAGGTTTCTTCAAGCAAGAGATGCTCCGAAGAGAACCTTTTCTCTTTGAGCTCTCGTGCGTATCATGCGCGCCTCGACTTTTGATATATGCGATGTATATTACAGCAACATATGTCGTAACTTTTTCATAAGTTTTCAAATATACTCGCTCCAAACCCGCACAGTGGAGTATAATCCCATGAATATTCGACGACCTCTCTTCGAGTACACGGAGAACATTTTCATTGAATAATGTGCCGTACTGTATCGCGTAACTCGGATGCAATCATATCGGAATCCAGATTTGTATCTTACAACAATTAGTCGACGGTTCGTTCGAATATAGTTTTAACTTTACAATATTTAAAAATTTTTACCATAGGTAAAACAATATCCCGTACTATTAAAATGTTTCTGATAATATAAATTATATCCTATCTAAATAGCATCGGTGTATGAATGTCAGTATTTTCCAGAAAAAGTCCCCTCCGTGTCTTAACGAATATTACATAAATGCCTTCTTAGACGCTACTCTCTAGAAAAATTCCCTCCACATTAATGAATATTGCATAAATGCCTTTTTAAATGATATGTAGGTAGAAAAAAACGCACATCGAGGTTTCAAGTCGCACGATTTACGATGAATATTAATTACGTAATTATCGATATGTTATATCATTGCACTTCAGTCTGTGTTTCCGCAAAAAGGATCTCAGAAGGCCACGTTACAACGCAAGACTACATCGCACCAAGGTGTGTGCTCTAAGTTTCTTATATTTACACCAAACTCGGTTGCCGGCATTACCGTCAAGGTCTTGGTGACCATACGGAGTTCATCCTGGCGAGTTTCGCAAAGATGATGCGCGGTGATAGCTTCCGCGGTCAACCTTGCTAATTGCCGCCGGCAATTCTGCTCGCGCTCCATCGCTTTATCCCAGGCTTCCTCTCGGGCGATCACGGCGTCCCTCAAAGTCCGCATGTCTCTCTCTAGTAACTCGAGCTCCGATCTAATCGCACGGGTGAAGGATGGGATAACCGGATAGAAGAAATATGAACAGCCGAGGGGGGCAATCGCGGAGGGATTTTCTCGTCCAAACCGACATCGACACGATATTGCCCGAGCATCATGTTAGTTAATTGATCCTTAATTGACTGCTGTTGCATTAACGTATTGTTTGATACGACGAGAGCTATCTGGCAGACGAATGTATCTCGTCCCACAGACCGATGTAATATAAGCCTTCGATTAATGATTTGTCAGCTGTATACAGGGTTGGGAAGTAACTCGTTACTTGTAACGAAGTTACAGTTACAGTTGTTTTCTTTTTGGTAACTATAACTTAACTTCGTTCCGTTTTTTCCATCTGTAACTTAACTGTAACTTAACTTAGTTACATTTGTTTTATAACTAGTAACTAATTTAATAGTTACTTTAATAGTTACTTTATATATTTCAAACTTAAGTTTCTGGCAGATCAGCACGATAACGCAACGTGCGATGCTTGATATCCAATAAGCATACAGTTTTTCTGGCTGCATTTGGAAAACGCGCTATTGCCTGTCATCTATCTTTATCATTCATTAGATGTAAAAAAAGAAGGATAAAATGATGCAATAGCGCTGACAGTCTCCTCTCCAATAGCACAACCTATATTTCTTTCAAAAAAATTGTACGCCTATTAGGCATTTCCGTCGCGCGCGTCGTCAGTCCTTATTTGTTAACATAACTTCACATTGCGTTCAACGTAAAGTGCGCTGCGT
Organism: Harpegnathos saltator; assembly: GCF_003227715.2. Lineage (NCBI taxonomy): Eukaryota > Metazoa > Arthropoda > Insecta > Hymenoptera > Formicidae > Harpegnathos > Harpegnathos saltator. The sequence continues at coordinate 17,505 of NW_020230360.1, forward strand.
AGTTTCAGTTATATGAAAAATTCAAGCAATGGATAAAACATCTCAATCTTCGGAGAAAGATTGTAAAATTCCACGGCCAGCACATGCAGAAGTAATATTCGAGTTACAGCAAAAATTTGAAAATAAAAACAACTGGACATTTCTCTGCAAAATATGCGCTGGCAAAAAAATTATTCATGCAAATAGAATTTCAACTGTAAATTTAAGAAAATATATGAGTGTAAGTTTTTATTTATAAAATATTTATAAAATATATTTATAAAATATATTTTTTAGTGAAAAAATCTAATTCGTAACGTTGAGATTACTTTTAGATTATTTTTTAAATATTTATTGTCCTCATCAAATTCATTCACTGTTTTTAATTGTTATTAATAATCTTAATGAATAAATATAAGTTGCTTATTTAAACTAATGAATCTAATTTGTAAAAATGATATACAATATGAGAAATATAATAATCAACAAACTACTTTTATATAAAATTGAAGAAATCTACACAATTGCGAAATTTAAAATAATAGTGCAATTATTGTAAAAAAGTAACTGAAAAGTAACGACTCGTTACTTTCTAAATAATTTTAAATAAATAATTATAATTGTAATATGTTATTTTTGACGGTCAGTAACTTGTAACTATAATTAGTTATTTTTTCAGTGAAAAAAACTGTAACTATAACTAGATACTTTTACAAAACAAGTTTCCCAACCCTGGTTGTATACATGTATGATATATAGTTTTTTTTAATCTCGGATTCAAAGACACAATTACTTGAAGCGAATCATATGCAAGCATATTATAAAAATAATTTAACGATCTTATGTCGTTAGTAATTAACGTTGTGCTGATCGCGGGTGATACGCGGTCGAATACACATAAAAAAAATGTCGGATATTCGCGTATCCCTAGTGACAAGTCCAATTCTAGTCTCGATATCTCGGTCTAAATGTCTCGGTAGTAGCGCTTGCGCATGCCGATTATTGGAATATTAAGACAGGAGTTTGAGCCACGGGAGATCTCGTTTAATCTTGAGTCAGTTTCTCGCGCAATTGAGGCGTGTAGCCGATCTAACTAGCCGCGATTCCGTCGGGAAACTCACTTCGTGATAGTGACCGTAGGTGCTTCTCTCTGGCATCCCTCCAATTCTCTGCGGCAATCTTTGCAGGCTTCCCAAATTTGTATCCCGCGATCGGTCTTCGGCACGATACCCGTCGACGAGGTGCATTTGTCTGCCAAACAGCTCCCGTCGTTTTCCTGAAGTTTGCATAGAAGATCCTGAATTCGCATATCTCATCGCACTTTGAGCCACGTATATTCCATTGATCCGGCGAGCCGTCGGTTCTCACCGTTTGCTTTTCCGACAGTTCGCTCAACTTGTCCTTCTCATTGTTAAGATCCTGCCGCAGCAGCAACACGTTCCTTTGCAAATTCTCCATTTTGACAGCATCCTCCTCGTGCCTGCGCGAGATTATTTACGTAGAAGCAGATATTCGTCAAACGTGATTGTTAAACCGTACTCTTAGCCAGCATTGAGCTGGCGATAGTCTTACCGTCTAGCCAAGTTCCTGTTCTCCGCGACGAGATCCCGGTTCCTGAGATGCATCGTCGCGTTGTTGTCCTCCAGGAATCTCAGGCGCATTTGCATCTTCTCGGGCGAGATCAGCGTATTCCGATATTCTGTCGCCTCGTACGTGCGTACGCTCGCGATTCTCCCCGTGTTTGGAAACGCCTCGGGCGGGTCGCCTCGGCCAGCGGCTAAAATGTTCCATGCGGATAATATCGGTTCAACATCGTCGTCTTAATTTCGTAATATCGTCTTAATATCGTAATACTTAAAATAGACTTCGAAATATATATGAGTCTCGGGTCGCCGTAGACCCGAGTGCGGTTAGGTTAGGTTCCTTGAGGAGCAACGGATTACCATTGCTGCAGACTTCAAAAGAGGGATTCCCCGTGATAGATGTACGGCAGACCGCGGTATAACAAGTGTGAGGATACTTGAGATCCGAGTGCAATCGATCTCGCCGGGGGTCCATTGTTGGATAATGAGCGCACGACATAGTCCTCTCGTTCTCGTCTCGACAGACGAGACCGACGGATACAACCGTCTCTCGCGAGCCACCCAATAGCCGTCAATGCCGATATCGAGCCACTCGCTACCCTGGAAGGGAAATTCTCGCCTGTCGCCCCGTATTTTCAGCGAGCGTACGCGTCATCGCCTCTTCGGCGCGAAAGTGCGCGCCGTTTTTCATACGCGTGCGGGCCGAGAAAGGTCGGAGCTCGCTCCTCGCGATGATCCACGTCGGCGACTCTTCCGCGCTCGTGCTCCTTCAAATTTAATCCGCCCCAACCTAGACTCCGGTCACACTCTCGTCCCCGTCTCTTCCGCCGGAATGCTGACGCCTCTCTTCTCTCCTGGCCCTCGTCCTCCCTCGGACGGTAAATAACGGCTACTGCGAGCCGCTGATCATGGGATCGGCAGGTCCCTCGCCGATCAAAACGACGGAAAACCCTTTCCCTCGGGCCTTCGCGTGTCCCTCGGTCAAAGGGTGAGAGCGAAATGAATGTTCGTTTCGTGAGCCACATGCGTCGCTCACTTCGCTCACAGCGCGTGAGATTTCGTCAAATCTCTCGTCGTAGGGACACCGGCAACAGTTGCTGAATCAATTGGACCGCGCTGTGGCCCGAGCGGCTGCGATGCTCCTCTAATCATCCATCTCGATGCGCGCTCACTCCTCAGATTTCTCTCATTAATAACTCAATAATTATTGTGAATGTCGCGAAACGCTATGAGACTTTTGTTTGTCTTAACCTGCTCTATGTCTCCACGAGCTCTCACGATAATTGTCATGAAATTCCTCGTATGTATTGTATACAGGGTGTCCCATAATTGTAACACACTAACTTCATAGGGAGGCGGGCGTAGAGCTAAGCGAGAGGAACGGAAAAGTCCTCTTCCATCTAATGATATCTCGCATCGTTTTTTATTAGGTAAATCGGAAAGTTCCGTCCATCTAGCGGCAAGCAGCTATAGCTAGTACTGTCGTTAACCTCTAATGTCTAAACGAAGCTTAATGGTTCGTTTTGACATCTGCCAATAATATTCACTACATAAAGATATACGTTTGCATCAATAACATTGTGTTTTACTGCATCGTAAATGTCGAAATTTGAGTTATATAAGCGTCATTCGCGCGAAATGTTAATCTTTTGCTTCAATTGGAATTAAACTGCAGCTGAAGCTCATCGAATGCTTGTAGAAGTTTATGCTGATAATGCTCTTTCCGATAAAACATGCAGAGAATGGTTTCGACGCTTTAAAAGTGGAGATTTTGATATAGACGACAAAGAGCGTTCTGGACGGCCGAGAGTATTCGAAGACGAAGAATTGCAAGCATTGATGCACGAAGACCCGTGTCAAACGCACAAGCAACTTGCAGAAGCATTAAATTGTGCTCAATCTGTCATTTCCGATCGTTTGAAAGCCTTAGGAAAGGTTTACAAGAAAGGAAAATGGGTCCTATATGAACTGAAGCCAAGAGACATTGAAAGGCGAAAGACCACCTGCGAAATTCTGCTTGCTAGGCAACAAAGAAAAGGGTTTTTTACATTGTATCACCATTGGGGATGAAAAATGGATTTACTTCGATAACCTTAAACTCGATCGAAAAACTATTTGCGATCCCGGCCAACCCTCAACATCGACGTCAAAGCGGAATATCCACGGAAAGAAGGCAATGCTCTGTGTATTTGGTGGGATCAGAAGGGTGTGCTGTATCATGAACTGTTGAAAAGTGGTCAAACAGTCACAGGTGATCTCTACAGAGAACAAATGATCCGTTTGAGCCGAGCATTGCACGAAAAATCACTAGAATACGAAACGAGACAGCATAAAGTGATTTTGCTTCATGACGACGCTCGGCCTCACAAAATCTGTCAAGGAAAACGTTAAAAGCACTTCGCTGGGAAGTGTTACCCCATGCGGCTTATTCACCAGACTGTGCCCCTTCCGACTACCACGGTGTTTCACGGTCGATGGCACACGCACTTGCTGACGAATGCTTCAATTCTTGTGAAGACGTCGAAAAAATGGGTCTCTGACTGGATAGCCTCCAAAGATGAGTCATTCTTTCGCCGCGGAATTCGCTTGCTGACCTCAAGATGGAAAAGAGTCATCGCTAACGATGATGGACAATATTTTGATTGATATACTTTTTTATTTTGCTTCTTAAATAAAGCCGTACATTTTGCACAAAAATGGACGGAACTTTCCGATTGACCTAATAGTAATATTTGTTTCCAATTTTTTATAGTTATTTTTAATGTCGAAATATAAAAAAATCTGTTATCATTTTTAGCTTAAATTAATTTCTTCAATTTTTTCGAAATTCCTCGAGTTTTTTATTCATTATTTTTTTGTTCATTTCTTGTTCATTTTTATCAGATTTTGACGTTAAAATGAGCTTGTTTGCTGGATAGTGAGTCGAAAAATTATCCAACGTCGAATGTAGCCTAAAACTGAATACTTTTTCAACAATGGCGCCAGCTATATTAGATCCGCCATTTTGAATTTTACAAAATGGTTCTGATTCATAATCGGCGACATGTGTGTGCAAGTTTCAACAGATCAGATATATATATATATATTTTTTTAAGAAATACTGTTTTAAATATGTATAAAATAGTGTACTTGTGCAAAACTTCAGAAATTTCGAAAAAATTGAAAAAATTAATTTAAGCTAAAAATGATAACAGATTTCTTCATATTTTGACATAAAAAATAACTATAAAAAATTGGAAACAAATCGGCGTTTGACGTTCTCCGAGGTTTACTTGTGAGCGATAACGTGGCTCGCGCTGACCGTCGCGCAGCGTCAAAATGCCAAAACGCCATCGCGCGACAGTCACGGCTTCGCGAAAACGACGGAAATATTCCGTTGCGACGAGAGAGAGAGAGGAAGCGGCGAACGAAGCGACGAACGTCAAACGATTATTCCGGCCACATTTGACTTATCATGGCGCCGTTGGACTTTACAGCTATGATTACGCGAGCCGTAAAAAGAAATGAAGACATCGAGAGAAATTTTATTTCGGCACCGGTAGTACGCACCGCGCGCGTTTCTTCCGTGCGATTTCACGTTACCGTGTACTACGTATCCGTAAATTTTTTACATGTACATAAATTTGTGCGTTCACACAGACGTGCGTTACGCACAACGGATACGCGAAATTCAAACAAAAGATCCGCGATATTTTTTAACGAAAAAACTATTTTTGTTTCTCGTTTTTGCTGGAAATATGAATGTTACGCGCTCGCGCGCTCGATATGCGCACACAATATCTGGAAGCGAAATATTTTCGGGAATTTGGGAAACCCTCCAATGTAATTTCCTTTAATTTTCAGAGAATATGAAATTTAATTGATCAGTACGTGCGGCAGTCCATCGTAATAATTAATATTATCGTGACGAAGCATATATTATTAAATTATTGACAACGCGGTTCTCTCGTACCTTATTAACGAGGATGCCATATTAAAGTACTTCCATAATTAAAGTCAGGGAAGAAGATAAAGCAAAATTGGAACGTCGGTGTACGGAAGATAATTAAAAGCCGGAATTAAAGAGCTTGCATTAAATAATTTATAGGTTTATTCATTTTTATCTACAAATAGTACTCGTTAACGATGAACGTAACGTTACATCACGCAATCTCAGAATAACTTAGATCATTTCGTTTTACACGGTACGTTACGATAGCGATAGAATTATAAATACGTACTAGTCTACATTCTACATTCTGCACGCCTTGAAATTACATATACCTCGTTGTACTTATTGTACGTATCATTTGCGCGTCAATACGAAAGTCTTTGTTGTCAAGTATGACGAATGACCAAGGAAACCTATCGTTTGCAAATCAACGATAAAACAAAGCGAGATGTATGTACAACAAACGCTTGCGCGATAAGTCTTACGCGACATGTATTATCGCGCGTGTAAATAAAAAGCCTTGTAGACGCGACAAGAAGGTGCGGTGAGCGCCGTTTCGTCGAGAAGATCACAATCTCCGTGGGAAATGCAAAAGTAAATTGTTTGCTAGGCAAATGTTTACCGCATACATCTTGATAAAAAAAAGGAACCGAACGAGATAACGCTCTCGTGATTATCTAAATTATCGGATAAACATGAACGCGTATAAAATTACACTCGTCAACTTTACAGTGCGAACAAACTGCGGTCCCTTCGGTTCAGTCGCGAAATCGTCCACAGTGATTCTGACACTCGCGGACTGCGCCACATGTTCCTCGGTTTCGTCGAAATGTTTTTTTTTTTTTTTCTTAATTCACCCTGAATGCATTATTAAGACACTGACGATCGAACAGGCATATTACACTCGTACATACGCGACCCTTTACGACGGATCGACTAGCAGGAATATAATTTGAGGAGGGACGATGTTCTTACGTATCCGGACACTCGCGTAGTCCTCTTTTCCTTCTCTTCATCTCGTTCTCGCTTATTTACACGTTCATCATATCATAAATATGTTACTTATACAAATATTTTCTTATCTTGCGCTATTTACTAGACGAGATCCGATGACGTTATCGGGAGATCGATCAAATCCGCCGTGTAAATCACAACGCAGACAGGTAACACAGGGCATATAGAGCATCGCGACGTTTGACAGTCACATCACTCGCGAGAGTGCACGAGTGGAATATATTACTCATTAATATGTTACATGATCGTTAACGCACGTATTATTACGGTTGTATGTACACTCGCGGCAGAGATTTTTTATTTTGTCTCTTTGTTATTATGCACTGGTACGCATACGTATATGAATCTGTTGAGCGTATTATTTTCCACATAGGCTGTTCGATAGCTGTAGTTGGATACCTCTTGTCCCGGTTACTTAGGCAGATACACGAAAAATATTTTACGAAGAAACAAGTTGATTGTGCGACGCACATGCAAGGGATGCGTTACTATCGGAAGAAAGTCGCGTGCACAACACGCGATCCAAAATTATCATATTCGACAGCTTACTTATGCAAGAATTCAATGAACATCAAGTGAGCTAACGACGCATCCGCGCAAGCTGCTATTCCGTAATGCTGAAAGATTCTAAGATACCCTGTATATAAAAATACCCCGGCAAGTAATGTAGAGATTGAGGATGAAAATCGTGGATAAAAGGTATCTTTAACGATCGATCGAGCCCAAAATACCGACTAATAAATATCGCGCGAAACATAACAGAAGACATATATATTATCATCGTATTTCAAATTACCCTTTTAATACTGATAATATCAGTGCGCACACAATCATTTCAGATTAACTACAATCTTGTGACTGTCTTGTTTAACATACGCAGTCCTCTTACGTCTAATTTCTATATCTGAGCAGTAAAAGGGAATAACTGCTTGAAAACTCGCATTGATATATTTATATTGAGATGAAGGAAAATTTAAATTCCTCCTCAGATTTGGTTGTTTCAAGCAAGCAAATAAATGCAAAAATAATCACTAACACAATAACTTCGTAAGTTTTATTACACTTTTAATCTACTTCGAAATTATATATTTAAAATGTTTTAGATTATAACAGATTTTTTCGGAAAAAAATAATATTTTCAATTCGTACCCTTTCGCTTCTCAGATACAGACACACATATATGTCCAAGTGGAAAAGGAGTAGTAAAGAAAGATGAGTGGTGCGCGCGCTATGTACAAAAGTTTTAGGGTATTAAATGGCAATACCAACGAAACAATGACGATCAGCTTGCTTCTTGTCTCTCTCGCTGGTATATAAAATCATCAGCATTCCTCATGTCATTGTTTCGTGGTGAGAAAATATCTTTCGAGCAGTTCGTATATGGTACCGAGATCGTTGCACGAAGATGAGCTTACGACGACGACGACGAATAGGATAGTGTGCGCTGTACAGTAGCTCATTAATTAACTTATAATATAGTAAGAAAGGACCTAGCGATAACAGTACATTGTCTTGGACGGTGTGAGGAAGTCGTACGAAATCCATTGTGGATAACGTCGCGATGAAGTTAAAAAAATCATACTAATTCGTATCAATATAGGAAAGTGTTGAAACATTGACCACTGACAACGCTTCTAATTAATTAGACGACAGTGTCATATAATTATATGCCTTCAACCTGTTTTATTTATTTTCGTGGATATTCTCGCTATAAGGAACTACCGAATAAAGTTATAAGAAACTTCGCATTATGAGATCGTATCTACGTCATGGTCATTGTACTTCGAGTATAGACACGAAAGATTGCAAGTATTCGAGCGAAACAGAGAGAGAGAGAGAGAGAGAGAGAGAGAGAGAGAGAGAGAGAGAGAGAGAGGGAGAGAGAGAAACATAAACTCAAGACCATTGGATAAGAATTATCGGTCTCAACTCGATCTTCAGGATACAGATCTGCAAGAAAGTCTACGTTTATTTCCTCGCTCCATTTTCCGGAGAGCACGGCCTCTAGACTAGAGAAACCATGACGCGTTTCCGCGACGTAGTATGTAACATCGTGAAGTGGCCGCTCCTGCGGGAAGAATGAGCTGTCAGAGAAGTCGTCACGGTCGTCCTCGTGCTGTTACCCGTGGTTCCGGTACCGAAGCAGTGGTGCGGATTCGCAGAGCACCATCCCGAAATCCAGGAGATCGCCTGCATGTTCCTACCGAGCAACAGTTGTTGTTTAACGGAGAAATCCCATGACGAGGATTTATTACCGTCCCTTCTCCATCCCGAGAATATTACTGTCTTTATGATTAATCGTAGCTCGTCATTCTGAACGTGCGATAGGAAGCATGAGAAAAACATCTCCCAGATTCTACAGTTATTCGGAGAGTTTTTAAACTCTTCGTTATATGTTTTATCAATCGTTAAATGATTTATCAACATTTTATTGTTGAAATCTTAACGTTAGACTTAAATTAAGAGATTCCCCTTAAACGTTTCGTACATCTCTTGTATAAAATTAAATCGCACGCTATATCGATGTTGTAGTATTAACTTTCGGTTCATTTCCCGCGCGTACGTACAATGTTTTTGCGCTCGATTGTTTGCGAATATTTATAATGCGTTAATACGATTTTAATTGAAATACATATTCGTTTCTTTCTTGCGCGTGTCGCGATATAAAGATGCATGTTCACAAGTGAAAAATTTCAACGGAAGCATCTCATAAATACATGTAAATAATAAATCGAGCTGAAGAAAACAGCAGAGCAAATGCAGCACATGAAGCAATCAGATGGCAATTAAAGTTTAATAAGCGTACTCACCGTACGGTTTTACAGAACGACGTGCTGAAGAGGCAATAGATAATCGGATTAGCGGCCGAATTGAGCGGTGTCAAACTCTGTATGAAGGTGGCAACCGCGATATTTGTCTGCGTTTTCGGCACGTGTCCATAAACCTGAAGGAGATCGAAGACTATGTACGGACTCCAGCAAAGGATGAACACTGAAACATCGTCGTGAGTAAATCTGCAATTAATCTCTGTGATCTCGCTTACGGTGCAAAGGTAATTGTAAGACCCGTAAAAATATGCATGCGTTCTTGAATAGAAAGCTTTGTTCTATTCTAATTATATTGCCTAAAAATTCTACATATTGCTCGTTCAAGTTTGATCGAGCTCGTAAGATTGCAGAACTAAAATTTCGATTTGGGTTAGCATTAAAATATATGAAGCAATTTTTGTGACCATACTTCTCAAGCGATCACAAAATATTAAATTACGAAAAAATATGAAAATGAACACCAGAGAGCAAGTGAAAATTATCATCACTTACTTTTACAAATAAATCGAATTATTGTACTGATTTTATAATGGGATGACATTTATAATTTCTAAACGATTTTCAAAAGGTCATAATAAAACTGTAAAGTATGTCGAATATTAATAATGTCTATTGATTAATATTATATTATTGATTAATATTATATTAATAATAATATTAGTATAAATTGTGCAATTCAAAATCATACAATAGATGTTAAAAAATGATTGATCGAGAGAAAATAAGCTGCTCCGCTTTGTAAAGTGATTTATCCTGTATGTCACTTTATTTTTTATTTCTACGTATCATATAATAAAAGGTAAAATTTAATAGCAATTAAATTCGCGCAAATATGAGTAAAACGATAATCATGAGCGAAATGAATTATGTCGTTCTATGTAATAAATCGATTTGACAGGATGAAGTGATAATCGTAGCGTTATTCTCAGTAAATTCGTCGCGGATAGAACGCGATTATTCTGTTGACTTCAATTAAGAGTTATCGTTGCTATCTTAAATTGAGAACGTTTCGAAAGTCCTGACAGAGCGAGCTCCGAGTTTGCACCAGTTCCATTCCAGATAATGTAACGTAACGAATCTAAAATAGCGAAACGCTCCATTTGTCTCTTCGCATCTCGTTGATTTATGTAACAGCTTCCATTTTAGAGATAGCGCGGAGTCGTCGATTCTTTTCTTACCTTTTGCTAAGGACAATAAGATCTCGAAATGATGGGTGGACGTCAAAGATTAGAAAGAATTGTTTTTCTCGACATAAATCTGCACGGTGAAACGTAACACGTATAGTTGAGACGTGCGTAATATCAGTGTGAACAATTTTAATTCTAATTACAAGAACATTGATAAGCACATTCGTCTGACACGCTTGATAGTTCCGCAAACTTTTCCACCTCAACGTAGCGTCGAATGCATTCACGTAAAAATTCGCGTTTCTAGTTCGCTTCACTTTGTTGTTCATTTTGCTCCTGTCTCAAAGCTGTCGCGTGGATTTAACGAAAGTTATTGGCGAGAACTCGGGAAGTCGAAAACATCTCCGTCGTGTGTGTGTCTGTCAGGAACAATTTATTTACTATCGTTCTACGGACGATGCTAGCTCGCATGGTAACGCTGTAGTTTTTTTCTCTTTATATTCTTCTGCGACAGTGCAGCATTGATAGTCTGGTGTCTCGAGAATAAGGAAGTTATTACGCGACTGAAAGTTCGCGTTGCTCGATACACTTCCATGAATCCAACAATAAAAGTGCAATAGTTTTGGTTTCGAAATGGAATGCTCGTGTACTTCGTTTCAACATTCGTTACTCTGTCGCTTATTATATTCCTGAGATTATTTATTTTCAAAAACCTTTGCATTTTCTTGCAATCTCGTATTTCCGCATGTTGACATTTTTACGAAAGAAAATTAATTTAGCATTTTTCCGAAGCTTCTTTCTTGCCCGAGACGACATAAGTATATTACTTTTTTCGGAAATCCGAAGCTCGTTCGCGAGAAACATAGCTATCAAAAACCGCACGAAGACGTTTTCTAAATGCAAGAAAAAAAGGTTACCAGGTTCGTGCATCTTGCCGCTACAGCAAGCAGATCGATACAAAATGATCAGTACGGTGCTGCGCCGTCTGCAAATCCGTGACTATAAAAGTTTATTCCCGACCTTTTCTCTCTCTCTCTCTCTCTCTCTCTCTCTCTTTCTCTCTTTCTCTTTCTCGAACATCGGCTGACATTTCGAGTGACATTTCGTCGAGTCTAACGCATTTGCACGCGGAATAATCGCTCCATAATGAATCTCAAAACAAATTGTCGAGCGCAACATGTGCCGCGTTTGAATATGATTTATCCGTCTTGCTAAAGTCGCTTTCCCGAGGAAACTTCCTTCCTCGGTCGTTCATAACGCGGAAACTACCGATACTTCGATACATTCGCCGAGGAAAAATAGACTGGAAATTCATCGCGAAATCTGTCATGGAAATTTAGGTCGTATACCGGTTGCATACCGATGACTATCGTGCGAGGCGGGATGTATAGCCTTTTCCCTTCATCTTTCAACATATCCACGACAAAAAAGAAATCGAAAACTACCACCCGAACGACGGCAGCACGCCGATAATAGAAAAAGCTGCGGGCAGGGAACGGTTAAGCGCGAAAATCGCCCAGCATCTGTCGCGGCTGTGAGATAACTTTCTTTCTCTCCCTCCCCCCTTCTCCTCTTCCTTAATTAAAGCGGGATCTCTCAAACTGCTCTCGCGGCTAATCTGTTTCTCGTTTAACATTCTCAACGATCTCTCCTCCATTTCCCCAACGGCATCCCTGTAAATGCATTAGCGATCTGTAAATAGAACGACGCCGGGGAGAATCACGAAATCCATCCGGTGCGCGTAATTTCGAGAAAGTCGTCGCACCTGCGCCGATTAAATGACGAGGGATATTTTTACTGATTTGGAAAAAGTAACGATCGGGCCGATGGTGGTGCAGTGATATGAAAAGACTCGTTGAGAGAAACTTTCCATGTGCGGGATGAAAGACGCGGAAATTCGGCTCTCTCTCTTACGATAATGCTCTCGCAAGCTCGGTCGTAGGAACTCTCGCATGCGTCAGCGTGTTAGATTTCTTAAAGCGAAGGAAATTACACGATGCTGGGAAAATCGATTATTCCCAGCGCGCACGCGCGCCAATTTAAAACGTTTACAATATTCCAGTTTTAATATTTTGCATTTTCCCCGCGAGCGCGAGGCAATTTGTTGTGGAGCATTAATAACGCATTGTTAACAGCGAAATTCCCGGTGTTTCTTTTTACCGGTGTTAAATTTATCGATAAAATCGTCGCGCGCCAGTGACTTTAGTAATAATCCGATACGCGCTCATCCGTGCGATTCGCCATGGAAAATTCTTACTGCGACCACCTGTGTTATTCGACGATATCGTTACGGATTATTGAATTGGAAATTGAGTAGTGTGTCTCACGCTGCGGCCGATGAATTCATAATTGAAAAACGCGATCGATTAAACATGAACCGCCCGGTTGGTTGGTTTCGCGATGAGCTACCTGTGTTCTAACGGCCAATCGAAATGTACGAACATTTCGAACGATCGGAACCAATGACTGCATTGTCTTCTTCGTAAATGATGGATGAACCACGTGTCTCTGTTATCTCTGAGTATCTTTTGGCGAAACAAGCACAGGATATTAGTAAGTTCGTTGCACATTTCGGTATCAGCGATTTCGGTATCGCGATGAGAAATCGTTAGAAAAAAGTTCGCTTCGGTGTACGAAAATGTTATGCTCGGCGAAACTCGTAAGCTTAAAAATAAAAACAATTTAAGAGAAAAACAGTCTTCTCATGTTAAATGTGAAGTTTTAATCAGAGATGATTTTCCACTTGATCGGTTCTGTCAATAAAGGGAGAGCGACATTTTCTCGGGTTTTAACATTATTAAAGTTGAATCTTCGATTCTTTGATTTTTCTTCATAATTTTCTTCCCACGAGATTGTGTAATCTTGAAAAGTTCGTATCTACGAGGCCACATAAACGTACGCTTCTTGCTGCCAATTGACGTTTGTCTGCCAGTAACGAAAAAGTACTTTAATAACGCGCGAGTTTCACAGAACGAATAGCCGGGAGAAGATTCCTGGATGTGTAAAAATGCGTTGTCTTTTGACTTCGAAACGCGAATTCGCGACGAGCGCGATTGTAATCCGCGATACATTATGGTAATTTCGAATCACGAAACAAGAACGTGGCTGTCGTTGTAGCCACGGTACTCGCGTTACGCGCGAAATTTATGCCGCATGCGTAACTTTCCTCGTTTCAAGCTTCCCGGCTTTCGGAGATTTTACATACCCCCTAGTTTCGGAAAATGCCGGGAGGATTCGACCGGTCCCGAGTCCATCGAGTCGCCCGCGCCGGGACGGTCGCCGTCAGCTAAAAGAGAAGGAATTTCGCCACTGTTTCCAATTGTCGGGAACGAATCTGATTAGCTTTGGTGATTCCTTGCTCACGTAAGATCAGCCCCTCGTAAGACGAAGGGACGGGCACGCTGCTTACACGAAAAGGGCTCCTGGAAGTTCTACACCGTGACTATCGACGTGCGGGAAATAATGAGACCGAGTAATCGAAGCAATTGCTTGTGCTTTTCGAAATTTCGCAAAAAAAAAAAAAAAACTAAAACTGGAGACAGAAATGCACTTAAATTTTTCTTGTACCGCGGTTTACTAAAATACTACTTACCGCTATGTGAAAAGTCCGAAGAAAGAAGATTCTCTCTGGAGATATATATTTCTTTAGCACTAGTGCCCTTCTTATACGGGGAATTTCTATCATTTGATCGACTCGAACTGATTGAATCGAGAACAGTCCGATCGTTATAAAATCATCGAGTAGACCCCATTTGTTCGTCGTTCGTAATCTAGGAATTATTATATATTCGTCTCGGCGCAGCGTTCTTCTCGAACACACTGTATACACAATCCCTCTCGTCTCTTGCGCGCTTCTCGTACTCGTATGAGGATATCGAATAGCGAGTATACCAGCTTATCTTCTTGTGGCGCGTCCTCTAGGCCGCGCAAATAAAACGGTTCACCGATCTCATATGAGAGACATAAGAGTAGTTAGATAAGAGCTTATTACATTTTACTATCGCGAAGCAGACACGCTACGGACGTTTTCAAGAGCGTCGCGCGGCCGTCTCCGTTATTGTCGTCCACGATGAATTTAGCAAAGTACTCATTTGTACGTCAACAGCACGAAAAAGCATTCGATTTTTGTGGAGAGAGGGGGAGGGGTGGAACACGCCGTGCAGTTCCTCGAGAGCTGAGGGTTTTCCTTCCTATCTGCACGAATCGACGGAGAGATGAAAGCCAATGGTGAAATCACGCACCAGACGTTGAGATATAACTTCACAAAGCCAAAGCAGCTTATGTAAATCCCAGAACAGGTGGATTCTCTAAAAAACATCTGGCCCCTTTCAAAAGTGAATCGCTCGATGGAGCGATAGAATTCAACAAAAGAGAGAGAGCAAAAAGAGGGAAAAATGAAATCTACGGCGCTTTTCCGCCGCGCGCTTTGATCCGGGCGGAGCTAACGCGGACTTTCGCGGACGAGTTGGTTTACACGCGAAATAAATAAACTCCGACGAGACAGGAGGACCTACGCTCGATCGGGCTTACCGAACACTATGACGAAAGTCATCTTCACTGTTTTGATTTTCGCCCTGGGAATAAGACCCCTCGAGGACGCCCTCCGAGTGTCCCTGGTAGGTCCCTGACGTAGCGCTCCTCCTTGCGACCATATCGTCGCCACGATGACCGTGTAGCACCCTCCTATTATCAAAGTCGGTGCTATAAAAAGGCTGAAGCTCACCAAGCTCATGTAAACCCTCCATTGGGTCGGTGAGCCCAGGTCGATCCAGCACTGCGTCATGCCCTGCAAAACAAACACAGTGATTAAGCTCTTTGCTCTTTGGATCTTCTCAAGTCGATTTTTCAAGGCGCTTCAACATCTTCTTCACTTTCAAATTTCAATACCGCCGTTCGGCGCTATCACGTAACGACCGCGCGCGATATCGTCGACTCCATTCTATTAGTCCTGCGTTTTTCAGGAGTTCGTTTGATACGCTACGTTTGATATGTTCTAAGGATGGGCTTCGTCAAAAAAATGCATCGTCTTCGATTTAATCGATTAATCAAAAAAATCGTTTTTGCATGATCGATATTTTCTTAAAAATATCGATAAATAATCGATGTTTTCCTAGTTTATTTTAAATTAATGTGAAGAGTTATATGTTGCAACAACAAATTAATATATTATTAAAACCTTAAAGACCCTTTTACAATGGCTGCAAGCATAAGCTTATATAAGAATAAGGCTATGAGCGTAAGCTACAAGAAATAAACCAATTAAAGTCGGTTGTTCTTATAATAGTCGACTGTTGTTGTTAGTTTATTTTTTTTACTGTTTACTGTTACAGCTTTATTTTTGCAGCTATTGTAGATGGGCCTTAATAGTAGTAAACAAATTCCCTAGTGATAAAAATTTAGTAACAATTTAGTAATATAATCTAGTAATATAATCGACGAAAAAAATAATCGATCTAGGGAATAATCGGCCCCAAAAATATCGGTCTGATAATCGATTTTTCAAGGAAATAAGAATCGATGCTTGTTTCATCGATCGATATTTGCTCATCGCTAATATGTTCGTCATTTGCGTTTAGAACGAATTGTCAGCTTATCGATTTATCTCCGCGATTGTTTCGGGCAGAAACAAATAGTCTGTCCTTTTTAGCTGCACTGCGGAACTAGTGCAATAAGTTAGAATGAGACAACTAAATTTTTTCTCACTTTAACTTATCGCACCAGTTCAGTAGTGCAACTAAAAGGAACAGACCAAGTAATTCGTCATTTCTTTTGTCGAAAGTTACTTAATATCCAAAGCGACGCAATATATTTATACGCGATGTATTTTTTCGACGGGATCTACCGAAAATAGAGGCTTTGGAAATTCGCGTTTTCTTTAGCAATTTAAAGCAGGTCCTCTTCTTTCTCATAAAGGGAGAATGTGTCTGTACCTGTATCCGTTTCTCCTCGTATAGAAATATAATCGGCATGCTGAATAATACCGACAGACCCCAAGCAGCAGCCACCAGGGCTCGTGCTCTCCACCCTACGGTGAGAATGAAGCCATCAGTGAAGCGACGGAAAAAAATCGTGCGTAACAAACGGCGCGGAAATTCGACGCGGAACTTTCGGCCGGGTCTCGATTGTTGACTTAAACGAGAGTTCCCCGCTGATGGATAGACCTCGAACTTTGCATACCGCGGAGTATGAAGGAAGTTTGACCATTTTCGTAAACGTTGAGTTTCATACGACAGCTGGCGGCTCGGTGGGGCATGAGCGAAAAACGAATAACGATAGAAGACGCTCCGTCGCGGGGAAATTTTTTGCGCGTGGCCCGCTTGAAAATTCGTAAAGACAGGCGCGTCTACGAGCTGATATAGTAACACAAAGAGCACGTAGCAGCCGGTGGGATATAAGCCGACGTGTCCTTCGACACGACACGATTAAACCGCGTACCGGTTCACCCGTTCTTACATAAAGCAACACGAAGAATGATGTACACGCCATGACTCGATATTTCGACATGTTGTCGTTATCCTCGTGCGCATCATTTATTTTTCGGCGATGTGCAATTTAGTCGGGCCGTCGATAATATCGTGACGTCGTCGGACCGACATAGAAAGATGTTACCCCACGTGACAGTCGACGTGCTCCCATTAATTTCGCCGTCGTAATTACGACGTACGCGATTGATAATTGTGATCAGCCGGTAGCCGAAGGATAATTCGTGAGAATTCATACGACGGTTGTACGTTGCAGAGCGGTCGGCTTAATACTTTAAGAGCCTCGCGATTCAATAAAGCCCACTCGTATCTCCGAGAGAGAGAGAGAGAGAGAGAGAGAGAGAGAGAGAGAGAAAGAGAGAGAGAGAGAGAGAGAGAGAGAGAGAGAGAGAGAGAGAGAGAGAGAGAGAGCGAGCGAGCGAGACACTTTCATTTCTATTCAATAACGTCGAGTGAGAAATGGCCGTCGATAGAATTAATTAAATACCACTTGCCTCCAGACGCAATCGGAGCCGTAAATTCATTTAAAAGCTGCGCCCGGATCAGCCCGCCGTGCGTGTATTTTAAGGGCGCTTCGAGATTCAGCACGACGGTGCTTTTCCTCGACGGACGAAAACTCGGTTTTCACTCTTCTTGCGGTCGCAACGTATTTTCGGTACGAGCTTTAGTTCACTGAGATATAGTTCGAGTTACGATCGCAAACGGTTAATCCGTAACGGTCTGTGACATCGACGGTTGGTCTGAGGGCAAGAGTAATTCTCTCGTATTAATCCATCGGCGACCGAGGCATCGAGCGACGGCTCGCGCGGCTCGGAGCAGCGCATTTACCAATTTCTGCAATTCTCCGGTCGGAAAACAACGAACGAAACACGGAAGATAAATTTTATTCCGCTGCGGTGCACGCACCGCAACGATCCGGCAGCCTTCGTGAGATGCCTTCGTGTGATAAACGATACGGCTATCTCGAGCGGAAAGATAAAGGAACCCCCTGCGACACTACGACTCGATCCTTTATCTTGTCGAGTCGTAAAAGTAGAGACTGATAAAAAAAGCACCTGCCGATGAGAATGCCCGCTCATTAAAACAGCGAGAGAGAGAGAGAGAGAGAGAGAGAGAGACGCGCAATTGCTTTCTTATGCAACTCACGCGTCGCATTGCGTCACATCATGCGAATGCGAGACGCGTTACGCTATGAATGCAAAGGTACTTTTGCAGCCAAATTCCTGACGGTGCCAGAAATTCGTCCTTCACTACTTAGTTTCCTCCTTTGCGATGATAACTCATCGCGGACGAGAGATATGCGCAAACATATAAGTATATACCGGACAATTGAATAATGGAGTATTCCACCGCTCGATCTCAAACTCTGCAAGGAAACACAACATTATCTACCTTTCGCCGCCATTTCACCCGGTTCGCGTAGGCTTTTAGGACGAAGCTTACTTTTTGCGGAGAGAAATTTTCTCTACGCTTTTCGCGGAGCTCGTGCAACTCTCTGCAGCGCTTAATTCACCATTAAGCTTTCAAAGTATTCTCCTCTACTTATTATAATTAAAGAATTATGCAGAACAAGGCACGATAAAAGAAAGATGAGAGAGAGAGAGAGAGAGAGAGGGAGGGAGGGAGGAGAGAGGGAGGGAGGAGAGAAGGAGAGGAGGAAAGAGAAGGCACCCTTTGGCTTTGAGATCAGACGTCATTCACGCCTCGAAGCGCGTTATATGTATATTCCACGGAACTTCAGTTGAATTAATGAGTTTAGCTCGGCTCGGGCCGTTCCTCTTTGAGGGGATTCGCAACACTAAAGAGCGAGATCACGTGCGCTAATGTACTCACAGCTGCCGGAGAAGTTCATCGGACGCGTAATAGCGTCGTATCTGTCGATTGACAACGCCACGAGGACGTAGGTCGAGCTGTATGTCACCACGGCCTGCATGAATCTTATCAGCTTGCAGGCCACGTTGCCCGCGTGCCAGGTGACCGTCGTTCTCCAGACTATGTCCGTCAGTACGGATATCAGGCCGACCAGTAAATCTGAAACAAGATACGCGAATTGTGTGAGGCGGGCGGCGATCGCCGCCAATGAGCTCGACTAATTATCGGTGCCTGTTAATACCGCTGGACATTAGCCATTCCGGTGCCATTTTCCGGTGTCCTGGTCTAACCGAAATCACGGTTAATGCCGAGCCGCAGATCCGTAGTAATACCCCAATTATATCCGCATTAATGCCGCGCGCTCGCATTATACGGAAGAAGCGGTCGTATACCCGCTCCTCTCGTTTTGCGATCCGTTTTCAGAATCGCGCAACCGAGACCGCTCGACTCGCTCGATGAATCGAGATTTTTCGGCTTACGCCGCGATTTTTCCATCGCCGGTCGGCGAGAAATGCGAGTGTTGTACGCGCGAAATGAGGATTTTATGATATCCCGAGCGAGCGAGAGAGAGTGCGCGTAATTTCCGCGATTACAGAGACGCCGGTCGACTGCTAATTAACGCCGGGCATAAAATTAAATCTGTCTCGACTGTCGGACGAGACTCCGAGTGCGCAACGATCGGCTTCTAGCTCGGCCGCGATTACGTTATTTCGCTTCGCTCTGTGTACTCGCGTGATGTAGCCACTTAAAACTTTTCGGTAACGGTGCAAAATACTGCGAACGGGATAATGTGTCGATAATTTCGACGTTTCTGTTTGTTGGTCATGATGAATGCTGTAATAATCAAGAGCCGTTTCTAGGCCGGCGTTAATTTTCTCGCAGAGGTGCGTAATGACATGCACGTTTTACCATGATTTATAACGGGGAGAGATTACAAAAAAGTGTGCAGGAAACAGAGAGATTATATTTCTTTCGAAAAATGTAAACAAAACTGATGCAAAATGCTCATTGATTTTTGAGAGACAGAGACAGAGAGAGAGAGAGAGAGAGAGAGAGAGAGAGAGAGAGAGAGAGAGAGAGAGAGAGAGAGAGAGAGAGAGAGAGAGAGAGAGAAAGAGTAATATATTAAACAAACGCGTATATGATTTCTGTTTACATTTATTTTTATTCAAATATCAGTATTTCGTATTTGTTTTGCGGTGGATTGGTGAAATTTAGGTGGATTTATAAACGGTGTTTGTCATAAAAGCACATCTCTCACGCTTAAACGGTGTCCCTAACTTTCGTCGTAAAGGAGAAAGAAGGCGATATCGCTTCTTCTTTCTTCATCTCGTGGACATTTTATATTGTGCCGGGCGCTAACCAACGCGATATCGACTCGATCCTCAAAACGTGATCGGAAAAGAGACGGCGCGGCCTCATCCCCGCGCTGCTTCACCGAATAAAACAAGTTTGTCCCCCCACTTTTATCGCTCGTATTTTATCGACGAAATAGAAATTCGATTCCGCACCCTCTCGTGACTCGATAACACCGGTCGCAATATTAATGTCGGACGAAAGGAGCAAGGTGGAGAATAATTGCGTCGAATATAATAGGAACATGCACCGTGCGTTAATTAAACTAGTAGAGATGTGCGAACTATTCGAATTCGAATCCGAATAATTCGAAAATTTCGAATCGCGAAGATTCGAATATGAATTAAATACATTAGCGTTTGAGCGCATCAGCTGTAAAACGGGCCATCTGGGCCTGTGTGTTTGAACGCTTGACTTGTAATTAACTTAACTTATAATTGATAACTTAATTATAAATTACTTTAAATATTTAAATATATATTTTACCTTAAGATGATATTACAATATCAATATTCCCTTTCATATTAAAATCTTCCATAATTATTTGCATGTTTAATAGTCATGTTAAATTTTTTAATGATTCGATTCAATTCGAATTCGAATGAAATTTCATAGATTCGATTCGATTCGAATTCGAATTTAAAAAGTGAGATTTGATTCGATTTTATTTGACATAAAAATTCTTGATTCGCACATCTCTATAAACTAGAAATCAATTCACTGCCATTATTACAATACCGAGGTGTGCATGATAAATCTATTTGTGCATAGCGTGTCATACACATACAGTCTGTAAAGTAAGAGCGTGCACGGGTTAATGTGTAGAAAAATTCATTTTTAATGATTTTTAAGTACATGGATTTGTTGTACTCCATGAGAAGGAAAATGCTGTACCATTAATAATGAGTCCAGTCACCACCGGCATTGATAATTGCCTGGCATCTCCGAGGCATATTTTCCACTAAGTTGACTGCGTATTCGTTCGGTAAAGACCTCCAAATGAGACGAATTTGTCGTATCAGCTGCTTCAAAGTGCACACTCTTTTTCCTCGAAGCTTGTGCTTGAGATATGCCAACACATTTTCAATAGGATTTGCATCTGGCGACTGCGATGGCCAATCAAGTGTGACGATGCCAAACTGCTCTTTCCACTCGGTGCAAAGCTTACTTCGGTGTTTTGGGTCGTTGTCTTCCTATAAGATCCAGTCCTCGTTTTTTTTTTTATGAAGCATCGTTCAGCAGTCGGCAACAAACACTTGTCATAAATTTTAAGCATTAAGGTCGGGTTCCGCTTAAACAAATTCACAATTTTTCTTTCCATATTCGGCGTCACTTTGCCTATCGAGCCACGTTCTGGCAAGTCATCGACGTTTTTGATCTTCTTATATTGCTGAACCCACTTAGCGACGAACGATTTTGACTTTCCCATGTACTTAGCAGTCACTGCATATGACATTTGTGATCCTTTGGGGTGGGAACAAAGGAACACAGCCTCGTAGCGCGATGCGTATGCGGCACTCATGGCGGTTAACGTGTTTCTCAGGTTAGAGTTCGACGCCAACTGAATCTTTTGTGACAAAGCATTCACGACAAAGATTTCATCTATCGGCTCACAAAAAAACTAGGACGATATTTGAAGCCAACTGCCATTTATGTCGTGCACGCTCTTACTTTACAGACTGTACTAGATCGCTGACATTATTATTTTTAGGATGTCGGAAGTTTGGTCTCTTTACTCTACGATGCGCGAGTTTTACGAATTTACACATTTTCGTTCGTTCGAAAGCACACACTCTAAATTGAAGATTTTTATCCTGCAACCACTATTCTTTATTCCAGTGTGTTTTAAGCGCTATTTTGGATATGGTGTCTGCCGTTTAGTTTAGGATTATTACAGCATATAAACGGACTTAGTTTCCGGCAGAGACAGCTAAAGCTCGCGAATAATCTGAAGAAGAGCAGATTTTGTAGCATGTGAAACATGAGGATGAAAAAGTAAAAGCAAGGAACTGAAGTTCTCCAAGAAGAAATATCACTGAATAGAGAGAGACAGAAGGAGAAAAGAAAGAGAATAGACTTGAATTTTGCAGAAAGCACGCTGCAGAACTTAAAACAGGGATTGCAGGATTACGGAAATAGCTTTCGCATTATTAATATGAACTCCGCTTTCTACATACGTTCTATTACTCTACAATATGCATACAATGATGATGATGTACGATGAAATGTCGCATTGAGATTGTTTTCTTAACGGACGAAAATATCCAAACTTATGAAAGTCGCGTATCGTTAAATTCCAAGCGAAAGGGTTAGATTTCTCTGGCGTCCTAAAAATGCAATCTAAAGTAGGCGTATAATTCGGAGTACATTGGTAACATTGTTATTACGGTAACGGAAATAATATGCTTCTTACACACATATTACTCCCCGTGCACGTGTATATAGAACACGTGGATTTAATACAACTCACTACACCACGATGAGGAGACAGCGTTGTAAAGAGACATTTTTTGGAGTGAAGAGAAATTTTCTAAAGTGACACGGCAAACATCCACGTGCATTGTTACGTTTCAATAGAAAGAAATATCTTTTCGAAGAGCATGCGGGGGAAGAATATATCTCGGAGAGCAAATAATTTCTCTCTCACATTCTTATCGCGACGTTGCCGTTGGATGTGCAATGTCGTTATTTATAAGCTGCTTGCTTCATTCGAACGATTGTATCGCGAAGTACGACTTTGTGCGGCAACAATCACTATCGAAAACGTCTCAATAGATATTCTTACGTCCCGTCTGATTGCGAATGTTCATTTTCTACACTCGACGTCGCACAATGGGTCGAAGTATAGCAAAACCCGGACATAGGCCTCTAAATGTAATAAGTCCGCGCATTCTTTCTCAATTTGCAACTTTTCAATATTTGTATTATATTTTTATTGTTATTTTAATTGTTTTTGTATTTTTTCATTATTTTATTATATATATATATATATATACTAATTTATTGATTCCCCTTAGGGTTACAATTTTTTTACATCATTATTTTATTATCTTTTTGCAATTTTTATTTATTATTTTTTTATAATTTTTGCTAGTTTTATTGTTCTTTTTGGTATTTTTTATTTTTTTTTGTTGTTATGTTGTTGTTATTATTATTATTATTATTATTTCGTTATATAATTATTATTAATATATTATATATTTTTATAAATCAAAATTATTCTCTAAGTCACTATCAATATCGAATTCTATGGGAATATCGCCATCTCTGGAGGATATTAACAAATCAGTGACTTCAGGAAAGAAAGTTTTTTTCCTCTGAAGTCCCTGATTTGTTAGTATCCTCCAGAGATAACGATATTCCTATAAAATTCGATATTGATAGTGACTGAGGACATAATTTCGATTTATAAAAAATATATAATATATTAATAATAATTATATAACAAAATAATAATAATAAAAACGTAATAACAAAAAATAATAAAAAATACAAAATAGCAATAAAACTAGCAAAAATTAAAAATAATAAATAAAAATTACAAGAAAAATAATAAAATAATGAAAAAATACAAAAACAATTAAAATAACTATAAAAATACAGTAAAAATATTGAAAAGTTGCAAATTGAGAGAGAATGCGTGGACTTATCACGATTAGAGGCCTATGTCCTACTATTGCTATCCATTTGTCATCTCTGATTGAAGTCTAATTGAGTTTCGTTTATATAAAATTTCGTTTTTTTCGAAAAGGAGCAAAAAGGTGCAAACATAAATGAACCTATTACGTTAAGGGAAGGTTCCAGGTATATTTTCCAAAAAGAAATTTTTTGCAATCTTTTAAAACTTTTTCTATACATCTTGGAGAATTTTTAATTCTCGTGCTTCAAAGGTGCTTTTAAAGTATATCAAATTTTTTATTTGACAAAAACAAATTTTGAATTTTAATAATTGATTCTAACAGCTCTAACTAAGAACAAAAGCAGTAGAAACGCAAATAATATTAACGTTTACATATGGCATTACTTCAAATAGATAACCTTACATATGATTCAATTCTCTATAAATATTACATCTATACATATTTGATGTTCGTATCAATAACAAATACTTTTGTTTCAACCTTTTACTTCATATTCAGTTAGATAAACCTTTGAACGATAATTAGAGTCACTTTCAAAATCTTTATAGCCAAAAAAGAATTTCAGTCTATGTCCGGGTTTTCTAGTGAATCGGCTCACTGTCGGCGTCATGTACCTTCTACCTTGATTTCTGATGCCGTGCTTCCCGACGTTGTATCAACACATCGAGGTTCTTCGTCGTTATTTCTCGTATCCGTCGAACGATCGGCGGTCATTCCATAATTGATCGGACACTCGCGCTCCGAACCGTACTGAAACCGTCCGAATTCTCCGAAAGGGATGGAAATTCTCAAGGACCGTTCCTTCGATCGTCGGCCGACGAACACCTTCGTAATATTTAGAGAGTTTTAAAATGGACTTTTTTTCCACGTGCTGTTCGTTCCTCGATACTCGCGGAATATCTAACTCTGTACTGTAAAAGGCATTTTTCTTCCTCCATCTCGCGCAGACATTAACCCCGCGGTAAGTGCATCCGTGCTTTTACTGTCGCGAGTTATTACGCGAGTAACGCGAGAAAGATTTACTAGGCCAGATTAACTCTCACTTAGCGCCGGGAGTATTTCCTAATGAGAGTACCGGAGATTTTTCACTTTATCGTAAATATTAAAAATTTTCTTCAATCAGACGTCCCTGGCGCAACGTAGTCTTATTTTCTTGCTCCTCGCTTCACCAATATTTCATTGTGCCGATTAAATCTCCGCTGTATTTAAATAGTTTTCACGTGGAAGCCATATGCCGCTTGAAGAAGAAACTTTTGTACGATATGCACGGCGAACATAAACGATACGATTGAAAGCGAAAGAATAATAAGTAAAGAAACAATACCGGGTATTTTTTTATCTCAGCACGTTGCACGTATTCCAGCGCAAATACGAAAATATGGACACCTACAGTAGATTCGATATCTTTTTACGGGTGAACATATAACGGAACATTAAGCTCCGTTATTGATTCTCCAAGTCGGCTTGTGTTATATCAATTCCCCGGTGTGATATTACGAATAACAGATACCGCCGAGATTCCGTGTGCCCAATCGCTTTTCTTATGATGAAAACATAAATGCGCGGGCAAGACTTGTGCGCGACACCGTCTGAAAAGGAGGAGAGAGAAAGAAAAGAAAAAGGAAAATGTACGCGACACTTGTGTAAACGTCAGGAGGAGTCGACATGGTTGGTATTTAATCAACGATCGATAAAATGAAGTATCTCTCGCGCGCTCGTTTGTGTCTGCGATGTCTGTCGTGCATAAAGACGCGTCAGCGAAAGGAGGAAGACAAATGTTTATCCATAAAACACGTACACGAAAGAGGATGTGCCGTGGTTTTCCCCCTCAGGTCTGAATGTCACATGTATCGCGGGCGAAGATTTCGGGGGCAGATTGATACAAGGAGGAAGCGACGGTTATTCTTACGATATATCGGCGATATGCCCGAATATGAGTCTCACGATGTAACTGTCCGTCAATGTATTCGACAGGTTGCTTATCTCCGACCGCTAATACACGTCGAGAAATTGGTAAAACTCTGTCCGCCTCGATGCGAGATGGAGAGAGAGAGAGAGAGAGAGAGAGAGAGAGAGAGAGAGAGAGAGAGAGAGAGAGAAAGATCTTTAGATGCCAGCTACTTACCCGCAAACGCTAGTTGCTTGATGAAAAAATCCATCCGGGACTTTCTGCGCTTTCCCAGCAGCAGACCGGCGAGGACGGCGGTATTACCGGCGACTATCACGGCAAATAGTAACCACAGTACCGTAAACTGCTCCGTCTGTAAGGAAGAAAACGTTTCCGCTTCAATTTTACCGCGACAATGAGAGAAATGTTTTAAACAAAGGTAAAGAATACACGCCGATGAGAGCCAAAGGCTGCGCTGCGCGCGATAAATTGGATCACGATGATTCGTTCGTGAGTAAGAGAAGCGACCGAAACTCCTCGCACCTCGTTAAGAGCGATGTGCGAGAAATATTTTAAACATTTATGCAGAAAGCTGATGCGTGTATAAATGTAATTGCATCGTTTCGCGGCGTGACGGAACGTCGCTGATCGTAATGATCGATACGTAAATTGCGATATTTACATGATAATGACAAAATTTACGCGAGAATTTAGTTTATTAATCCTTTGTCACTCTCCCTCTTTCTCTCTCTCTCTCTCTCTCTCTCTCTCTCTCTCTCTCTCTCTCTGTCTCTCTCCCTTCCCCTTTTTCTCTCGCGAAAAAGCGACCGATAGTATGCAAAATGGGTGCTCCGCAAGTTTCCCAAACGGCAATACGCTTGTGAATCGTTCGGATTAGTACGCACGACTCTCCCGCCTCAAATTGCACTTCGTTTTATCCAAATTTATATTACACAAATTACTCGAGTGATTAAAATACCCTGTAACTGCAAGCCGACCGGTGACACATCGGAATCTGCCGGGACGCGCGAATCGGGATGTATATATTGCTGTACGTTTCCGGCGTAACGCGTGTTCGTTACGAATTATGTAATGATAGATTTACACGACAGTGACCGAGCGTACGTGTTATTGGATTATTTCGTAATCTCGACACGCCGCGTGACGGAATGTCAAGCAGCTATTTACTGATCATCCGCGTGACATAGGCCGAACTGTCGGATCGATTGTTAGGTTCGATAGGTGATACCTTGCGGTCTCGCGCCGTGCACGAGTCGGGTATATGTAACGAGAGAGTAACGCGTGGGCGTTAATTTCAACATCGTTTGCATGATGCAGTTCCGCACGAACAGTACGGAATAGCAACCTAATTTAACGGCTCGAGTGTACACGCGTTGCCGATAGACGCGGCAACATCAGCTCCACGTGCTCAGCTGAACAGTTAATCGATCGCACTTGCGCGATCTTAAAAAGATACATAACAACGAGGCGATCCGAGGGATTTCGATAATCCGATCCGAGTAACCGAGTATGAGACAACACGTGAGATTTTTCGGCATGGAACTCAATCAACTCCGTTCTCGTCCGATTAAGAGATCACTTTAGAGTCGTCTAAAGCTTCTCACATACAAGCTTCTCACTTCGCGCGCAATAACTGTTCTCTTCGTTTAATTAACGTTTAATTTAAATTTAATTTAATTTAATTTAAATTATCACCGCCAGCTTGCTGTTGTGTGCGACGCGAGCGAGCGGGGAATATTTATGTTGGGCGATCGTTCTTACTATACGTTCCTACTTTCCGGGTAACGCGAAAACTATTTCGCGGATAAAATTTGCGCACACGAGGCGGGCGCGCGCAAGAGAGAGAGAGAGAGAGAGAGAGAAAGAGAGAGAGAGAGAAAGGAAGATATCCTGCTGCTTCTGCTTCTAGAGTCCATCCCGTCACGAACGCGGATTATGCCTTCGGGCTCGAGAGGGCTTACCGACACTGGTATCTCTTCCCAAATGGGCGAATTACTTTCGTATCCACCCATCGGTGGGAAAATATCGCCGAATCGACGAAAACCGTGAACCACGGAACTACGGAATCCCATTCGTCTCGCTCGCGCGCTCTCTTGGTCTCTCTCTCTCTCTCTCTCTCTCTCTCTCTCTCTCTCTCTCTCTCTCTCTCTCTCTCTCTCTCTCTCTCTCTCTCTCTCTATGTCCGTCTCTACTTCTCTTTTTTCCCTGCACTCAGCAGTAAATTTATGTTTCTGTTCCGCAAATGCGAACTACGAAAGCGAGTTATATGACAGCCGATTTAGGTCATCCAGTCTCGCCGGAAATCGCATATCGAATGTGATGGTAAAGTGCGTCGCAGGCTCACGCGCATAGATTATTATCCATTTGGCCGTGACTAGTACAAAATTCTCTTGCGAGCTTCAGAATTACGAATCGCCGCAGCGTGTGTAATACTCGCAACACTGCGCGATTTGTAGTTTAGCGAGCGAGCGGGTTTTCACGCTTCGATCGGACTCTGAGCTCGAATTTCTCCGACTCGTTCTTTCCGCATGAAAGATTTATCAAGATATCGGGTAAAACTTAATTTTCATGGAACTGGTCTTAAGAGCGATTTTATTGGATGACTTTATCGGGAGAAAAAGAAGCACGGCCGAGCAAAAAGTTAATAACATTTCGCAATAAAACTGCTGCGACAAGAAACGAACGCTCGTCGGGGAGAGCGTTCGTTTCATATAAAATAGATGCCGTATCTTTTAAGTGCGCGTCAAAAAACGGCGTGACTCGACGTATGTGCGCATGCATACTAAATAACGCATATCCCTTCCGAACGCCAAAGTTGCGTAACATTAGTCGAACATTTAAATGAGCGGGAAATATACTCGCCGGTCGCGCGGAATGCAGTTATCGAAACATCAAGGACTGTCGGAGAATCTCCGAGTTCGCAGCTAAAGCGCAAAGGAGACTGTGTAATGTGCATTAAACTCGACTTCGCTTTAGTTTCTGATTTTGACACTCTGTCACACAGCGAACGCCGTGGAATCTACGGCTAATGGCGACGCGTCGGAGTATCTGAGGCGCTTTCGCGAACGTGCACCTGTGTGTACATTAAATGCCACGTACCCGATGCCGCTGAAATTTCGATAACCGCAACGACGATTCAACCGAACAATGCCGATTCGATATTCGCTACGGCCGAGAGAAAGTAGCGCGGCGTCTGGGATACCCCATACATCGCGGAACACGATCTTCCATTCGTATCCGGTCCGCACTGCTTTCCGCTTCCGCACAGAATGCAATTACTCATGTCGCCGGCAAGCTCACTCGCCCGATCGATCGTTCGATAAAGTTGATGCCGAGTTTATCGAGTGCGAGATTCGTATGTAAAGTTTCGGGACGCGACTATATGCACTGTGTCCACAACTTCGCGTCCCTGTCACTTTCTATAGACGCGCGTTACTAGACTGGAAGTGTCGAGCGAAAATGTAAAAACAGGAAAAGTAATTTCCAGCGAATCGGAGAAGAAAAGTTCGCGTCGTTAACAAAAATATCGAATTTAATCCGTCGGTTCGCGACGGTGCGGCTCGGTTGCGGTTGGATTTAGCGAAATCGCCGAAAACCGAACAGTTGCCGCAAATGGAGTAAAATCGCGCGACGCAATTCTCTCGTAAACACAAACTTTTGGACCCATCTTTCACATTCGGTTTCGACAACGGTGCTAGAAAATAATTCTATATTGTTTTATCGAGCTATTAATCTCTAATTTATTTGTGCCTCCGAACACACACCGATAGAAAAATATGAGAGTTGAATTAACTATAATCTCACTATATTTTATAGTTCAATTCGGCGTCAACCATATTTTTATAGTTTGTGGAATCTGCAAAATATAGTAAAATAAACACAAATATATAGTCAATGATTGTTTTAAATACGTAATTGTTTAGTTACTTTTACCACATATATGGTAATTTCTCATTCCCAAATATAGTGAGATTTAATATTCATATAGTTACATCTGTCATCATTTAGCAAATATTCTGATAATATTGACTTTACAAAAGAGTTACTTTACCTACCACTTTACATTTATATCCATACAATAATTTTAGTTTAACTTACTAAATTCTTAGCAATACTTAATTCTTAGCAAAAATATTATATGGTTGGTTATATCATGCCTATATATATCGTAATTATTACCGATATTACGGTAATACTTACTATAAATATGATATTTCGGATTATAATTTAGTTACTGTATCATTATAGTTCCAAATATTATATACTTTTCTCTCAGTGCACGGACCTGCTGTCACTTCGAAGCTCATCGTTCATTCTGCAGTATGGATGAGGTTGAAAGCTTCAAAAAAATGCGCTTCATTTCGACAGCCGCGTTTATGTTAATTATGTTTGGACGCGCATTGTAACGTGCGAGCTCGGAAAGGGAGGACTCGCGGCGCGCAATATACACGCGAGCGAGTAAATTTATTTGCATTTTATCCCGGGGCTACTGAAAGAGCACAATAAGCACGACGAAATATTCTCAGAGAGAGACTTACGTCGCTTTACATTCCCGTTCGCACTTATCATCGCGGGTCGCACGCGTGAGGTCGTTTAAGTCGCGCGCATTTGCATGCTCGCCGAGCTCGAGTGAAAGGTTCTGCCGCCGATTGCCGAATGATTGTTTATTGCCACGTAACCGGAGCGCGAATAGGATCGCGTGGACTGCGCGAGACGGCGCTTGTCGGAAACGTCGAGACGTCCGTTCCGAGCAAGAAGCGCGGAAGTTTGATGATCGATGGAAATTGATAGCGCGCGCGCGAGAGAGAGAGAGGTGCAAACCGCGGCCCGGGAGTCCCGTAATTCCGCCTCGACCGGCGAAATTAACGCGATAAATGTTCCGAACGTGTCTGTGAGAACATTCTTGAGGGACAGGCGACAAATTTACCGCGCGTCAAATACAAAATACCGCAAAAATCGTATTACGACGGGCAGACGATACGTTTGCCGTTCCTCCCGCGTGAGAGATGTCGTCCGATTGAACGTTCGACAGGCTTTCGTCGTCGAAGACATCGTATTGTAATGTTTTACACTTCCGTCAATTTAGATCCGCTAAATTGCCGCAGGCAATTTCGTGTGTCTCCGAGAGCTTCCTACTTGGAGCAAAGTAGTCGGATCAGTTCCGTCGACTTCTACGTCGACAATATCCGAATCTGCGTCACATTAAAAACGGTGCTAATTAACGCCTTCCGTCATCCCCCCTTCGCGCAATTCTCGCATAGCGGAAGACGTGTCGAAAGATATCTCAGATTAAGCGTGTTCCACGCCGACCGACTGAGATATTTCCCGGCTTAATCAAACGGAACAAATGGCTACGGCGCGGCATTACCATCTCACTCCGCGCGAATCAACGCGACTCGTCGTCGCGGCGGGCGAAGGGAACAAACGACGATAATCGGGACGATAAAGGGGCTCGGCGAGCGGTCGCCCAGCGAGATATAAGTGCTTTATAAAGTACTTAGCCGTATTACAGCGTAATTTTGGTGATCGTAAAAAATCGCCTTGATTTACGGTCTCGTTTGCGCCGCGATTACGTGCCAACGAGGTGCGCTCGCAGCTAAAAGAAAGCCCGTACAAGCGGCGGCGACGTTAACCCATTTAATCCACCATAAACGGACCGAGCGGTGCTCCCCGTAAAAATCTGTTGCGCGTAATTGAGCGACGACGCGACCTGTCGTCGAGTAACGGAGCGCTAAGCGGATCCGCGCCGGTTTTGATCCGCAGCTTGCTCTCGTAATTCGCTCGCGAAATGTCGGAAATATCGACGAAATACAACAGCCGACATTGTCGCGTTATTTCCTGCTGTTATTAATGACAGTCGGATGAATATTCGCGTTTTTTATCGCACACCGTCCCGAAGCAAACTTGTTCGTTTGTAATCGGGGATGAATAAAATCGTTGCTAGGGGGAATCAGGCAGTCGCACTGGCAGCATCGAGCGCGAGATATAAATATTGGCTGACGTAATGCAGCATGAAATCCAAAGCGGAAAAAAGTTAAATATCACAATGATAAGGTAACTTTTGCTTCTGCGTGCAAAAAAAAAGTATCGGATATTTAGTAATAAAAAATAATAAATTAAAAATATCGGATACCTAATAATTAATAGTTGCCTGAGCAAAAACTTGTTTGTCGATGGTAATCAAACGATGGCGGCGATTAAAACGTAGGCGATTAAAAATTAGCGTGCCGTGCTGTGCACACCTTTCGCGCATAGATTTTATGGATGGTAATAATAATAAGTCGAGCGGCTGCAATAACGAGCGAAAATTATTCTTAAAGAAGGAAGTTTAACAATGTGTGGTAAACGACGGCGCGTTACGAGCCGTCGAGACGACCGCGACATGACGTTGTACTTTTTCTCGCGGCACGTGCGCTTTTCTCTCTCTCTCCGTCTCCTCCTCCCCCTCTTGGCTACTCACTCATAATTCAGCGCGCATAATTTTTAAATAGTGCCAGGTCGCTTGTTTAAATCGAAGACGTTTGCTCGTCCGTGAGATAACGGACGGAAATTGGAAATATCGAAAATTTTCGTTTCCATCGATTCTCGAGAATTACATCCCTGTTCGTATCTTAAATAATGAAAATCTACTCTCGCAAAATTATTAACGATCCGCCGCTCTGCTGCAAAGAAGTTTCTCATGAAGCTCCTCCTGCGACGCTTATAAATTATAAAGCGTACATCGTTGCGCTCGCGACACAGGAGTATCCAATTTAGGGCTGTTTCATCAACGCTTGAATATTTCCCTAGGAAAGCTCTAGGATAGCTGTTTGTCTTTTAATATATCAAAACCCTTTCTCATCCACAAGCGACTTTAGATTTTGCCGCGTGGGCGCAAAAATAAACAGTCACGTTATCGTTGTTGCGCCCGGCTCGAGAGAAGCGCCGGTAACGAGCCGTAGTGGCGTCGTATAATCGTAACGAGCCGCGGTAAATCGTCGTTGAGCGACGGCGATACCTCTCCTCGAGAAAAATCTGTGACCGCCGCAGACGCGTGGTTACGCGAACGAGATTAACGAGTCGCTCGTAATTCGTAATTCGTAACGACCGGGCGCGATGACGAGGAGTGCGCGGCGCTTAACGACGCCGCTCTCTCTCTCTCTCTCTCTCTCTCTCTCTCACGGTAATAACGAGAGTGCACTCTTGGATATGCGCCAGTTTCCCGCATAAGTAGGCTGCTGATACCTCGAGTACAGAACGTTAACTTTACGATCGTTGCGGTCGCGTCGCGATTTTTCCCAAATGCGAGATACGTTATGTTATGTTATGTCAAGTCATGTTATGTTAATGTACTGGTGGTACGTGTCCCTCTCTCTCTCTCTCTCTCTCTCTCTCTCTCTCTCTCTCTCTCTCTCTCTCTCTCTCTCTCTTTCTCTCTTCTCTCTCTCTGGTAAATGTAGAATGAAATAGTAGTAGATGTGAGGGGAGCAACGGAGAGAAGTTGGGAATAAAATTGGACAATTCTCGATGGAACAACAGACCAAACATCATTACTTTAAGTGTCTGAGAAAATTAATTCGGGCGACGAGAGGGAAAATCCCGAGGACTCGAGATTAAATGCCCGAAATTCTTAAAAAATTCTTGAAAGAAAGTAAATATAATCGTCATTACATCGAAATCCTTCAATTGACGCATCGACTGAGAAATTTACACGTTGATTTCCTATTTGATTTTCATACTTTTTAAGAGAAGACATACTTCTTAAGAGAAAGAAGAAGAAGAAGAAGAAGAAGGAGAAGAAGAGAAGAGAAAAGAGAAGAAAAAATTAGAAAACGTGACATTGACACAGTAGATTTTAAGTATAATGAAGACGGTAGTGTGTATATTTCATATCTGAGTAAAAATATATCCGAGTCGATATTCGAATTCCTCGCCGAGTCGAGGTTCGCATTGAACCTGCAAATTGTTACTTGTCTTTATTTCTATATGTTTAATTTTTCAGAATAATTTAATATTCGATTATTTTCCTTTATATTCTGAATATTCCGTTTGTATTTAATTTCCACGTTTAATTTCAATGGGCAATATGTTATCATCAATTAATCAATCAATTATATAATTTATATAATTGCGGATAAAGCGTGTGTAATAAGCAAATGTAGAATTCGCCGAACTCTCGTGTAAATTGATCGACGATAATTATATTTATTAAGCGGCCAACAAAAATCCACTATCTCTTCAATATCAACAGTAGTAGAATTTAAGTTTGTCTTCAGTGGACGGTAAACTCTCGTGAGCTTAACTAGTTACTCCGCGTTTGCGTTTGCTTCCGCGATGAAACTTGTATGTAATTACAGTGCAAATAACAGTGAAAGAATAAGCGGATAGACCCTCGCAAATAGACGACGCTACATCGGTAAGAGCTGTTGCGTTTAAAATAACAATGATCCGATTCTTTCTGATCGCAGATTCGTACGCTTCGCTTGCGCTCTCGCGAGCGAATCAAATAATTCCGCATCACGCGCAGGTGTTTGCGCTGCGAATTACCGTTGCGACGATTTCGATTTGCAATTTACGATCTCTGTTTGCGATTACATTTCTTTCTCCTTTTAATCAAATGCAATACACGCGTGCTGAGAGCGCGGTATCGCCTCTGTTTAATTTACAACGATTTCAGATCGTTAATTCCAATGAGGTTCCCCGTGTTATTAACTTATTAACACTCCAGACGCAGTTTCGTGATCACATGATAATTATATTTCTGCAAAACACGTCTTTTGGAAATAGCTAGCGTGAACAGATTCTCAAATGGAATTCGATGCATGAGAATAAGCTCTCGATACAGAGTGCTCTGTAACCTTTTCGCGACACGTACGCCTCTTATCTCGACTCTTTCTCCTCGTTTGCGACACGATAACGTAGCAGCGTGTCTCGTGTCGAATTGCGGTTTAGAATTTCGTAAGGGTGATCGTCCTTATGTACGTAGAATTATAATAAGCCACATGGAAAAGAAAAGAAAATCGCCGACTTAGGATTTTCCGAAATTAAATAATTAATTATAATATTATGATAATTTATTTTATCTATTCTATCTACGATAATCTATCTAATGAGGGGATACTGGTCATCATTATTAAAAATTAATTATCGATTGATACATTTTCATACGTAAAATTTAATACATTAAGAGAAGAGAGAAATAATTCACTCGAAGAAAGAAAAGATCGCGATAAAAAACGAATTAGATTTGTGACGGGTATTCAGAAAGAAAACGGTACTTTGCTAAAAAAAATTTTGGTATTTCTTGTTTAAAGAGCTTTTCCTAGAAGTTGGAAGATTATTATAGCGCTATAGGAATGATTTGTGGCACAAAATTCTTCGGGTAAGATTTTTTCTCGATCCTTGATAACACAAGTGATGCCTCTCTCGGAGAGCGTAATCCTTGAATACAGCCGAGGACTCGCCGGTATCTCTCCAAGAGGCAAAAGAAAAAAAGTGGCATAATCGTGAAATACGTGTGTCCGCGTCGGAGAACTCGCCGAAACTATGCTCATTCGTATTCTTCACGGACGAGATCTTCGTAGTACTCTCGTATTTAGGAGACGCCAGATCCGAGCCACCGACGTGGATCTAATTCAATTCGCAAGAGAGAGAGAGAGAGAGAGAGAGAGAGAGAGAGAGAGAGAGAGCGAGAGCGAGAGAGACCGCGGCTGGATGAAATCCACCATCCACCGTTGTTTTGTGCTCCGGCGCCTTCGCGACTTGATATACCACATATCGATTATTCGTACGAAAACATTGTCTCCCGCATATTTATCGTATTTCTTTCACCGGTGCACTTTCATCGGTATATACCTGCTGAAAATAATCGCTTTCAATAACAAGCAGACTCGTTGTATAACACGTAAGTTTACATCTTAAGTCTTAAATTTGCTCGTTAAACTGTTCAGTCGAATTGTTCGCACGTATCATAGTTTACGTTCTATTGAATTTCTCATGTTTGTTATATCGTTGCCAGGTTTGCGGGAAGTTAACCGCGCGTTGTCGAGTCAGCTAGATTTGCAATGGATATATTCGTAAAATTTGTGCCTCTACATTAGTTACCAGAATTACTCAAATAGAATTTTACTCAATAGGAACATGAGACTCGCAAACAGAAGCAAGAACGCAAATTGCTTCGTTTGCAATCGCTTGCATTCTAACACTTGCCACTTTAGAAGAAAAGAAACTGATATAGATTTGCACCAAAATTAATAAGCACCGACCGCTTTTACTGCGTCGTAGAACGCCAAGTTTCGAAATGTCTGTCGATTTCTCGCGACAGCTTTCGAGCCAAAGTAACGAGATAAAAGAGGAAAAACCTCACGAGAAAAATTCGGCGTGCGTAGAACCTTCTTCGTAATTCGCACGACGAGATCTTTGCAATGAGTCCGCGATCGTCTTCCTACGACCATCTCGAATCCTTTGGCACTTCACGCGACGCACATCCCCTCCTGATCCTCCTATCGCTCCCGGTTAATTGTTCACCATGATAATAATTTTATAAGGAGATCAAGTTATCTCGCGTGGAACGGGCACGAAGGACCTGCGAAATGAAGAATCGGTGGAATGTTCGTGAAGCGGGTCGACGACTGACTTCTCATCTCAATCTCGACGGCAATGAGGCGGCAACCAACACCCTCGTTTCATCAGATCCTTCGGGATGATGAGCTAGCTGTAGAACGGGCCGTTTCCTCGCTAAGGTCGACGACACGCGCTCTCTCTCTCTCCCTCCCTCCCCCCTCTCTCTCCCTCCCTCCCCCTCTCCCCCCTCTCACTCTCTCTCTCTCTCTCTCTCTCTCTCTCTCTCTCTCTCTCTCTCTCTCTCTGTCTCTGTCTCTGTCTCTGTCTCTGTCTCTGTCTCTGTCTCTGTCTCTGTCTCTCTCGTCCCCTCTGCTCCGTCACCGTCACCCTCTTTCACCCTCTGCCTCTCTCTCAAAATGCCGGAATAATAATGGGCTCGCCTTCGCCCATGCAAATTTTCGCGCCCTCCGCGATGCATTCGCGTCTTTATTCCGCGTTGCATCGGACTCGCATTATTTACCGGCTGCATTTAAAAGCATGCAGCCACCCTCATGTTCGCTCATTTATCTCGCTCTCGCGTGCCGTAATCTCGTTGCACCGGTATTGTTTCCCGCCGCGACTTTGCGCAGAACGTTTCCTTTTCCTCGGACTGTTTTCAATACGCTCTCGATTATTATTCTTCCGACATCGGTCATCGGAAATTGCGTTACATTATATCGAGGCCTGTAGTCAATGAGATACGACGAGACGGCTCCATAATGTCCATTATGCGATTAACCTTTCAAGTAAACCTCGTAAATGGAAATAGTGTGAACTACTTTGTACGAAGTGTAAAAAATTTCTTTTTATCTCTTTTCTTGTCTCTCTCTCTCTCTCTCTCTCTCTCTCTCTCTCTCTTTTTTCTATCTCGTTCAGCGCACACTCTCGGCCGATGCAGCATTCTCGAGTTAGCTGGTAATCTCAATCCTTAAGCAAACAGTAGGTAACTTTTATTAGCGTTCCTCGAAGAGATACCGTTATTTTTCAATCAAGTCAGCGGGAAAATTGCGTTTGTTCTGTTTCTACGATTATGTTCGAAATGCTCGGTCGTGCATCCGCGAGAACGTCACGGTACGGATCGAGCCAATACGGCGGAGGGAGGGAGGGAGGGAGGGGGAGGAACGTGCGCGGAATAATCAAGCACACGCTCTCACATATTCCGCGGAATAAGATTTCCTCCCCCGGGAAGACTCGCTACGCGCGAATTGTCATTGTCGAAGAACACGCGAGAGTCAACGTTCGTCGAAGCGAGCCGGCACGCCGGGCTGTTCGGAAAGAAATATCGTTGGGAAAAATCGCGCGTCGAAAACGCGGAGTGTACCGCGCTTACCGTTTCGTCGAGATAGGAAATCCCGGGCGAAGAAAAGAAAGAGAGGAAAAAGGAAGAGCAGGAAGGAAAGGAAAGGAAAGGACTGCGCGATAGAAACGCGATGGAATGCAATGCGTATCGTTAAGGTAGAAATTGCGAGAGCCACGTCGAATTAGACCGAACCGGCCGGCGCGGCGGCGCGCGAGC
This sequence comes from Harpegnathos saltator, assembly GCF_003227715.2. NCBI lineage: Eukaryota > Metazoa > Arthropoda > Insecta > Hymenoptera > Formicidae > Harpegnathos > Harpegnathos saltator. Next base: position 55,324 of record NW_020230360.1, read on the forward strand.
CACCCTTAATGCCAAATTGCGCGCGCGCTCTTACGCTTCGCAAATTATTATTTCGCGTTATTACGATACTCCGCACTGATAAAAAAGTTTTTCATGCATACGTAATGCGCGGCTCGTGTCTCGCGAGAGGCGCGCGCGCGCAAACGTGAGTCGGCGGTTTTGTAACGGGATACATGCCGCGCGCTTCTCTTCGGCGAATGAAACGTTAACGCGTACGAATTCTCATGAGCGTACCTCTCTCCGTTTAGCGGGGATGCCCGATACGTGGGAATTTTAATTTATTTCGATTACGCAATTGTGCCGCGCTGTAAGTGGTGAATTACACGCCCGGGGGCAAGACCTTATGACGAAATATGAAGCACCGCAGTTCGCGGAAATTATGAGATTTATGCGTGCAACGGCGAAATTGCCTTTTTGCAGGTTTCCGACGAAGCTGGTACATGTATTTTTTTTTTCTTTCGAGCTAAATTTCACCGCGTCGTTTGTAAAGAGCTTTCATTTCAACGTCAATTCTTCTTTGTCCCGACGGCACCCGCCCCGCTTTGTCCCGAGAATTTTTGCGCCTTGCGACGGAAACAATGTGACGGAACTCCATTCGAATATCATAAGCGAGTGAATTTTCATAATTACGTTCCGTAACTCAGTAGAATGTGAATTAGCATGTTACCGGCCATACGTTTATTTTACCGTACGTTTTCCCGCGGAAACTTTAACGATTAACGCTCCTTACGGCGTATTAATGCAACTCACGCGTGCGCGAGAGTACGGATTATTCTGAGAGCAACGACTCGCTTGCAGATCTTATTTTCGGAACAAGCGTGTCGCGCGCGTACGAGTAATTCACCGCCGCGGCATATGGCATGGTGGTCCGGTGTTTCCTTCATTGCCAATGCCGCGACGCTTGAGATATATTTTCGCCTGGGAATCTCTATTTGCGGCCGAAGAAGTTAGAAGAAACCTGCGAGGAATCTCATTTAGGTACTGCGCCGGGCCGAGACTGCTCGTAAAAGTTTAAGGGTCCTTCTTGCACCGCGAATTGCTTCGCCTCTTTCTCGTAATAAACGAGGCGGCGAGACAGTTCGACATCTCGACCACTTGTCGACTATCTCGACTCGCGGCACCACATACGAGTTTTGGCAAGAGCATCGCCGACATCGGACTTGCAGACGCTTTCCCGTTGCCGGGCGACAAAATATGTCAGTCTCTTCTTTCATACAAAAAATATTCGATACAGGAGGCACTTAACTCGAGAATTTATTTCTACGTTACGTCGCGCGTTAACCGCTCATTAAAAATAATACGACTTATAAATGGGAGCTGGCTCCCATAATTTTTGCGCATTGTTTCGGTGATATTTCAAGAAACTCCGCTCTAGAGAGTAATGCAAATTGGGTAACAAATTGAAGATAGAGGCTGAAAACTCGACTTGTTATTCGTCTGCTTGACTGTTGTTATCATTTACGATCCCAAAAACAGGGCCGAATATCGAATCGACGAATAACGCGTCTCGTGTATTTATGTAATTTATGTAATTTAATACTGGGTAGCGAATAAATATCAGAGAGACGTTAAGATGCAGATCGTAAAGAAGCGGAGAACGGGCGGGAGAAATTTTTTTATGCAAAATGCGTGCTGTTGATAATTCGCATTTCTCCGTGCGGACTGTAAATGACGCGATTTCACGCTACAAATTTTACGGTCCTTCTTCAGTCCCGCCGTCGCCGCCGGAATCGTAATCAAGATATCAAGACATAAAAATCTGCGGAAGCCGCAGTCTCGGGATATCAGAAGGTATAAAAATCTGCGGTATCCGTATCGCGAATGGCGGGGCTATTTCGCTGCACGAAGCCGAGCCGGATTATGTCATTATCGCGCCGGTATACGGTTGCGTTATCGTCTCCTCGGCGGGACGTCTTTGCGGAAACAAAAAGCAGCGGTTTAAGGCCATTATGCGAGAAATATTACGCTTATACGTCGCTCTCGCGACTCGGTGCTCGGTGCTCGGCTTAATATCTCACCGGGACGTCCGGGAAGAGAATGTATACACCGCTTCGAGAGATTCCGTTCGATTATTCATACGATATTCGCTTCTTTGACGGTCTTCTCTCGCTGTCTCTCGCGCGATCCGACAAAGTTCCATCGTTCCCCGGAACTCTGCCGGGGCAGAGCTTCGGCGAAGAACTTCCCGAGCAACTTTCCTACGCGCAACTTACATATCTGCGCGCTCTTTATTTCGCCGCTACGTCAAGGCTGCTAATATTTCCATGGCCCATTATGCGGAGCACCACGATGGTGCGCGCACGTAGTTGTTACCCAGGGGCACGCACGTGCGTGGAATCTCGCGTCTGTGCGGAACGGAAGACGTTCTCCAGCGTCCAATTATAGGGGGGCAGTTACATCGTGCCGGTAGATACTTTATGCACCGCGGCGTTGCGTAAATGGGGTTGAGCGGTGAGTAAGTGAGCGGCGCCTTGTGAAAATCGAAACGTGCCGCGAATCGTTAACAAAGTCTCAATTCCGCATGCCCATGCTCCGCGGGGGGAGCACGTTCTGCCGTTTCGACGGATTGTTACTCCGGACGATTAATTCTTTCGCGCGACAACGACGACAACTCAGTTCTCGTGGATTTTTAAATAAAGGGAAGTCTCCCGGTTTCAATCGCCGCTGCGAAAGCAGATGGCTACCACCGTCAACGATGCCGCCTGATGATGATTTCTTCGTTAAATATATATATTATTTCATAAATAGCAGGCTGTTGCTTCCATAAACTCGCGTAGGAACTTTCGCGAGGCTTATACTTTTGTAGTTCGGCATAATTTTGTTCAATAACGTATCGATGGCTTTAACGAAAATTCTCCGTTACATTGAAAAGAAAACAACAAAATTATGTTATTAACTGTGTGAGGCTTGGACTTTTTCGTAAAACTCTACCAACTTGGTCGATATTATCAAATTAGGGGAGATCTAAGATTAGCAAACATTCCTGCTGGAGAATATCTGAATCGCGTCAGTAGCTGACGCTCTCACTTTTATCTTACGAGATGAAGTAGCGAATCGCGTGAGTGGAAAAATTTGGAGCGTGTCATGTCCAGTCGTCGCGACCGCTCGTTAACGTGGAGATCGCGACCCCCGCGAGAGAGAGAAAATTGCGATGAACTCCCCAAGAGGTGAGTCCGGCTTTAGTTCGGCACGAGCGTTCGATCCTTGACAGCAGCCTTTTCGCGTTACGTGAGCGTGGGGGAACGATAAAATGGTACACGGTAGTAAAATAAGGCACGGTAAAGCAAGTGGGAGTCTATAAAGACAGAACGAACTTAAATGCTCGCCTTAAAGCTGCTCTAACATAATGTACGTGAAGGAGGATGCTGGGGAACAGTGGCGTAATTGTGGAATGTCACGGCCGTCAGAATCCGTGGTATTCATCGCGGGGATGCGGTCGAGCTTCCCGTTTCTTTCTTTTTTTTTTTCTTTCTTTAAGGGAGAGTTTTTCGGAAAACAACCGATCGTCCTCGTCTTGCCTTGTTTCCTTGTTGAGTCACACCGCTTTATCATTCGAGGGACCAGGGAGCGTTGAAACTCGCACTTCGGGCAATTCGGGAAACCGCGTTACACCGAAGAGTATTCGGAGAACCGTTTCTATCGTACGACACTCTCGAGAGGCGAGGCGGTGCACTTTGGTCCAAAATCCTTTAATTATTCTGTTCTCTTCGATGGTGGGAGACGGGGCTCACTCTCGAAGAAACGTGTAAAACTGTTCCACCTCGATGACGGTAATTAAACTTATCCCATGGAAATGGCGCGGTCTTTGAGGCGATTCTAGATTCTATCGGTCCCCAGATTCTATCGGGGCTACGCTGCTGTTGAGCTGCCACCCCACGTGGAGCGCGCTCTCGGTGCTCCTAGGATTAAGGATAAGATTTTACGTTTCGGCAGTTCAGTGAAAGCTCGCGAGGCCTTTCTCCCGCTGTTTTACGAACTCCGACAAACTCGCTTATCCTCAGATTCTGCATCTCGTTGCATTCTCGCGAACGCCAAACATCTCGGAGCGGCAACGTACCGTGACATTAAATCCCGTTTGCATAACACGATCTTGCCTGGGTTACTGGATGTCGCGTCGGTAGCGCCCGTTGATGACAGGTTGTTTAAGAAATTTTTGGCCGATTTCTCCTTGCCAAAACTGAACGACAGACCGTCGCTTCCGGCGACGTTTTCGTATTCGGCACATTAAGAGCGTATCTTGATAACAAGGCCTCAAGTTGAACGCCTATCACGATTTACGCAAAAAACGGGAGAGACCAGGAAATAAAGATAATATACCGAAAGAAAAGTATACTATTTGTAAAGTGATTTTTCCCACAGTCTTATATTCTAAGCGCAGTCTTTTATAGAAAAATGATTTCTCTTTCGATAAAGCGATTACAGTGAACCATTCATCTAAAATTTATTAAATATTATTCTAATCGTTTTCCTCCTATTTCAAGAGGATCTCCTCTTATATCAATTAATTTCCCTCTTGATGTGAAGAGGAATACGTTGATTTGAATGTCGGCTTCTTTTGTTCTACCTCCAGACATGAACGAAAAAATAACCATATGCTCATGGGTCGGAATATTTGGAATGCCTTTTAAAAAAGGTATGCGTATTGCTGTAGCATATAACGAAGATAACTTACCCGTATTTGATCAAATTCAGTTTACGATCTGTTGCAAGAAGTTGAATAATATATTCTTTCTTTTAACTATGCTTCATACAATTGGTTATGACGGACATCTTTGTAGCTATGAGGTACATAACAAAACTGACTGGAAATTTATTTGTTATGATGATCTTGTTTCATTCGTGCCTACTTATTGTAGAACTGGAGCCAGAGGTGTATATATATGTTACTTTTTGCTATACATTATAATAATTTTTTCAAATTAATTAGTATAACCAGTAAGAATAAAGTATAATAAGAATAAATAATAATCCTCTTAAAAGATTTTTAAAAGAGATTAAATAAACCGTGTATAAGAGGAAATTTGTATTAAAATCAATAAGATTTTCGTTATATGTATATATATATATATGTAACATATAATCCCTCTAACTTTAAGAATAATGTGTTTATAATATTATCCTCTTAATCTTAGAGAAATCCTCTCGAGGCCATATATAAGAATAAAATCCTCTAAAATTTAAATGATTCCGCTTGTTCTGAAATTACATTTTTCTTTGGGTGTAGAGTTAAGCTCGGTCGGGTAATTAATTAACGTATTATTCAGTTTCCGATTTCGTTGTTAATTAACCATGTAATTAGCTTCCCCGTCAGTTTCTCGACGAGGGAAAATTGCCTTGAAATTCGACAAAGAGTGTCAAAGAATCTGTCTTTGCAAGCGAAAATAGCGCGATGGTATTCGCAAAATGTGAGCGTGCGCATATTTCTGCATAATTCAAAAATCGCGACGCCCCCCCACGTCGCAATTACTCCGATTACATCGCGCTCGGCTGCGCATGCATCCCATTGTACGGCGGATCGATGATTTTTCCAAGTAATAAACTTTTTAATTACGCCTGTGATAATAATCATCCGGCGAAATTAATTTACAGGAAACCGTTCAACTCCAATCAGACGTGAGCCCGTCGCGGCGGTCGCCGTCGTCGGCAGCTCGAAATTTCCGCCAACGTGGGGCCGAAACAAAAGCATACTTGCTAATTACATTTTTATAATTAATTGCTTCCCGTCCCCCCGGGGCTTTCCTCCCTGCGTGCGAATTCTGCGCGGGACTAAACGGTCACTTCTCCCGTGATATCTGCATACGAACGAGAATCTAATCACAGAAAGTGCCGGCATTCACGGCAAGAGTACCTCTCTGGACGGAGGAAGGAAGAGAGATAGAGATAAAGAGAGAGAGAGAGAGAGAGAGAGAGAGAGAGAGAGAGAGGAGGGGGGCGGAGAGAACTCTGGCGGAGACATGGTAGAAGGGGGGAAGGGAGAGCGAAAAATCTTCGATCCTCCAGGGTAAACGTCGATGGCCCCGGGGTAATAACGCGGCTTAGGGGCGGGCTCACATGTAAATTACGTTATCGCTGTGCCAACGACAACACCGGGGTCGTTCGCACGAACTGCTCGGAAAGCGTACACGCTTATTAAAGTACGGTAATAAAGTTGGCGCGATGGCCGCCAATTAAGAGGGCGGCGTGTCTATAGTGTACAACGCAGAAAATCGCTCTTTATCGCGCGATCTCGCATTCTCTCCCCCGTCCGATAAATCGCAAAGTGATTTTCCGCGTTTCCAAATTACACCCTTCCAAGCGCGCGGCGCGGCGCGGCACGGCGCAGCGAGGCGCTTCGGGGCGACTCGACGGCGACCGAAGGGAGCAAACGGGGATCAGAAGCGGGAAAGATCGGATATTCAGTTACACCGTAATATAGCTTATTGCGCCGCGAGGTAGAAACGCTTTAACCTCATAAACGGCCGGCGTGCGGCTTCGGATTTCGGCTGAGGCCAGCCGGGGAGGGGGGCAGGGAGGGGGGGGCCGCTGTGATAACCTTTCATTGAAAATCAACCCGGGCGAGAGATCGCGACGCGAGAATTATTACAAATTTATTGCCGCCGTGCACACGCGCGCGCAATCATCGCTCGCGAGAGTCAGTTGTGAAATGCACAAATTAAAATACGCAAAATTTTATAAAATATACGAGTTACGCGAAGCACGTCATAGATATAAAACTACATTATAGACATGAATGTGAGCCAGAAAGGTAAATTTAGAAGCGGCTGTGCAACAAAAAGATACGTTCGCTAAAACACACATCAGAGAGAAAAATAGGGAGAGGGAGAGAAAGAGGGAGAAAAAACTTTTCGGACGGCAATTTCGTTATATTTCGCGATATGCTACACGTGGCAATAAGCTAACGATAAAGCAGTTGGATCTTGGCTCGTAAAGCGATCTTGGCCGCTTGACATTTCAAAGTTATCATCGAGATACACCTACGGCGCGAGAATGCCTTTTCAGTTTGTAAATAAGTTCTTGTGTAAAGAACTTCAACTTCGTACGAGAGCTTCCTGCAAATGTGTCGCGGACTTCGTTACGTGTAACTCCGCGAAGTCGCGGCTCTCTTGTTAAAAACAAAGAGCACGGGAGACAGAGACACTCGGCTAACGATGGAATTTCATTAGGAGTGCGCCGGCCGCGGAGGAAAGTTCGGTTGATGTAGCGAATTTAATCGCGTCTCGCCGCAACCTGCGCAGTCTGTTTTCGCCGCAAATTGTTTTAAGGACCTCCTCCCGCCGGATCTCTCGCCGGTGAGAGATATTCTCTTTAAACGCGTGCGGCGCCGGCTCTTTGAGATTTATCCAACAAATTTCCGCGTTACGTAAGCACATCGCGCGCGCGCGCGACTTCCGTTCGTCGTGCGGAAAATAATCGATTTATTCCGCACATGGGTGGACCGTCCGTTCGTTCAATCCGCTCTCATGAGACCATAAAAATTAATTCCGCTTTAAAGCCGACGTGCCGGCTTTAGGACACTTAAGCAACGCGCCGCATCCCGGGGATTGCGCGAAATTATTTATTGATGCAAATTGCACACCGCAGATGCTTCGAACAAACGCGAGAGACCCAAGAGCGTAGTATCTCACGAACGTAATTATTTACGTGCGATGTTGAATAAAGAGAGAAAAACGAACAGTACGAAACAGAATTCTCGGCAGCAGGCTGTACGATATTTTACTAACTAAATGTTGAATTCGCGTTTTTTCCTCAGTCAAACATAAAATGGAGCATTTCCCGTTGTGTTTATCGTGATAAATTGAAGTTGAACTTTTATCACGTGTACGACCCGTTTAATTCCATAAAGTTTGGCCACGAGATTTTTCGGGCCAGGTGTGATTTATATCGCCGTGTGTGTACATGCGACTAGGACAATATAAATCATACATAGTCTGAGAAACAGCGCTGGCTAATTTTGCGGAATTAAACGGTTCGTTAGACGGTTTTACCACGCAAGCATGTTTGAATGTGAGGCCGCCTCGTGATTGATTCGAAATCGATATTTGTTTAATATCGGGGTTGATATCGGCGCCATTGCCTGGCGCAACTAACGTGTATAAGAAGGAAAATTATTCTCCCGAGCCGCACAAGACGTTTAAAGCGACGTCAAACTCCTGTGACGAAAGGAAAAAATATATATGCATATCAAGAGAGAGAATTTTTCTCTCGAACCGGCCGGCCGACCCCCGGCTCTACCGAACCGTGTATTTTTTTCTTTTTTGACCACCCCCGACGTGGTAGGGTGGGCACGAGAAAGGGGACAAGAAGCGAGCGTGACGCAATATCAGAGGAACGCGGAGATTTTTCTCGCGGAGCGACAAAAAGCGCGCCGCCGCGCCGCGAGTACGCGGTGAAATATGACGTTTCCCCCGCACTTGCCGCCTATTCTACGAGAGACATTCTTTTTTATTTACGATAGATACCGCTTGAATAGCGTATAACCGGCATATCATCGATAGCTGATCGGATGAAAGGACGGGGAATCGCTTCTCAGGGCCTGGAGCCGCGCGAGATAAGAACGTCCCTCGAAAATCGCGTCTAATCTGAGTCGCGAACCGTTCCTCTCAGAACGAGTTCAAGTGAGTCGACGATCCTTGGGGATGCCTTTAACAAGCGAAACGCCTAAGAATGCCTCGGTTGGGTCGCGCGATTTGTAAGGCTCGGCGACATCCACTGGAAAGGCGTGTGAAATCGACGACGACGACGACGACGACGAATCGCCCCGCCCGTGCAGAGTCAAACCTCTGGAAAATATCTGTGCAACAGCTTCGCTCGCCATCGAGTCTCATTAGAGCCGGTCGGACGGCGCCGTTAAACGTATGTCGTCGAAACGTAATCCGATGGGTGTCCAAGTGTCGCGAGGAATCAGACGCGCGGCGCGCGACGCGCAAAAAGCACCTGACGCGCTGCAAATCGATATCCGCGCGATTCCTCGAGGGGGCAATAAATCGCGACCGGGATTCCTCGCGATCTGTCGCTCGACCGCTTGCGATAGACGCTACGTGCCTTACTGACAGCCGGCCGGTGACCTCCGGGAAAAAGCCGGTGGAATTTTATTAGACGATGTCCGGGAGAAATCAAAGAACTCGCTCTCTCTCTCTCTCTCTCTCTTTCTCTCACGCGTCATAAATTTTCATTATTTCCCTTTGTCATACCGCCCCTCGTCGCACATTCTCGCTCGCTGGGCGTCGATCGGCGTGGCGACGAAAGTAACGCGCTTTCCTTTCTCTCCTCTTTTGTTCTTCCTTTTCCTTCTTAAGAGGCCCGTAAAAGTCGCCTCACGCTGCCTCCGCGGCGGCGTTTGCAATTCACACGGGAGCGGAGGGCGATGGAAGATGGTTTCCTCGCTGCGGCGATAACCGAGAACGGTGCCAAACGGCGGGTTAATCGAGGCCGGTGTAAAAATTCTGCGCGTTCTCTTTTTCACTTTCATATTTTGGGACGGTGGGTTTTGCAGAGGCGATTCCGCGAAATTCTGTCCGCGTTATGTCTGGTTACACGAAGTTACTAGGGCGAGGAGACGCGCAAGTTGCTGCGGGCTAGCCTGCAAGCCATAGGATCTTCGGAATAATCGCGCCGACTCAGCGAGGCTGGTTGCTTATGTAGCAGCAAATAACTTTCGAATTAGTTGGAAATAAGTGTAACTCGCGCGGCGGGAGAAGACGAGGAAGTAACGGAGTTACCGAAGTAATGGAGAATTTCCCTTTTTCTTTATTTTGCTCGTCTAGCGCGGTTCGACAATATCGTTGTTTCCTCAATGCCAAACGCATTCGTAAGATTCTCAAGTCGCTCAACAGACAAGCTCGACATTTCACAAGAGGTCTATTCGTACCCGTAAGATTCGCCGTACAGAGGGTGATTTTTCGGAAGTCCAGTGCTCCTTCACTGAGAGAGAAGGAGAATCTTCTCGATAAAAATACAATTAACCGGCCGTTACATAACTTCATAACTTAAGTCCTAACGACTCAATTATAGTATCCGCTTGCGTTAAGAATATTAAGCACTTGAAAACGCACGACTCGATAATGCACGACTACATCTAAAGAAAAGTAATTTCCGAATAAGCGGAATCATCTAAATTTTAGAAGATTTTACTCTTATAAAGGGTGTCCCAAAATTCACGCAAGAAGTAATTTTGATAGAAAACACAGGTTTATAATTAGAAATTGTAAATTTTTTATTGATTCATAAAGTATACAGTATAGGGTTATGTATGGGATAGCATATCGGGTAAATGGCCTCCACGGCTTTGCTGGCACATATGCACTCTTTTGTTGAAATTTTCCATGACCGTTTTGCACAAATGTGGCTGAATTTCGTTGATACAGCGCTCAATTTCCTTCTTCAAAGCGTGGGTGGGTGGTCGTGGGGTATAAACCCCACGTGTTGGCATAAACCTTAGACTTCAAAAAACCTCAAAGAAAAAAGTCCAACGGCGTTAAATCGCATGATCTGATCAGTAAAACGGGAAATTACACGACCAGGAAATGACTTATGCAGTAATTGAATTGTTTCTCGGGCTGTATGGCATGTGGCACCACTTCTTATTGAAACCACATGTCGTCCACATCCATATCTTGCAATTTAAATACAAAAAACTGATTTATCATGTCGCGATAGCGAGCACCATTAACTGTTATTGCCTGACCAGCCGCATTTTCTTCCGAAGAATGGTCCGATGATGCCTCCAGCCTAAAATCCACACCAAACAGTGACACGTTGTGGATGCATTTGTTTCTCAACAATCACTCGTGGATTTTCTGAACCCCAAATGCGACAATTTTATCGATTAACCAAGCCATCAAGCCATGAAAATGAGCCTCATCGCTGAAGATGATTTTGTTCGAAAAATCAGCATCCACTTGTTGTTGTTGAAATGAACAATGAAAACGCGTTGTTCTTTCGTGTAGCACTCCATTTTAAAAACCCTAAACTGTCAGCTGTCACGCTGTCTTTTTTTTTCGTTGGCAACACTTTACCGCACAAATGGCGCAAAATTCAAATCTTGCGTGAATTTTGGGACACCCTTTATATGGCCTCAAGAGGATTCCTCTAAAATTAAGAGGAAAATATTATAAACACACTATTCTTAAAGTTAGACAAATTATATGTTATATATATAATGCAAATCTTATTGATTTTAATATAAATTTCCTCTTATACACAAATTATTTAACCTTTCTTTAAAAGGATTATTATTTATTTTTATAGTACTTTATTCTTATACTGGTTATACTACGTTCCTTTATAGGGAGAGGAGAGACAATTATTATGAAACTGTCCGGAAAAAATTCTAGTTAAATTTTTTTAACTTTCTGCCGAAAAAGTAGGAGAAACATAAATTTGTAATTTTAAGTATTCTAAACGGCATTTAATGTGGAGTGCAACATGATATGCTAAATGGACATATGTATGTATTTACGCTGAAATGTGGGCCAGTATGTCTTTAAGTTAATTTTCTTTAAAAAATTCTTGAATTTCGTTTATGATGAAACAACCGGGAAAAACAATATAAACTGAATAACGATCTCTTTTCTTTTCTCCTTTGGTTTGGACGTTGTCCATAAAACAAATGCGGTGACAATTGTCATATGCACAGAGAGAATGTCTGTGTGAGTAAATAGAAGAGGAAAAACACCGAAGAGCATTCTTCTTGATATAAAACGAAAATTGATTGATATAAGAGGAAATCCTCTTATATCAATAATGGGAAAACAGAATAACATCTAATAAATTTTAGATAAATAGCTCGTTTTAATCTTTCTTTAAGCTTTATCGAAAGAGGAATCCTTTTCCTGTAAAAGGCTTCTCTTAGAATATGAGACTACAGAAAAAATCACTTTACAAATAGAATATTTTTTTGGGGTGTATTATCGCGCCTGCGGGAGAAAACTTGTCGCGCATGCGATTCCGTTTAACCGCTCATTTCTGTGTCGGTCAAATGCATCGGAAATTGCATCGGAATCTCGCGGAATATTATTTCCTTTATTCGCGCGAACGTCGCTCCTCAAGGGAGATGCGACTCGCCCCGCGTAAGTCACATTTCCGATTCGCGGCTCGACCCGAAACTCGAGCGACAAGTTGACTGAAATATGCCTGTCTCGAGCGAAGGTTTATTAACTCGGTATCACGTCGGCGGTCTGGCGAGACGCTCTTTCGTGAGATTCGCCCTCCGGGATTGCCACCGGAAATCGCCGACTCCCGGAAGTTTCGCCGAAATCGACTCGCGACGGAAAATTGGATTTTCCTCCTCTGTTTCGTTCGATCGTGTGCCTCACTTCCTGCCCGATCCTCGCTCCACACCCCACCCCCCTCCTCCATTGTTTTGAAATCCCGAATTTCACGGTCATATTTCCAGTCGCATAATCGTATGTCCATCCTTGGACGAGCGTAACGTGCACTCTGCTCATCATGCGTCGCGAAAGTGACGCGTGCTCGACGTAGCGTCGACACGCGCGAATCGTCTCGTAAATTAGTCCGCGCTAAGTAGACTAAGACATTTGCTTGGGTGTAGTTTCTCGAGGCATAATTCTTGCCCGGCGTATCTCCGGATTATCTGCCTCTTTATCTCGCACCGCCGTCGGTGGATTTATAGTGGATTTTCGCTCGACGTCAACGAGAAATATGACTGCGCTTTCGGTTAAAAAGGCTGCGCGCCCGGAGAGCGTTATACATCATAGATTACAAAATCGTCGTGCGCGCGCGCGTGCATCCACGGTTAAGAGCTCGTGAAATCGTTCGATTTTCCGATCTTTCACATACGAAGCGGACGACACTTATTTCCCTCTTCTCGCGTTTGCAACGTCCGACGCGCATGTCGCAAATATTATCCGGCGATTTCCACTCGAGCGCGAATCGCATCGTTACGTATCGTAAGGTTTTTATTGCGTACGTCGACTTGAGCGCAGTTCACGCCACACGGTGTTTTTTATGCGGCATCTATTGCAGCAAATAAAACACAAAGTTTCTTGCTTCTTCGCGTACGTATAAGACAGATTTTATATCTCGCATATATATTAGCCGACGAGACGTCGGTTGAAACTGCGTCTTACTTGGAAACGTGCAGTTTTTTTCTTTTCATGTAAACTTTACACACTGTTAACGTAAAAACTAGTGTAAGATCATATATAGTGTGAGATCGTAAATAAGATCATCAAAAAAGACGAGAGAAATATAAATATCGCGATTCAGTATTTTGTAAAGCACACTTCTTCGCCTTCACTTTTACAAAAGAGATCTGTTCATATCTGCGTGAACCTCTACGTTTAATTAAATAGTAATTCAACAAAAGAACCTCAAAGGACCTCGTACGCATCTTCGATTATGCGGATCAAAGTAGCAGCTCGTATCAGAGCTCGTCAGTTAAATGTCAAACATAATTACTTGAAGAGAAGGAGAAACGGCAAGAAGATATCTCTCTCGGGAGGGAATTTATAGCGATTTAATGCGATTCGCTCGTTTCTTTGCGATTATTTCACCGGGATAAAGTCTCGCCGAGAAAAGTCGCAACTTGCGCGAGTTTACGAGTTCGAAGCGATGCACGATAAGCCGCTTATCACGTAATATTCACGTGACCGCTCGTAAGTCTCCTCACGTGTGACCACCCACGGCGAGGAGGTGGGGGGCGCGGTGGGGAGGGGAAGGGGGAGGTGGAGGTGGAGGAATAAAACGTCACGAGACGGCGAACAGCGTTCGCCGTCGACTTTATCAGCGGACTCTACCTGAAATTGAAGAAAGATCGGGAATCGAGGGACCAGGAGGAATTACTCGAGACGCGGAGATATCATCTTCATTTCCAGCGGACTCCACACTCCACCCTCGCTACAGCCGGTCATCAATCTTGTACACGAAGGGGTTGCCTGGCCCCTCGCAAACGGTCGACCTCTCCGAAAGATTGGGGCAATGTCGTCTCGCAAGCCCGGGCGGTCTCTTTGATAGCGGCCCCGTGTTTACAACTTATTTAACCAGGTTCCAGCGCGCAGTCCAACCCGCTTTCGCGGAATTATAACCGAGGGCGAGCGATATCTCTGCGCTTACCGTCCGCACTTACGTTCAAATCCGACGCGCGTTCCGCGCTGCGCGCTGATAACACGCGTCATAAACAAAAGATTGTTCGCGCACTGTCAAAATTAATGAGGTTACGCGCTGTGCTGGGTCAGCGAGAAATGGACAAAAGGGTGAGGGCGCGTGTCCGGGTTCGCGGGTCGTCGTCGCGGGAATTGTTTGCTGAAACTGCACGTTAACGACGAAATCTATGCGCGCCATAAAGCACACGGACGAAATGTACGAGCGAATTAATAATTACCAGGCGCGATTTTAACTCCACGGTCATGATTGAGTTAATACGTAGCGAGCGGCGGCCGCGATGAATAACAGAGAATTATCGTAATCGAATGCTACTAAAGATGTAATGCCGAAACGAGATATAGAGTATGATTTAGTAAATAACGAAATCAAAATGTGCCCGTTTCCGTGCGTTAATACCTGTGGAGATAGTTCGAGCTTCTTGACTCAATAATATTCCCATTAATATAATAATATAAATGTATATATAATTAATTAATTGTAATAATAAAATTATAATAATAAAATTAAATTAATAATAATAATAACATAATAATATAATAACATAAATAATTAATAAATATATCAATCGGAATAACGATTGAGTAATTGTTAATTCGATAAGTGCACTTATCACGAATTTTAATCCCGCTAAGAGAATAAGGGTATTACTCTCCTCTGAAACTTCTTGCTTTGAAACACAGCGTTATCTCACCAATCCCGAAACACCGCGGATTTTTTTATCGGAAAGTTTTAATCAAGTTTAACCGAGTTTAACCGAGCAGATTTTACGATAAATTTAGATCACGCTACGGTCTATCATCGCGGTTTTATCATCGAGATGTGTCTTGCGAGTTGTGTTGGCTGTAGGCGTAGTGTCTTCGACTACACCTAGGGAGAAGGAGGGGAGGGGAGAAGGTGGGGGGATGAAAAGTAGCTAACAATTGGTCGTGCTCAATACAAGTCATTACATTCGCACTTATCATTATCTTCGCATTCCGCACTTGAAGTCGCGTCCGTTATGCACGCTGAGAAAGCAAAAACTATTTTTATCGTGAGTCATCGTGAATCTCCGCGCGAATCCAGCATCCCGAAGAATCCCAGAGAGTAGTCGTGGACGTAATTCTATTTCGCGAAATAAAGCAACTAGAGATCGGTGCGCGAGCCGTTTATGGGGAAACCGGCGCGGCGACGGGATTGTTATAACGCGAAATAATGGTCGGGCCATATTCGGCCGTACCGCTAAATCGCGGCTGTACGGTGTGTTCCGTAATCACCGACTGTCCCACTCGCGTTGCTCCCTTCGCCGAACTTTCCTCCACGAAAATGCCGTAATTCGTAATGCGTCGCGCGTATCCTCGCGAGGTCTAGACATCGAGATTCTAAAGCCCGCTTGAGACCAACTCGAGAACACGCAGTCTGGCTCGAAGAATTTCTATTAGAACGGCCGTCCGGCTGTTTTCGGTCACCCCGTATACAGCCTATCGTCGTAATCGCTGTCGGACTCGTCGTTGTTGCAACGTGTCAACGCTAGGCACAATATAACGCAGCCCTGAATGCTGCTCGCTCTTTCCAGGCCGCGCGATCGTGTCATACGCGACACACTTTGATTGAGATTTCATCCTAACGAGTGACTCCTGCCACGAGCTTTGACATTTTAATTACACCGGCGGCTCGCCGTGCGACACGGTTCCTGAACGGTACATAATCGGTAACAATCGCCCGCAACAATGGCCGCGTAACCGCGTAACAAGAATGTAAAGCGCGCTGAAACTAACCGACTGGAAAAGACCGACTGAAAATTTTCGATAACGGCTGCTGCAATCGGGAATTGGGAATGATTAACACATTGAGTTAATTTTCGCTGATTATTTTAATGCTCAATTTCGCAACAAGTTTGCATATCACTAAAAATATGGTAAATTAATTAATGCGACTCGCGGTGCATACATTCGTCGGTTCGTTCCATTGGCTCGCTGTCGGCTATATATTTAATTTTTCATATGTGGTAAATTTAGGTCACTGCATAAAGAAAAATAGCATTCTACTGTTACGAAAAACTATTACTACTACCGTTTATTTTTTCTTCTTTTAAGTAACAATATTTTCAACACGATGATACTTTCCTGATAATGATCTAACCCTTTAAAGCCCGACTTTTTTTGTAAGTGTTTTAAGAATAAAATTTGAGTTTCTTCGAACTGAGACTGTAAGTAGTGATAACCAAAAAAAATATCAGAATTTTATATTGGTTTTTTTTATCGTTCGTTTTTTGTTTATTGGTAAATATGAAATAGGATCCTAAAAGCAAAAGTACGAAATGAGCAACCTATACGGAGAAAAGTGAAGGGTAATCTATACGACATAACTCTGACAGTCAGCTTGACATTTTTCAGCTGAAACTTTATTATATTTGTGAGTGAAGTTTATCATTCAGAGCGTCAAGCTTACTATCTCAGAAGAATATCTTCTAGATCACCATTTAGATAGTCAATCGTCCCTTCATTTTTCGCCGCATAAAAAGCGCTGTAGGTCACCAGGTTTCACGAAAATAGGTCGATTTCTTGATTTCCGTGCCCACCATATTGGATTCGCCATTTTTAATTTCTGTATTCTTTTAATTTCACATTTTGCATCTGAGAAAGCTTCCAAATGTATAAAATTATAACAGATACTATTCTATTCATTTACAGTGCACTTCTAGATGTCAGTAACAATGCTAACTATGCCTACTTGGAATTTGACAAAACATGTTATCATTAAAACTGAGCTAAAAACAGACTACACCGAATCTACATGCCATCTATATACCATTTTTTAGAAGAAGAACTCACCTTTACAATGGTGCGAAGAAAACGAAAACATCTCCTTTTTTGACTAAGATTCTTAAATGCGTTTCTTGTAACTATAGTTACCAGAAGGCGTTAAAGAGTTAAAATGTAATCATCAGACGTTTTAAAAGAGCTCATCATTACGTGCTCGAAGAGGATGAATTGATTCCCTTCTCTCTCTGAAGAAGAGATTTCTAAGAATATACAATTTATATTCTACGCAGGAAGAAAAAGAAATCGAATTTTTGTTTTAATTTATTAGGTGTACAAATGAATAATCCAATTTTTTCAGCTACATTCAAGGTTTATTTTAAAAGAAAGTAAATTAAATTGTTCGATCAAAGTATTCGCCGTTGCTTTCTATAACTTTAAGCCATCTTTCAGACAGCTGATGAATTCCATCTCGGAAAAATGTTACGTCTTTGGACACGATAAAGTCGTCAAGCCATTTTCGGATCTCATTCACTGATTGGAAGTGCATATCGGACAAGGCGTGTGCATCGACCGGAACAAGTGATAATCGGATGGAGCAATGTCTGGTGAATACGCCGGCCGTGCTGCAAGACGTCCCAGCCAAGACTCATTATGGTGTCTTTTGCATTGGAAGCAATGTGTGGCCTGGCGTTGTCATGCAACAATTTCACTGGACGTTCTCCCAGTTTGCCAGTATACAGGCGTTTTCGTTCCAATTCTTGACTCAAGCAGATTAATTGACGTTGGTAGCAGTCCGCAGTAACTGTTTCACCCGGTTCCAACAACTCATAATAAAGCACGCCCTTGATATCCCACCAAATGCAGAGAAGTACCTTCTTCCCGAAGCGATTGGGTTTTGCAACCGATTTTGATGATTCGCCGGGACTTTCTGCGTTTCGGATTGTCATAGAGTATCCATTTCTCATCGCCCGTAACGATTTTCCACAAGAAAGACTTTCGACGCTGCTTATTGAGAAGAGAGAGACACGATGCCACTCGTTGATTTTTGTTGGTTTCAGTGAATTCATGCGGAACCCATTTTCCTTCTTTCTGGATCTTTCCCATCTCATGTAGACGTTTGGAAATCGTTTGCTGCGTTACTCCCAATTGTTCTGCAAGCTCTTGTTGTGTTTGTGCCGAATTCTCAGCGAGCAGTTGTTCCAAATCTTCATTAGAGCACTTCGGAGGGCCTCCAGGGCGTTGTTTGTCGATTAGACTGAAATTACCGCTTTTGAACCGCTTGAACCAAAATGCGCACACATCGTACGATACAACACCTTCGCCGAGAAAAGAACAAATTGATTCGCACGCTCTTGCAGCATTTTTTCCTTGTTGGAATTCGTAAAGAATGCAGTGTCGGATATGCACTTTATCTGTTGCCATTTTCGACTGTACTGAACTGAATACTTTTGAAGGTTATGTTGGGCCTTTCGCCAAACTATATGTTCTTTTTAATAGCTATATGTCAACATTGCATAATCACAAAAGAGCGGGAAAGTCTATTCAATTTAAAATTGATTTCGCAACTGCTCAAAATAATTTGGATTATTCATTTGTACACCTAATAATATTCTTGATGTCAAAGAGTGCTAAACTTTTTGAGATTCGGAATGTATTAGGTGCGCAACTATGTTTCCGGGTTTCACACATGGATGACGCTAACGACACATGTAGTCGACATACATGTCTGAAGTTGTGTTTTTTTTATAGCTTGGACATCTGTTAACAATAACCAGTCGTAATACCAACACATATCGCAACGCAAAAATATTTTCTCTAACAACGAAGATGTCGAGTTTTGTGGCAAATAAACAGCATTTGCGGGAAGCTTTGCTTTTCTGCTTTAACTTGAAAAAAAGTGCAGCTGAAGCACGTCGTTTGCTTGAGGAGGCCTACGGTGAACAAGCACCATCGAAAACTACCCGTGAAGATTAGTTTAAACGCTTCAGAAGTGGCGATTTCGACACTGAGGACAAGGAGCGCTCCGGAAGACCAAAAACAAGCCGGAGGCAAGCGTTATTGGATGAAGATGATACGCAAACACAAGATCAACAACTTGCGGAGGCATTAAACATGACTCGCCAAGATATTTCCAAACGTTTACCATTTGCCATGGGAAAAATTCAAAAGGAAGGAAAATGGGTGCCGCATGAGTTGACTGAGAGACAGATGGAAAATCGAAGAGCCACTTCCGAAATTTTGCTTTTGCGGCATGAAAGAAAGAGTTTCCTGCATCGAATTGTTACTGGCGATGAGAAGTGGATATATTTCGAGAATCCTAAACGCAAAAAATCGTGGCTTTCACCTGGCGAAGCATCAACATCGACGGCACGGCCAAATCGTTTCGTAAAGAAGACAGTGCTCTGCGTTTGGTGGGACCAGAAAGGAATCGTGTACTATGAGCTGCTGAAAAGAAGCCGGGCGAAACTGTCAATGGGCATCGCTACCGACAACAACTGATCAATTTGAATCATGCATTGCTCGAAAAACAGCCTTGCATCAAAACGCTGAAATGGAATCTGCTACCGCACCCGCCGTATTCGCCAGACCTGGCCCGTTCCGATTATCACTTGTTCCGGTCGATGGCGCATGGCTCGGCTGGGCAACACTTGGCCAATTTCGAAGAAGTGCAAAATTGGTTGGATGAATGGTTTCGGTCGGCCAAAGACGCGTCGTTTTATCGTCGCGGTATTCATGTATTGCCAGAGAGATGGCAAAAATGTGTAGCTAGCGAGGGACGATACTTTGAACAAACCATTCTTTGTATCTCTCTTGAAATTTTCCATTTTTCATTGATCACAAAAACCCGGAAACTTAGTTGCGCACCTAGTATGTAGACTTCATTTCTAGTTTAGCAAAGATACTTCGCACTTCGTGAGAACTGAACGCTGAAGATGTTCATGTTCACGTATATAGGAGCCGATCGCACGATGGGAAATAAGCGGAAAGCTAGCGGTTAAATATTGGCGCGAGGTTATGCTTGAGATCATCGAGCGAATCGATTTCTCGTCTCATTAGGCTGTTCGAAAAATGTTGAGTTGACTCGGTTGTTTGGAGTCAGGAGGATCTCTCGTCCACGGGATTTCGTATTCACCGTGCAAACGCCGATCGCATGTCGCGGGTTAACGGCTGGGAGAACTTTTAACTCTCGCTTGCAGTTCAGCCGTTTTCAGTGCCCTTATCCTCGAGATTGTCGAGACTCCCACAGGGAATATTTTCCCGCCAGGCGCTTCCGAGCTCGCCTTTGCCGGAATGTTCCTCCCCGGAGGCTCGCTCGCAGTTGCTCGTGTCGGAAGAAAAGTGGAAAGTCGTCGTCGTCGTCGTCATCGTCCGACTTGCGGGGTCCTTATTGTGCGCGTATTTTTGACCGCGCGCTGTCCGAGTAATGGCTTCCTCAAACTTCCCGGAAAAACGTCCATCATGCGCTCCAACGCATAAAGGCGTAGACGTTAAATGGCGATGACATCGACGGTACAGCCGCCTACGACTCGAACGTCACGGTTATTGCCGACCTGAACGCGATCATGCCGCGGCATGATGCCGTGTGAACGCCGCAATGGAGGTTCGTGGGTTCGACGATGCGTAGTATAAGCCACCGTTCGTGACAGGATAACGCGGAAGAGCGGCGTATTTAACGATAACGTGCGTCCGCCGAGAAGATACGATACCGTTAAAAAGTCCTCTTCCTCCTGCCCCGTCGCAAGTTTCTCGCCGTCGGGACTTTTATTTGGCTCTATATTGTCTGTGTGTGCGCGCGGCCTCGTCATCCATTAATCTTCAATTGCTGCTCAATATTCGGCCGAATGTTCCAACGGGCGGTTTCCCTCATCATATTCGCATGCGCGGGAAATATTTCACGATGAAAGTCGATCTAAGAAATGCTCGTCGTTAATTCGAGATTATTCGTGTTGCGGATTAATACGCAGCTTCCGATCGGGAGAGAGAGAGAGAGAGAGAGAGAGAGAGAGAGAGAGAGAGAGAGAGAGAGAGAGAGAGAGAGAGAGAGAGAGAGAGAGAGCCACCTATTACTCGGATAGACGCGGAATGTTTAGGGAAAATAAATATTCGCTATCTCCGGCGGGGAAGTTATTTATGACTCGACACGATATATAAATTTTATGGGACTGTTGCGAGTTTTATACGCCGGGATCGATCATGAAAGTTCGCGATTGGATACGAGCGTCTCCGGCGCGACTCCCGCCCGCTATTTCTCCCGTGCTCTCTCTCTCTCTCTCTCTCGTGCGCGCGCGCGCGCGCGCGATCGATTCGTCAGCTCGCTTGATTTACGTGGGAGTTCGCGAAAATTATCGGCGGCCAATTTCCATTTAGATGCGTAACAACGCGCGCCGGCCTCGGTAATGCACGGAATCGGTGATTAAACGGCTAAAGAGCCATGAATTATGACAGCGCGATAGAATTAGATTATTTCGAGCGGCGTTACGCGTCGCGCCGTGGTGGCCATAAATGACTTCGATTAGCCCCGACGTGGGAAATTATTGCACAAACATCACGCTAAGTTGACAAATACTATGCCGCGACTATGGCGGCATTCGTTTCAATGCCAATTAGGCGACGATAGCATCACTTATCAGCACGGGGCAATTAATAGCGCGTCAATTACCATTAAATACACTTTCTTTGTGTACTTGCGTATCGATCGACGTGATCGCGGGCTGCGCGGATCATCTCTAAACGCGATGTGGTTTAACGAGGAGGCGCGCCCTGCGCGCAGATTTAATTGTAATTTTCAGATCAGACAGTAATTGCCGCTCGAGCGCCGCGCCGATTACCGTCCCTACGTGCGTGTGCCGATCATTAAAATCAGATAATTAAATGTCGACGACTGGACCCGCCGAAGCGATGAGAGAATTGTTCGCAGTCGTATTATAACGCGGCCAGTTCAGAAGAAGATAAACACGTCTTTAATTACGCGTGTATCGCCGTAACAGGCGGGAACTGAAAACTGAAATTTCGCGCGAACGTAACGCGCGTCGCAACAAGTGGCTTTTGATCTGGATTTACGGTCGCCGGAAAATATGCGTCATGGTGTAATGGGGGTGGGGGGGGGGCGGGAGGGAAGGAGGTTTTTTTCCCCCTTCTCGGTCTGGAAACAGTTGCGCGACAGGATCAGTTAATAACTTACGGACGATAACCCCGCGCCGCGCGTGGCTCGCATTTACGCGATGAGGAGAGGAGGAACTCGATGCATCCGCTCTCTCGCTCTTTTTGTCGCGTCGCGCTGAGGATCGCGCTTGAAACTGCGCGAACCCGATGCCTTTTCGCTGACGTCAAAGGCGCGACGGCATCAACGTGCCCATTTGTATTAATGAGCGCATTAATTTCTCAACCGAATTAATCTCGGTCGAATTAACTGCTCTCGGGCTGCGACCTGATACCAATTGTTTCATTAATCCTTTAATATCAGTAATAATATTACGTGGATTAACGTGGACAATTACGAAGAGCAGGCATGTAAGGGCAATCGCGAGGATGCGATTGACGTGGACAATTGCGAAATTGCACGCGCTCTTCGCTTTGTCTCTCTCTCTCTCTCTCGCCTGACGTTTGTCGAGATTTTCCCTTACGTCGCCGCACGAAACGACGCTCGGTGACTCTTAGTGACCTCCGAAGGCACATGTATATAGACTACTGTTATAGTTGTCAAGAGAATACTTACTAGCTTACCTTGAACATTAAAATTGTTGTTGCATTTGTAGCGCTATCCGATATAAGGGTGATTCAAAACAACCTTCCATTATTAAAAGTATAAAATCCTGATAAAATTCTAAAACAACTTTTCCTCTTGCAAAATTTTGGCAAAAGCTTAGATTTTAAATCATTAACAAAAATATTGTAGACCTAGTAGACCAATAGTAGACCTAGTAGTAGTAGACTGCGGGTACTCCGCGTTAGCGCCCATGTCTGACGGTGAGTTGCGCCGCACCTGTCTACCTCCCGTACCCGACTCGCAATAGGTCTACTATTTTTGTTAATAATTTAAAATCTAAGCTTTTGCCAAAATTTTGCAAGAGGAAAAGTTGTTTTAGAATTTTATCAGGATTTTATACTTTTAATAATGGAAGGTTGTTTTGAATCACCCTGTATATGATAATTGCAGTGAAGCGGGCAGTCTTATCGCGTCAACGGAGTCAATTATGCGCGTAAGTTAAACGCCTGCGAAATAAGAAACTATACGTTTTGTAACATGCAAGTGAGTAGGCGAGCCGCACGTGGCGCGACGGCAGATCTCTCGAAAAACCGGAGGAGAAAAAGTTGATCGCGCCTCAAGTATCGCGAGCCAAACGCGTCCCGACACTTTCGCTACGCCGACGAATGCCACGGCGAAAAATCAAACTTTCCTCACGGACTGGCCCATATTCGTGTGCAAGCGTGTAAAACAAACAAGCCTCGTTTAGATGGACATAAGAAGGGAAATACGTCGCGCGTGTGTGAAACTGACCTCTCGCGAGAAGGATCGGTGCGCACACATCGGTCACACCGGGAGAAGAGATGCCATTTCCGATTGGTCCGATTATCTCCGAGCCGAGCACAGCTCGAATGGTCACAGACGGATGTTTCCGCTCGCGTTAACAGAGATACACCGTTCCCAGTTGGCGAATTTTCGCTTATTCGGTCCCGATCCACTTATTCGATTGCACAAGCAGAGATTTTCTCTCCGTGCGTATAACGTCGGTAGCGAACGCGTTAAAGTGTCCGCGACACAAAGGATCGAAGAATCGACGTGTGTGATTCAGCCAAAAGAAAAGTAATTTCACAGAACAAGCGGAATCACTTAAATTTTAGAGGATTTTATTCTTATACATGACCTCAAAAGGATTGCTCTAAGATTAAGAGGAAAATATTATAAACACATTATTTTTAAAGTTAGCAGGATTATATGTTATACATATAATCCTGCTAACTTTAAGAATAATGTGTTTCTAATATTTTCATATAATAATGTACATATAATGTTATACGTATGTATAATGCAAATCTTATTTTAATACTATAAATTTCCTCTTATACACAGATTATTTAATCCCTTTTTTTAAGAGGATTATTATTTAATTTTATTGTATTTTATTCTTACTGGTTATACTAGTTAATTTCAAAAAAATTATTATAATGTATAGCGAAAAGTAATATATATATAAATAACATAAGAGGGAATCCTCTTGAAATAAGAGGAAAACAGTTAGAATAATATCTAATAAATTTTAGATGAGTGGTTCACTTTAATCGCTTTATCGAAAGAGAAATTCTTTTTCTGTAAAACGCTTCGCTTAGGATACGAGACTATGAAAGATGGGAAAAATCACTCTACAAATAGAGTACTTTTTTTTGAGTCCACCTAAGATCAAAGGAGCCGGAGTCGACCCGCAGTTACTCTGCGTTCGTTTCATCGTGTCACCTCGCGCTCCACTTGCCGCATTTTGCTTGGGGTACCACTTTAGCTCGTTCTCTCTTTACCTCAAGTTCGCATCACTTGTACGCCAAGTATCGAGTCGTTCTGTCGAAAGGCAGCAGTATGTTGCCCTCGGGGAGGGAGGTGAAATCGCGTGTAAGCGGGTGTTTCAATAAGAGCTCCGACGACGAGCAGACAGTTCAAGAGGCAGACAGACCAACTGAAATCGTAATGACTCGCGTCGCTTCGTGACACTTAATTAAAAGGCACAGCGTCCGCGTAGTAATTAATCTCTCCCTCCCCGCTCGGTGAACCGCCTGTCGAACAGAACGGAGAACGGAGACGAGAGAGAGAGAGAGAGAGAGAGAGAGAGAGAGAGAGAGAGAGAGAGAGAGAGTCGGGCATTGTCGGAATAGAATCGTCGATGTGTAATCGCGGCTTAAATCGCTCGGCAAATCGTGTAAACTGCGGGATTCGCCGAGCAAGCGTACACGGCGCGAGGCCGTCGTTAACTCCGGACAAGAATTCCGCTGGTATTTCCCTATCGCTCATCGCGATAAACGTCTTTTGATTACCCGGCAGACCCGGCGCGGGCAAAATCTGCCGCCAGAGTCGGCCGAACTATTTTGCCGGAAACGTTTGCGTCTCTGCCCAGACTCGCCCAGGATCGAACGAAACCAAAGCGCAATTCTCAGGAGCGTGCGATGGACTCTTCAATCGACATAACGTTCTCGGCGATGAAAGGCTCCTCGAGACAGCGGCCAATAGCAGTCCACCGCGATTGAAATTGGACGCGTGCAAATTAAATCGTGGCGAGCGCGATGAACATCGTTGCATCTGCGATTCGCCAACGAGCGCCCCGACTCGCGGACATCCCTCTTCGGCATCGGAGGAGGCTGAAACTCGCCACTCGCCCGTTCCTTCGAGTGCGCCTCTACTTCCCAATGCGCGTTTGTGCGCATTGGGAAACGCGACGGAGCTGCGGCCTGCCGCTAAATCAGCAAACCACCGGCGGCGGCGTCCGCGCTAATGCTCGCCGCGCGCGCCCCTTCGCGAAATATATCTTTCTCGCGGGCGGTATTCGCGACGAACCGCAGTCGCGTCGCGGTAACGACAACGACGACGCGCGCCGCTAAAATTCGGTCGATCAGGTTTATCGAACGGCCGACGGAACACCGCGGACTCGCGGACGGGAAGGCGCGGAGGGCCGGGGGGAGCGTCACCCCGTGCTGAAATACGAGCGTGGAAATAACTTTCTTTTCGCGGGGCGAGATACCAGTGCCAAGTCGTACATCTACCGTAAAATTTATCAAGAGAACGAGCCGGCTCTAATGGGAACATGATTTTTACGAGGCTCTTTCTCACGACGGCGCGCGCGCGTAACTTGTTACGCGCCCGTTCGCCCGCAATTATGAGCCCAACCGTGGAATGTCACGCACCGGAGGGTGCTTTTTCTCCGCGCATCGATTAAGACGAAATTTCACTCTCTTTCTCTCTCTCTCTCTCTCTCTCTCTCTCTCTCTCTCACGCGCGCGCGCGCACGTCGAAAGCACGCATCATCGGATAATTGCGCTCGTTCGTGCGAATGTCCGCCGACGTCGGAGGAGCAACCTGGATTTTAAGCGCGCGCGCGCGCCGCCGACGCGACGCGGCGGAGGAGAAACTTCGGCGCTTAAGTGTGCGCTCCTCCCGGAAGCGGAGAGGGTTCGGTTTTATCTCCTACGACGATAACATCGAGTAATTGCCAAATGATTAGCATCAACCCCACCTACGTGCGCGGTCCGTACGCGGCAGCGCGGTAAAAAACGTCGCCTTCCTCGCGCCGAATATCCGCCGCTCTTCGGTACGTCCGCGTCGTTTTTGCGCCCGCTCAAGTGGTCCCGCGCGAGAGAAAGGACGAGCGAGAGCAAGCCGCGTGCGTTACGAGATTAAGACAATCCGTCTCGAATATGACGAGAGAGCCATCCCACGGTTTTCGGTGGGCGCGCGCATCGCCCCGAGAAAGAAAAGGGCATAGCGGCATTTAGAAAGCGGCATGCTTTTCTGAAAAGTCATTACACCGTGTCTCATTAGTATCTCATTAGTATTTCAGTGCAAAAAGACTGCGTTAAAAATTTTGAGTGTATTTAAACGAACAAAAATGTTGATATATACCTTCATTGTTCTCTCGGAATTTTATCAGAATTTGTTTTCCGTTTCTTTTCCAGGACAAGGCGCGTGTTCGTCACATTTTCATAACGTCGCTTCCGAGCGCACATTGAAATCAATTGATCGCGAAAGTCGCACGAATTCTTCCGCTTATCCGCGACTTCGTACTCGCGGACGTCGATTAATTCTTTGCTGCATAATGGTTCTCCCAGAGTGCCACCTATCATCCAAGCTTGTTTTTCCAATAATTAAAATTTTTCACATATTTCTTTAATATATTTGATATTGGTTGGACTACTAAAATGTTCCTCCAATTAATACATCAACTTTTAGAGTCACTTGAAATAAGTAATTTGTTATTAACAAGCATATACTGAACACACAAAACTGTCGTTTTTAGAGAATAAATTCGTTTACATGAAATTTTAAGTAATAATGTATACTTTAAAATCATTAGCTGGGGGTTTTTGGGGCCGCTGAATACAAATCCGATGTAGAAAACACAAAATTCAAAATGGCGGACCCAATATGACGGACGGAGTTTTCAATATCAGTCGAATTCGCTTGAAACTTGTTACTCGAGAGTTTTTGAAACCCCTGAATATACGAATCCGGTGTGAAAAATACAAAATTCAAAATGCCGGATCTCAACATGGCGAATATAATTATAGAAATGAAACAAGCAGACTGCGCTTGAGAATCGGACAACCTGATCGGTTGTCAACCGAATCTTGCCGTATATATCCATTCCAGCATTGGTATTTCGAATTTCCGATAACGAATTTGCAATCAGCGAGCTCGAAAACCCTCAAATTTTCGAATAACAAATTTTAAGCGAATTCAGCTGATTTTGAAAATTTCATCCACCATATTGGACTCGTTTTGAACTTCGTATTTTGAATTTCGTATTTTCCATACCGGATTTGTATAGGTGAATCAATTTGGTCCGTTTTTTTCTTCCAAAAAAAGACTTCAGTATGAAAAAACATGAAAAAGTACACTAATCAAAGTAAAGTAAGCCATCGCTTGCTATTTTTTCCCATCTGTCTGACAGTTGCATTCCGTGACGGAAAAACCGTGACTCGTCCTTCGAAGCGATCCATACATTGAGCCATTTCTCTATTTCTTCATAATTGTTGAAATGCTGGTCCGAAAGCCCGTGTGCCATCGATCGGAACAAGTGATAATCGGATGGAGCAGTGTCTGGTGAATACGACGGATGAGGTAAAACGTCCCAGCCAGGTGCTTCACAATCTTTCCAACATGTGGCCGAGCGTTATCGTGCTGGAAGATCACTTTGTCGTGTCTCTTTGCATATTCCGGCCGCTTATTCTTCAATGCGTTGTTTAAACGGATCAATTGTTGTTGATAAAGTTCGGCAGTGATGGTTTGCCTCTGTTTTAATAGTTCATGATACACTACACCCTTCTGGTCCCACCATATACAGAGCGTTACTTTCTTGCCGTGAATATTCCGCTTTGGTATCGATATGCATGATTTTTCTGGGTCCCTAATGGATTTCCGTCGTTTGGGATTATCGAAATATATCCACTTTTCGTCTCCAGTCACAATACGATGCAAAAAACCTTTTCTTTTTTGCCTGGCAAGCAAGATTTCAGACATGGCTTTTCGCCTCTCGATGTCTCTTTCGTTTCAGTTCGAATGGCACCCATCTTCCTTCTTTGTAAGCCTTTCCAAACTGCCAAACGCACAGAAATTGTTGATCGATCAACATTCAACAATTGCGCGAGCTCATGTTGCGACTGACACGGAACTTCATCGATTAGCGCCTGCAATTCCTCGTCCTTGAACTTCTTCGGCTGACCTGGACGAGGTTTGTCATCGACACTGAAATCATCACTTTTGAAACGTCGAAACCATTCTCTGCATGATTTATCGGTGGGAGCACTTTCACCATAAGCTTCTACGAGCAGCTTCGATGAGCTACAGCGGCTGTTTTCTTCAAATGAAAATAGAAAATGAGAATTTCCCGGAAATTATGCTTTTTTGGCTCGAATTTCGAATCAGATAAACATGATGTTATTGTTACAAACCCAAACGTTTCAATCAACTGAATATTATTGCCAGATATCAAAACTAAAAAATAAAGCCTTTTGCAGACATTAGAGGTTTAGAAAATTACATAGTACAGCAATTGACCGCCAGATGGACCGCATAAGTTCACACACCTAAAACTTAGCGACCCTAAAAACCCCGAGTAACAAGTTCCACA
The DNA here is from genome assembly GCF_003227715.2 of Harpegnathos saltator. Classification (NCBI taxonomy): domain Eukaryota; kingdom Metazoa; phylum Arthropoda; class Insecta; order Hymenoptera; family Formicidae; genus Harpegnathos; species Harpegnathos saltator. Next base: position 84,017 of record NW_020230360.1, read on the forward strand.
AAATTATATTCATTAGAAAAAAAAAACAAAGTGCAACAAAGGATTAACCGGCGGCGGCGATCGCGACGGCCACTTGCTGCCGCCGACGTGGAGACCGCGTCTGCCGTTACATCGCCGGCGAGAAAAGTGTCGCCGGGGACGAGACTTTCTCGCGGAATTCCTCCGCCTTTCTTCCCCGCAACCGCTCGCCGCTTTTATATCGCTCGGGAGTATTTTTCTCCGCGAGCGCGTAATCGCGCTCGCCGAGGGCTGACTCTCGTCTCATACGCGAAGCATCGCTTTCTCCCGCGTTCGCGCGGCGAAACCGGCGAGCCGAGCCTTCGCAACGCTTCGCGCCGCACGATTAAATTGTATTCGCCGTTATTACATATTTTTACGTGCTCTCCCTTCCCCCCCCCCGTCTTGCACTTTTCGTTCACCATCGCCGTCGCCGTCACGGCGAGACGGCTGGCCGTCCGCGATCGCAAGGAAGAGTCATTATGATGGCTCGTAACGTCCAATCAGACTCGCGGCGGACGGCGGCTTTTACGAGCGCGAGTTACGTGCTTCTGAACGAGAAAACTTTCGCGATGTTTTATCCTCGGACGCGAGAGCGGAAAATCGCGGCGACCGCGGCGCGCGCGCGCAGAGCGAGCTTTTCCGTTACGCCAGCGCGAAGCATCATTGCGTTGCTCTTGCGGCTTCGTCGCGTCCGATATGTCGTTGATTTGAAAGGATACCGTCATAGTCCGTTGTCCATTAATCCATTAGTCCGCCGTCGTCGGGGGGAGACGCGGGGAAAATCACGTGCAACGGAGTTACACGCGCACGAGAGACCTTACGAACCCGTTGCCCTCAAGAATATCGAAAAATTCGCGCGCGCTCCCGCGATCGGATCAAGCGCGATTAATCAATCGGACAGTCAATTTCCGCGATTGATTTTAACTTCATTCCACGTATCCGGGAGACACGAATTCAAACTAGTGCCCTCAGGATCGATACCTCGAAAACCGTGGAATAATCCTCTCGTTGTGTTCGAGAGGCGCGTCGAACCCGGTCTTGGTCCCGTAAAACGCTTGGCTTTTTGATCCTCCTTTCTCTTGTAGGGAATTATTTAAATGAAAATCTTGACCTCGACTGCCCGGTAATAGGTACACCGCGTTTCTCCCTTGCCCTCGAGCAAGTGCCGCCTTCGGCACGATGTTAATCTGCAACTCGCTCGTGCAAAAGACTCGTCGGAAAGATTGAAGATCGAGGGCCGATCGATTCCTCAAAACTGCCAAGTCTTCGCCGACTCGCGCTAATTAACATTCCGCTTCCGCGCTTGGCGCGCTCGTCGCTCAAACTCGCGGAGCGCAATCAGTAGCAGATACAATAATAACAACAACGTTCGAGACACTTTGACGAGGGCCGTGTTCGGCGAGCCTTTGAGGCTACAAAACGCTCGCTCGTGACACCGACGAGGAGCCGTGCGCGTATTGTTCCGCAACGTGGTGCAGATGCGCCGAATAAGCTTAACCGACCTGCAGCCCTGTGTATATATATACAATGCAGCTTATACCGGCGGTAATGCAGTTAAATTCGTACACGTTCGCGAGAGAAACCGGATAGGCGTAAATTGAATGACCACCGAGATGGCGTTGCGAGAACATAGCCAGGTGCTATGGAATTGTTCTGGCGGCGCTTCCGACTGATCGATTTATGTCCAACAAGAATTGGATCCTCGCGCGCGCGCATATTGGCCGCTCTTAAATATCCCGACAGGATCTTCGTTTCAGACTGCAATTTTTTCCCCGCTAAAGATAAATCGAGTCTGGAGATTCATCGCGCAGATTCCGATGCCTCTCTCTCTTTCTTTCTCTCTCTCTCTCTCTCTCTCTCTCTCTCTCTCTCTCTCTCTCTCTCTCTCTCTCTCTCTCTCTCTCTTTCTCTCTCTCTCTCTGTCGCGACGCTCAATTCGCCAAAAATCATCGTCGACTTCACAAAGCAGTCTCGTGATCTCGCGAAAGTTTCGATCGGAGATTGTGCGCGGATAAGTTTCACGCGATCGATTATGATGCGATTGTTCCTGTCATTGCATTCATTACTCCGGCAATCGGCGGAGTTGATGTCGCGGGCAGTTCCGTAGGTACGAAATAATAAAAAGAACAGGAAAGAGGAAGACAGAAGAAAAATAGAAGAGAATCGTTTGCTCTGTCCCGGCCGTTGCGTGGCAGCTTAATTTTATCGGACGCCTGTTTCCAGCATCGCGTCAATGACCCCCTCTCTCCCTCTCTCTCTCTCTCTCTCTCTCTCTCTCTCTCTCTCTCTCTCTCTCTCTCTCTCTCTTTCTCTCTCTCTCGTTCTTTTTTCTCAGCTCTTTTTCTCTCGCCGTCTCGAGACGCATTCCTAGTAAAAATAAGCGAGTTCCTCCGACGTGGTTCTGCAATCGCGAGAGGCGAACACGAGAGGAGGAAACCTGCGTCTTCGTCGTCGTCGTCTTCTTCGTCGTCGTCGTCATCGTCGTCATCTTCGTCGTCGTCGTCGTCGTGGTTTTAATGCGCGATGCAACCGTCTAGACTTCAGGGTACGCGCGGCTGCTAAGAAAACGCGAGCAACGAGATACCAAGACGCGAGAAAGATCCTCCGGGCGAGGACCACCGTGATTATAGACAGAGTGGACAATTTTCAACAAGGAGAAACCATTATTGAAGAGAGAGAGAGAGAGAGAGAACTCTGAATCTCTCTCTCTCTCTCTCTCTCTCTCTCTCTTGTCTTTTATTATTAAAATTATTCTCACGAATGATCCTATCGAATTATTTGCAAAACATATCGCCCAAAACATACGCTAACGTATTTTATTGCTTATCCGAGTAAAATGCGGCGAAATTAATTATTTCGAACGAGCGAAATTCTGAGTGTACCAATTTCACATAACAACGCGTCCCACGTGTTTCGCAAATATGACGTTTAAATTAATAGATTATTAATATTAATTAATAATTAGCAATATGCGGCAATATATTACTCGGCGAGAGACCTGTCTGAAAATATTCCCGCTTTTAACCGGTCGCGAAAATATAATATTCTTATGAAAGCCCGCAAGTGTCCACGCGCGATTCGCGAACTGTGGTCGACCCGGAGTCAAATTGATTATAATTCTAAAGTCTGTTTGCACGTTTCTCTCTCTCTCTTTCTCTCTCTCTCTCTCTCTCTCTCTCTCTCTCTCTCTCTCTTTTAGCGGACTTGGACGATCCCCGAGAGCAATAGCGCGGATATAGAATAAGTTCTCTCAAATTGCGGCTGAAAGTCGAGCAGTGACTATCGACCGGTGCGTCGCAAGAGCGCGAGTTCTATGACTTTCCCCCGCATCTAAATTTATCGCATCGACGTTAGAGAGAAGGCGATCTGCGCACGATGATGACGGCGAGGCTGCGCGTAATAAGTTATCGTAGATTGGGGTTACTTTGATCCGCGACGCGCGATCGCTCCTGATGAGATTTATCGGCAATTTTGTGTACTGCTGCTGTCGGCTGCTGTTGCTCGAGAGCGACAACGCGCGTTGCGCTGCGAGCGGTCCTTCGTTGTAAATTGACGCGAGCTCGAGGCGAATTACGAATATAATTACAGGCGTCGTAAATTGAAGGACTTTATTCCGAGCTGCGTCGAATTTCATCGATATTTCGCGAGACGAAGCGCGTGCGACAATTTGCGGATAAACACGCTCGATTTCAAATGGTCGTCGCGCCGAGAAAAATATCATTCTGCCGCTGAGAAAAGCGAATACTCAGTTTACTCTTTCTCTTTCTCTCTCTCTCTCTCTCTCTCTCTCTCTCTCTCTCTCTCTCTCTTATTCAAGTAACGGTTATTCTCAACAAACATCTTCTTGATGATAGTCTTAAAATACACTCGTCGCAAGTTTTAGAGAAGCTCGTTATCGTCGATTCGAATGAAAAATTTGTCCTCTCTTTTCGACAACATCATAACTTGTACTCTATATAGGAAACAAGCCGAATTTATGTTCTAATTCAATATTTTTGATTAAAGTATTAAATTTACTAAGCTTCAGAGTGTATTTCGAATAAATTTGCTGCTTGAGACAGCTCATGATAAATTTGCAAATGTATAAACTCATGAAACACTTGAAACAAGCAACATTCACCTTTAATACACCCGAATACAAAAATTAATAGGGCTCTGGTTAGGGCCTGATTATTTTTCCCTAATATTAATCGGGCCCTAGTAGGGATAGAGAGACAAGGACCCTACGAGATGTGTAACAAATGATTTAACGGGTTCTTATAAGATAATATTATAAGGGCTTTATAAGGCAGTATCAACAGGATCTTATAAGGCAATATTAACAGGACCTAGAAATGTGCGAATCAAGAATTTTTATGTCGAATCGAATCGAATCTCATTTTTTAAATTCGAATTCGAATCGAATCGCATCTATGAAATTTCATTCGAATTCGAATCGAATCGAATGAAATCGAATCGAATCATTAAAAAATTCATCATGATTATTAAACATGCAAATAATGATGGAAGATTTTAATATGAAAGGGAATATTGATATTGTAATATCATCTGAAAGTAAAATATATATTTAAATAACTAAAGTAATATATAATTAAGTTATTAATTATAAGTTAAATTAATTACAAGTTAAAGGTGCATATAGGCCCAGATGGGCCGTTTTGTAACTGATGCGCGTAAACGTGCGAAATGTACGAGGGTAGTGTCAAAAGTACCTGACCTGACATATAGATAGCGGTTGTGGTTTGAAAAGAATGACTATGGTAGAAAGTACCAAGCTTATAAAGCTTAAGTTTAAAGTTTGACGACGCTACGTTGTTTAGTATTTGTTTGGCAGCCGTCAATAGTGAACGCTCTCGGTGAATTCGTAAACATGGAAAAAATTGGTCATGGTTATGTGATACAATACTTTCATTTAAAGGCCTCAGTCCAACCAATATCAAAGCGGAGCTAGATTCTACTCGGGGCGAGCCTGCTCCTTCGTTTACAACAGTAAAATATTGGGTGGCAGAGTTTAAACGAGGCCGACGTACGAGCTGCCAAGACGAACATCGCAGTAGTCGACCGAATGAGGTGACCACGCCAGAAATGGTGAAGAAAATCCACAAAATGTTATTGGATGACCGTCGACTGAAAGTGCGCGAGTTAGCAGACATGGTAGGCATTTCAAAAAGTGCCGTACATCGCATATTAACTGAAAATTTGGACATGAGAAAGCTGTGCGCAAGATGGGTGCAGCGATTGGAGCAAAAACAGCGTCGTGTGGATGTTTCAATCGAGTGTTTGGCGAAGTTTCGCAGCAATAAAACCGAGTTTTTGCGTCGATTCATAACCATGGATGAAACATGGGTCCATCACTTCACACCTGAGACGAAGGAATTTTGAGGAGCCCGACGATTCCCACTATAAACAGGGTATCGAAGCTATTGAACATCGCTGGGAAAAGTGTATTGAGCTAAAAGGAGACTATGTAGAGAAATAAAGATATTTTTTCCCAAATTTTTTGTGTTTTCTTTGGTAGGTCAGGTACTTCTGGAACTATCCTCGTATTTGATTCCTATTCGAATTATTCGGATTCGGATTCGAATAGTTCGCACATCTCTAGGGCCTTATAAAGAAATATTTTTATTATTGTTTGAGTAAAAATATTCGTTCTTTTCATTCCAAGAAATTTAGAGTGCAATTTCTTTATTTCTTTATAACCTTGTTAGTATAGATGTTAGTACAGTATGCAAGAATTTTTTATTTTAAAAACAGCATACTTTACGATAAAATGTAATATTCTTTACAGATAAAAATTTTGCTATTGTTTTTATTAAAGTTTCCTGTATTTCAAAACGAAGGCGATATTAGAGAAATCCTTGGAAGAGACTAATAAATATGGCAACGAATAAAATTAATAAAATTTGTTTTTAATTGAAAGCAGTATAATTAAAAAATCTTTAAAAGAATCAGATGGAGCGTACCTACTGAAACAATACTAAACTATGACAATTTTATTACACGCTTCAGATGTTATTAATTTTCTAGAATAAAACTTGATTTTATATATCTAAAGCGTCCTCTCTTAAAAGATCCTTCTAAGGCCCTTCTCAGCTTTCCCTATCAAAGCCTTCTGTAAAATCTAAGCATCCCCTGAAAGACCCATCTCGAGGCCTGATGTGATAATAATGAGGCATCCCTTTTTAGGGCATCTTACTTTCAACCTTATCGGGGCCTTACGAGGATGGCCCTAATCATTTTTTGCTCGGGCAGCACGTATTTTTCGCGCGCTTGCGCACGACACCAATTTAATTTTATCCGTGCACTTGAATTAATTCGCAATTCGCAAAAGAATGCAGGGGGAGAACCCATGTATTTATAAAGCAATTTCTGCTAACATCGCCGAAAGAAAGAAAGGTTAAATGTTGGATTTCCCGCAGGAGGTGGGCGTGTACAGCAATTCGATATATTCATCATTGTTGTTACTGCCGCTCCCTCGGCTGCTTCTCCTCCCTCCGAGAAATACAAACGGCCGTGGATTGCGTAAGATTTGAATATCGCGGCGGTATGTCGCGTTATCGTCCGTGCACGCGCGGTTTCGCCCGATAATAAAAACGACACACTCTCCGATATTCTAAGCGCGAGCGCGGAACGTACGCTCGCGGATAGTTTTATCCAGGAAGCCTTCCAACGGAGGAAGGAAGAAGGGAAAAAGGAAACGGGACCGTTCGCGCGCGATCGCGCTGCGAGGACGCTCGAGAGAGAGAGAGAGAGAGAGAAATGAAAAGCCGCTCTAACGCGTTATCAGGATTTTCCATTACGCTTCTCTAAAAAGCGCCGTAAGTAAAGTCTTATCGCAACCCTTCCGCGCGCGCGAACGCGACCTCCCCCCGCGAGATCTTTCGCGCGGCGTGCGAGAGTCTTTAGCCGAATGCGGCTAAACAACGGGAAGTAGACGCAATGTGACGTCCGCAGAATTCAATTTGGACAGGTAGACTATCGCCCGGATTATCTCAGCATCGTTTGCTCGTTCGAGTTTTAAAGCGGGGAGACACTTTCCAGCGGAATAACGTCGCGCCATTTGGACGCGCCTGGCTCTGAGGACGATATCGTACCGCGAGATGAAAACCCAACGATCTCGCGAATACGCCCGATCGTGCTTTATTGTGTGTCGCCGTTCTTTCAAGCGCTCCTGCCTTGAACGGTTTGAACCGCTCTCGGTGCTCGGAGCTTTTATTACGTTTCGCAGTTGTTTGCGTCGGTTTTAATAACCGACGTGCATTAAGTCCGTTAAAACATGTATCGCCAGCGAGCTGTTGTCCGAGCTTTTGCCGCAGTGAAACGGCAATGTTTGCGGTTTATGCAGCTTTGTTGCCCCGGCGAATGTTGCCGCGTGGAATTTTTTCCACACAAATCGCGCGCGCAGAAACTCGAATGCCGCGGTGTATTGCGTTGAGTATAGTGCTCTCGAATTGTGTCTCAAATCAATGAAAATTGCAAAATTTACCCGTGTATCGAGTAAACGATAGCCCGGCAAGCAAATCGTCCGTTGAAGCGGAACGCAGCCAAAGCTGCTGACCTGCGGGACTCACCTCGTAGAAGTAGAACGAGTCGATCTCCTCGGTCGCGTTAGTGTCCAGCAGCGTGACGTTGATGTAATCTGGCAAGGGGTAGAGCTCGTCGGTGAGGTTCCTCGTGCCGGCATCGCGCTCCGAGTCGACGAGGAGGAACGTGCGGTTGCGATCGTCGCTCGTCCGCGACTGGTCCGCGTCGATGCCGAACATGTTCGTTCCGAGCGACATCCGCGATAGCAATTAGCCGCTCAGCTTCTCGCTCCGCGAGCTCCCCACGGGAGACTCATGACCCCCACAACGACGAGCGCCGACTTCATGTCCGTGGGGGCGCGAGAATCCTCTTCTTCCGGGACTACTTCCGGGAACGGCTTCGATTTCGGCTGGACTTGGCTCGATTCGGCTTTTCCCTCTTCTTCTTCTTCTCTCAACGTTTCATCCCGACGACGACGAAGCAACGTGTGAGAAGCCCCGGCTTCTTCGGCAACGATGAAAGCTGCTTTTCGCTCGTCCGTCACTCGCTCGGCGCACTAGGAGCAACCGGAGAACGCAGGCCGTACGTGTCCGGAAGCAGAGAGAGGAATATACGCGCGCAGCCGCGCGGGTTCCGCCATTGCGACCTCACGGGAAATTCAGGGCATTACTTCTCACTTGTTTACAGTTACGTTCACTGCACGTTCGCGCTTCACAGTGCGGAAAATGGGCGACCCTCGCGCGCACGACAGACACGTCAAGTTTCGTTTCACCGGGAGAGATTATAGTAAGGTCAACGAGAAGAGCTGGGGAACCTGGCGATTCCGCGATCCAGCGATTTCCGGCTACAGCGCGAATGACATATCCTCCCCTTCGTCCGAGGAATAATCGTTACGGGCATCTAAGCTGAAACTTGAGCACAACGTGAAGATTAACACGTTCGCGACAATCAATAAATCCATTGGTTCACTCTAAAGGACGCACAATTTATTTTTTAATATATTGCTTCTTTGCGTTTGTTTTATAACAAAAGGCTTTGCTTTTATCTTATTCAATGAATTTTTAGCCATTTTACTGATTTTTGAAGGCGCACCACCGGTGGGTCATTTTCCCTTATAGCCGCGTGACCCATCGGTGGGCAATAACACCGTACAATTACATTTTTTGCAGGTAATTGAGATTTAATGCCCTGAAAATGAATTCCAGAACACAGGAAATATTGGCATTGGTCGCATCCCAAAGAATAGCGTCACCAGAGGAACCGGTTGCATCCACTTCCACTCTGCAAGATCGATCAACATCACCTCAGGAATCACCAATTGCTCAACAATCACCACTAATTGAGACACCATCACCCATGAAGGACACACCATCTAATCAGCAACCACCATCAATTCACACTTTATCATCCTCGCAGAAATCACCATCTTTTAAGCAGTCAGCAGTCATATCAGCCCAACAGTCGCCACCATCCCGAAGAAAACAAAGGAAGATATACTTTTCTAGTTCAGAATCTGAACCATTTGAAGATTCTGAAGATTCCTATAAGCCAAGTGAATCTGAAAGTGACACATCTTCTACAGAAGATGGAGACGAACCTTCGTTGAAGGAAGATGGCACCTGCGGAACAGTAAATATTGACAAGTGGGGACCTTGCACCGATTCAATTTTCAGTTTTCTGGACAAGGTGGGCTGCAAATAACGTGAATTTATCTGAACCCGTTGATATCTACAAACAATTTTTAACTGATGATATTTTAGATGTCATAGTACTTGAAACTAACAGGTATGCATCTCAGCTCATTCAGGCAAAACCACTTCGCCCCCGCTCTTTAATGCACAACTGGGTAGGCACAAACAGAAAAGAAATAAAACAATTTCTGGCTATTCTACTGATCATGGGCATCAATAACCTACCAAAAACGCGTCTCTATTGGTCTTCTAGTGAGATGTACAGTAATGACCGTATAAAAAAAGTAATGACCCCTAACAGACTTGACATGTTATTGAGATGCTTGCATTTTTCTGATAACAACGATCCTGAAGCCAATAATGATAGACTCTCAAAAATAAAACACACCTTGGAACTATTATGTCACCAATTTCAAGAAACACTTGTTTCAGAAGTGTACAAAGAAATTGTAATTGATGAGACGATGGTACCTTGGAGGGGCAGACTAGTCTTTAGACAATATCTTCCTGCTAAGTCACATAAGTATGGTGTAAAGATTTATAAGATATGCACATCTGAAGTATATACATATGACCTGAGAGTCTATGCAGGAAGAAACGATCCTACTGGAACTGCAGGAACAAATTCAACTGGGCATACATATAATATATGCATGGAATTACTAAGAGGACTCACACACACTGTGGTAGGACACTCTATTGATAATTTTTACACAAGTGTTAAACTATGTAAAGATCTGAAATGAACTCTGAAACGTATGTTTGTGAGACTTTGCGAAGTAATAGGAAGGGAAGTCCTAAAGATGTGTGCAAAAAGAAATTGAAGAAAGGAGAAGTATATGGTAAACAAAATGAAGAAGGAATTAGAGTGATGAAACGGCTAGATAAACGCTCAGTGCTAATGATTAGCTCTGTTCCAGACCATACTGATCTACTAGTGCCAAGTGGGACAAAAAGTCGCAAGGGAGAAGACGTAGTAAAACCTCCTGCCATTATTGCATATAACAAAGCTAAGAAAGGAATTGACGTGTCTGATCAAATGTTTTCATACCACACAAGTCTGAGAAAAAGCCTCACATGGTATAAAAAGGTTATTTTTGAAGTGATGCTAGGGACATGTATTGTCAAAGTATGGGTAATTTACAACAGCTTCGGTAACAACAGAAATAGGATGGATATGCTCAAATTTCGAGAAAATGTAATAAATGAGTTGTTGAAGGTAGAAAATGAGAATACAGATGTGGTCAATGAAGCTAGAGAAAATGGAGCTGCCGATGAAAACGTGGAATGGACAAGGAAGAGAAAACGCAGCAGGAGCAGTCATAGCATAGGAAAGTATGAAGGTTCAGCAAGAAGCAGTAGGAAGAAATGCACTGAGTGTTATAGAAGAATTCAGAAAGAACGAGGTAGCAAAGAAGCCAGGGTCGGGCATCAAAAGTTGTTACATTTTGTGAAGACTGTGAAGGAGAGCCTACAATGCGCATTGCTTGTTTTAAAAAATTTCATGAATAGTTCTGCTATGCTTGGTTACAAAATTTTGTATTAATCTTGTATTTTGATAATAATTTGTATCATTTGTACTTTTCTATATATCTATCTTTGTTTGAGCAAGTTGACAGTGTCCGTGTTCAGCTTCCCTTGAATAAACATGTTATTTTGCTATAATTGTCTGATCGACAAACCATGTTGCTAATACATAGATACATTTCTCATGTAGCCGTAGTTATGATATATAGAGCCCCCGATACACACAAAGACTTTCAGAAGCAGTGCAGTGCTTCGTAGTGTGTGACCCACCGGTGGACACGCACGTCTATTAATATAACCAGTGTGACCCACCAATGACCAGGGTTACGATGTCGCGAACGTGTTAAAGACTCTCGCGCGTGAATGCGGCGAACAAATGAAGCGGAATCCGTCGCAACGGCTGCGATAAATCGCGGCGTAAGGTCCAAATGCGCGTTCTTACTTCAGCCGCTCACGATAACGTTTGAAAGTCAGCGCGATCTCGAGACGCAGGAGCCGTTCTGTCTGAGTATAGCGAGGTCTTAATTACGGGCTGGCGCGAAAACCGGCGGCGGCGTCGAACGGCCAAGACGAATTCTAATTGCGCCGATCGTATCGCCAAGCTCGGCGGCCAAGAAAAATAGAAAAATAGAGGACTCGCGCGCCCCGTTGTCCTCCGGGATTTCCTCCGCTTTCGTCGTTTTCCGCCACTCCGCGAAGAGCAGCAGCCGCCAGCGGGACGAGAATTATGGCTCCGGCTTTTCACTTTTCGTTCCGGCTCGCCGACCACCGCTTCGCAGCACGGAGGAGCCGCACGGCGTCGCTCAGCCACCGTCGCGAGATTACCGCGAGTTCACGAGCGAGCAAACGTTGGCCTGTTTCGGCGTCCGGAAGATCTCTTGAGTCGACCGGATGATACATCTCGATCGCGTCGGCATGAGGTGTCTCGCGTATTAGTAGCAACTTTTTGCTACAACAAAGATTGTCGGCTGACAATCGGGTAAGCAGACGAGCTTTGTGCCGTTGGCGGTCCGTTAAGTGCTGTTTTGCGTCGTCCGGCATCGCTTTGACAGTTGAAACGTAAGAAAAGGATCGATTTTTTGCCTGTTTTTCGGTCCTCGATTTTGAAATCAGATTTTATGCCAAAAGATAATTCATGATGAGACATTAATTACAGAAAAGTTTTACATTGAGCATACGATCGGTTTCAAAGTTGTAGAAGGTCAAAGTGGTCACTACCTACCTACCTACTAAGAAAGGATGACACTAATAACGCTTTATCGCACGAATTTTTGCAAAATTCGGCATCTATGGGTTCTTTGAGTTGCTGATTATGAATTTGATGTCAGATTTCAAAAATTCAAGATGGCAGGTGCAACATGGCGGACACACATAGTGAAACAATCATTTACTTTTATTGGAATTGTTATGTTGTGGTTTTTTCGGCTAGCTGATTGCGAATTTTCGAAGTTAGATTTTCGAAAGTAATTTTTTCAACGACAATTTTTGAGTGGAGAAAGCATTTTTTTCATTGTTTTTTCATAGAAAAAATATCAAATTCAAACTGATACGTTACATGACGCATAAAGGATAACGTGACAGTTTTATTTGTTATATTTAGAAGCTTTTTCATTGCAGTTTCCGTGAGTCTTTATAATTACATATCGTTATATCCAATAATATAAAAGTTATCTAAAAACTTAGTTCTGAAGTTATCGGCTTTAAAGTATACCACATAAAGTATACAACATAACAGTTCTAATAAAAGCAAATAATTGTTTCACTATTTGTGTCCGCTATATTACATCCGCCATCTTGAAATTTTTAAATCTGACATCGAAATCGTAAGCAATTCAAAGAATCCATAGATGCTGAATTTCGCAAAAATTCGTGCGATAAAACGTTACTAATGTCAAACTTCCTTAGCAGGTAGTGACCACTTTGACCCTCTATATTTCTGAAACCAATCGTATGCTCAATGTAAAACTTTTTGCAGAATTTTTTTGCGATTAACCTTCTAAGTCCGTGAGATGACTATAGTCATCGCTACTCCTCAGAAAGCCGTGCGATGCTTTAAGGCATCGCGAAGTTATTGTGATTGAGCAGCCGTGTGGAAACGATCCAGGGACTTCCGTTGCGTAGTTCTTTAGTTATATTTTTTTTACTTGACTGTGCACATAAAATTTAAATGCCCTCGTTATAATTCCGTCCGGGTGTATTTACAGTCGGGTATTTAAATGAGTATTTAAAAGATTAATATCTTATCATGAACTATCATTTTGCATAAAATTGAATTTAAAAATCGGGGACTTTTTGCGGACTCTTTGTCTTGCTTGTCAGCCCTGAAATTTCGTTATCGCGCGAGCGAGTTACGAGCGAGTCGATCCGACTCTGTCCGACCGGAGTCGAGCGGACGACTCCGGTTCCGCTCGACGACGACGCGACCCACGGCCACGATGTTACCCCGTTTTCGGCAAGCGAGAAACAGCCGCTGCGTCGCGAGAAAGTGTCAAACTTGAAATTAGTCAGCGGCAAAAGAAATTCGATTAAAGTTTACGTCGCGGAAATTCGCGGGCGATCGTGCGGACGCAACTCCGTTCCCTCGCGCGAAACGCTGAATTTTCCCGCCGTTTTTTTCCCCCGAGGTTCTCGCGGGCGGGCAGGGGGGAAGGGAGATTGGGCTCCTCGGTGAAATTAATCGGACGAGTCGAAATCACGGGATCTGAACGCGGGCGAGCCTTGGCGCTCGGCCTGAAAGATCGGACGGCAATGTTTCCGGAGGGGTCGCCGACGACACCTGCTGAAAGTCGATATGTCGTCCGTTTGATTAAGTGGCCGAGTTTGTCCGACAAGCTGTTCCGTTTCGGCTACGAGAAAACTGTCGGACGGCACGGCGCGTGGTTGGCCGCGCCTAATTAATCACGAGGCCGCGCGCGACGTCTCTGTTTTACGTCCCGCGAGTGGGCCGCCCCGAAGGAGATTCGTTTATTTCCGTTTGCCGTTTGTTTCGATTATCCTCTAGCATCAAGCTACACGGCTCCGCCGAAAGTGCGATAGCCGCTCCCGGCCGTCGTATTTCCGACAAGAATTAATACGCGCGTCCGCATTGTTCCGGAAATAGTTTCAAGTGGAATCATGAAACGTCAAACACCGCGCTTCAATGTACGCCGCGCGCAGCTGTATTCTGCCTTGTTTTTTTTGTTTTCAACGAACGTTTTCGCACGAAATAGCTCACACAGTATCACCTCACGCGTTTCACGACCAAATATATTGCGTTTTACATGGGTTATCGCAACAACGGGCGGCCGCGTGTCTGTGCGTGTATGTTATCAGCGGCTTGTTCAAGGTTCAGGAGTAACTAGTCTTGCAACAAATTGTAAATCAATCGTGATAATTTATTGCGCTGTCATTGCGCGCATCAACACACAATGGCCGTCACACGCCACACGCAGGGTTCTGCGGATTTTCAAGATGTAATATCGAGAATCGTCGCTCTCGCCGGCCGAGCTTTTCCGAATGAAGGAGGAGTCATTTGCCCGTGACGCGGCTCACTACTTTAATTAATCTTCTCGGGGGCTGAAAATAATTTCTCGACCGGCCTCCCCATCGACTTCCTTTCTCTCTCTCTCTCTCTCTCTCTCTCTCTCTCCCTCCCCCCTCCCTTCCTCCCTTCCGCTCGCTCTTTCTTTCCATCACGTCGGTCTTTAACCGGAGGAGTCGCGCGCTTCTGAATGCGTGTGCGTGTGCGTGTGCGTGCGCGCACGCCCCACGGAAATAGAAGTTATTATTATTCCTTGGCACGAATATCTGCCGCTAATATGACTTTTATGCGCCTTAATAATTTGTGAGGACGCGTGGTACGATCGGAAGAACGCTCGCCGGTATATAGCCGAGATGCAGAAAGAGAGAAAAGGAGAGAATGAGCGAGTGAGTCAGAGCGAGCGAGAGAGAGAGAGAGAGAGAGAGAGAGGGAGGGAGGAAGGAGGAAGACGACAAGACGACGAGAAGCTTTTGTCGGCTCTCAAGTGAATCGAAACGGAAAACGCGTGTCGGAATGGGAATTCGTGAACCGACGGCACATATTCTGCCAGAACGAGCCAGCCGAAGAATAAATCTGCACACGCGCGTACGCTGGAAATTGCTGCCGAAGTCGCACATCGTCACCGAGCGCCCACGGTTGCAGCTAAATGCAACCAGCCCTTCCCCCCACCCCCCTCCTCCTCCTCCTCTCTCCGCGTCCATTGTTACGCTCCCCGCTCATAACTCGTGCGTAACGCTCATGCGATAACAGTAAACTCAAGCGAGCCGGTCACCGGATAGAAGCGGAACGCGGTTCACTCGAGAAAGGTGCGCGACGTCTCTCCACCGATATTCCCCGATTCCGTTGCCGGTGAGACGAGTTCGCTTCGAACAAACCGTCGCGTTTTCGCCGTTACGCGCGAACAATCCCGGGGATGGATTCTCGGGTATTTACAGTGGCGGTGGCGGTGGCGGCGGCAGTGGCGGCGAAGTCTTGGCTCCCTCGTATCGGAGATCGCGGTGGCTCCGCTTCCCACATTCTCTTCTCTTCCACGTGCGTGCTGAGAAGTGACATTAGCATGCAATCGTCCGGCGATTAGGTTATGATCGTTACGTTCGACGAGACACGTCAAGCCAATTTTGTCAAGGCATTTTGTCAAAGATTACTCCGTCCACCCACGTTTAATGTCAGCCCCGCGTAGGCGATAATAGCGAGATGACACGCCGACTTTTGGCACGCCGTGTCCGGCGCGGCGCTTCGACGCGAGAGCACCGTGGACGATGTTGCGTCACTGCGAGAGAAAAAAACGAGAGAAAGAGAGAAAAGTGACAAACAAAATTCCTTACGACGCGTCTTGCCCCGTGAAATTGCCCATTTCCAACAATCGCCGGCGTTTCAGATTCCTCACGCCTCATATCGGACATCTTCCGCGTCAACTTAATCTTCCGCGGAATTTCCCCCACCGTCGCCGTCTTTTGCATGAAAAATCTACGCGCGAATAATTGCATTCTAGGCTGCAATCAGCAGCTACGCGCGACTCTCGGCGCGCCGTCGTTACGTAAATCCCCGTACGCTGTCTCTCCTGGAAAAAATCACGAGCTCGTTGTTTGAAAGAAAAACAGAGAAAAGAATGTAACTTGGCAGAACTCGGCGCAACTCATTCACCGGGTAAATCGACGTCGATCGTCGCGCCTGCGGAACGCTTGCGGTAAGCTGAGCGGGTCCTTCTCGAGACGCGGCGCGCTCGAGAAAAATGGCGGACTCGCGACTAACGAGACGCGAGATTAACACTCGACGGCATTAATATATCGATTCTCGTCGACGCATCTGCCGACAAGACACGGGGTTAGCGTCCGCCGACGACGAGTCGATTCGCGTATTCGCGCCTCGTGCGGCCGCGAGGATCGATTCGCGTGCAACAGGATTAGCAGTTCATGCCGCGGGATTACCGGCACTCCACGAGGCTCCCGTCGGCGGTAACTTGCGCGCGCGGCTCCGCCTCGCG
This sequence comes from Harpegnathos saltator, assembly GCF_003227715.2. Lineage (NCBI taxonomy): Eukaryota > Metazoa > Arthropoda > Insecta > Hymenoptera > Formicidae > Harpegnathos > Harpegnathos saltator. The sequence goes on from NW_020230360.1 coordinate 100,263, forward strand.
AAAAAGCGAAAGCACATGGAGGAAGGAACGGAGACGGCAGAGAGATATTTCTTTCGCGCAGAGAAGTGATTCTTATTTTTCAGCGGGATCGTCCGCTCGAGCGCGGCGGTGTTTCAGTCAGGAAAAAGAATGGAAATCCCGTGACGCGCCGCGCCGCGTATGCACCTGGACTGCGCCTGATACTGACATTTTTTAAATTTTCGAGAGACAATCGTAGAACATCCCTCGCAGAATCCACGGCCAATATTTTTCGCGGGCTTCGTTGAGACGGTCGCTGTATCCCGCTGCGTCGGAGTTATCGACATGTCGATTTATTTCGATTTATTTATTTATACACGGAAGCGCGATTTAGCAGCCCCGCGATGTAGTAACATATATATGAGTGCTGCGCGTCTCGTTTAGAGAGACGTCACCAAATCGACGAGAAAACAAATATTAACTTTCTCGGAAAAACGGGCCAATGTTTCCTCGTGTTACTCTTTCGAATATTAACGAAACAAAATAATTCGAGAAATAATTCGAGAAATTCGAGAAATTCGGGAACCTTGAGAAGAGTTAGTCCTTGCAGGGAGAAATTGTGTGAAATATAATACATCGCGTTCTTCCTCGATTAGGCAAAATAAAAGAAACGGATATCGGGTGATAAAGGAGCCTCCCGCTTTTTGCATTCTATCTTCTCTAGAGTGCCACCGATAGCATAATAGTGACACAACAACAGACTTCATCGTGTTACAGCTTTTAGCCGGACGATCTATTAGCGAGAAGTGGAAATTTCGGCCAAGCTTCTTTGAGATATCGGATATCGAAACGTAGCTTACGCCCGTTACACGCGCGTTGGCCTCTTCTATTTGCCGTAAGTAAAGGATGTTACGAGGTGTTACGAGCTGCTGATTCTAAAAAGATAATACCGCCGATGGATGGCTCCTCTTTGATCTTTCCCGTGTCGGTCGAGACATGGCGTATAACTTATAATACGCTGAACCTACACGCGCTCAAAGAAGAACACGATATCGATGCTGAGGACTAATTGCGCAACGCAGCCGTTAGTCGGAGCGATTTAAGTGAGATTATTATTGCATCGCGCGAAGACCCCTGCAAAACGCAGCGCAATCGCGTTTTACAAGAGAGAGAGAGAGAGAGAGAGAGCTTTCGCGTCTCTTTTCCTTCCTTCCTTTTTAATTTCACTCCTTCGTTGCGTTTCAATTTCCGTGTTTTTCGGTAAGATCTCGGGGAAGGCTATAAATTCGAGGAGGAAAGGGAGGGCGGGAGAGAGAGAGGGAGAGAGAGGGAGAGAGAGAGAGAGAGAGAGAGAGAGAGAGAGAGAGAGAGAGAGAGAGAGAGAGAGAGAGAGAGAGAGAGAGAGATAGACTGAGAAGGAACCGTTGCCGCTGTCGAGGAAAAATAAGAAAGTATTTCTATGAATAAACATAAAAGAATACAGAGAAATAAAAGGAAAGCATTTGTGTATTCGCGTTTTCATTCTATTGTCGAGGAAGAGAAAGAGAGAGAATGCGATTGTACGTGAAATTATCGTACAGACACAAGAGCATAGGCACAAAGGGGAAATACCGGTATACACGAATATCTGTTTTGTTCGGGAAAATAAACGCCAACAGAGAAAACTTGGGCACCACACAGACTTTAAAATCAAATTGTTCGCCATGGATTATTCGTCTTTTGTTTTGAATCTGGATTTACGATCGGCTTCCAAATGCCTCGAGATTTATCATCGATGTTCTGAGACCGATGATAAATTCAGATTAAAAGCAAAATAGGAACAAAACATACATACATATTTTCTCTCTCTCTCTCTCTCTCTCTCTCTCTCTCTCTATCTCTCACTCTCTCCCACTCTCTCTCTTTCTCTCTCGCTCGATGTCGTGTGCGGTTCCCGCGAATTTAATCGTGGCCATTGAATCGCGCATGTAAAATAACTCCTGGCAATTAATCAATTCCCGGTTTCTAGAATTTCTTTCAGATAAATGTGACGCAAAAAACCTCTCAGACATTAATAATCCATCGTTTTACGCAAAATCCGAGAGAAAGCGCAAAGCCCTCGCGGAGCAAAAGGCAAAGTGAACTAATGAAAAGCGAATTGAAAATTGCAAGTAATTAATCTCTCGGTCTCACTCTCTCTCTCTCTCTCTCTCTCTGTCTCTTTCTCTCGTCACTTCGAATACGCTGATGCATATTAATCTAATAATCTCTATCAGAGATCACCATCGCCGATGCGAACGACCGCGACGTATTAATTAATCACTCGGATTACAAGCTACCGCGATACGAGACAACGAGGCAAGACGAACGTGCGCTATTTTTGAGGTCCAGCCGCGGCTAATGAGTTCACGAGCGAATGAGTTAGAGTTTCTCTCGGGCGAGACAATTGAACATTACGCTCGAAGCAGTCGCGACAATAGCATTACACCTCGCCGTCACTGACGGCTTAATGCGCTTATTTTACTCGTTACACCCGGAGAATCGTGTTAGAAGGGCGTCCGCCGGCACGGGCGTTCGCTCGTGGACGAACGCGCACGAGGTGGTGGTGCAAGCCTTACGTGAAGCGACGGTGCCGAGGAATGTGATCTTTCTTTCTATCTCCCCCTCGCTCCCCCCTATCTCTCTCTCCCATGGGCATTAACACCCTCCCGATCCATCGCATTCCGCAACAGGTTACACTCGCCACCCTCCAAGTAGCGGGTCTATTTAAAAGCGAGAGACGTCCACATGGGGATCATCGGTGCTTTCGCGTGCGGCCTCCTCCGAGCGCGATTTCACGGCCGAATTCACCACGTCCGCGTCGCCGAGAGCGCGGGCCAGACGCGTTTACCCTCGAACACCACCGCGAGAACACTGTCCGTCGACGGAGCGAAGCGCGGATCGCGAAGCGACTGACCGGCCGATCGACGCGATCGAGAGTCCGCTTTTGCAATGAGCGACATCGACGAACACGTAGTCATCCCCCCCGTCGGCGATGAGGCCGGATCGCGAGGCCACTGGGCTGTGTCCCGGTGGTTCCTCCTGAAAATCGCCAATTCCGTCCTTCTCTGTGACGTTTCGACGATAGGCCGGCCTACCCGGCGGCGCGTCTCATGTTTTTATATCTCGCGTCTCGCTCGTCCTCCCTTCGCCCTCGAATTCTCATTTCACGCCGTCGACGGACGCTACGTGACACCGGGGCTGTGAAGATTGCGGACTGACGCTCGGGGGACCGGAGAAAGAAAGAAAGAGAGAGAGAGAGAGGGGGAGAGGGCGGAAGAGAGTGCACGGCGCAGCAGGAGGGTTCGACGGGTAGTAGATGCGAGCGGAAACACACACCCGCTCGTACGACGCGCGGAACGCGACTGAAGCCGCGTCGGAGTCCACGAAGGAATCGCCGGCACGACGCGAAGCGAAGCGACGCGACGCGCCGCGCTGCGGCGCGGCGCAGCACTCGCACGCGTCTACGTTCGCACGCACGTGTCAAAGGATTCGCGAATTTGAAGGTCATTACACAATGCCAGGCAACAGGCAATAGGAACAGGGAATAGAAATAAGAAATAAGAAATTATCGGCGCCGATGCACAATGATGCTATGGCGATAAAAACCATCCAATCAGAACGTCCGAATCATGTCGGCTGCTTCGTAGTATTCATAGTTGGGTTGCGTTCCGATATTTACTGATAGCACTGAAAATCTGTAGTATATGTGACACAAGCTATGTATTTTCGGTAGTGGTAGTGAGTATTTTTTCAGTTCTTTTATATTTTGGATTCAGACCATAAATTAAATATTAAAATAGATAAAACTTTACAATAGGGCCTTTTCCGAATTTTGATATTTATTTGCTACTCTCATGGTAAAAATCTTTGTTGTGACTTCGACAGTGATAATCAATCGAGGGAGCCCGAAAAAAATGTTACCCACTTACCTTTTGGACAATTTTTTTTGGTAAATATTCAGATGTACTATTATACCAAAAACTACGTTTTCTTGTTCAGTAATTTACGAAAATAGCTGTAAAAAAACATGTATACAAAGTTTTATATATATATATATATATATATTAAGGGAGGAGGGAGGGGGACTAAGATCTTTATAGAAAAAAACACGAAAATTTTATTCCATATGTTTAAAATTTTAAATATCGATTTTATACTGATTAAATACCGTTCACAGTTGTTACTCGAATCTTTCGCCTTACTAAACAGTCTACGATATACTAAAACTGAATACTGATGAAAATGGATAAAAGATTAGCAAAACCCCTATGCAAGGTAGGATATATCATAAATTACAAGCAAAATAAAGCAGAGCATTATTCACAATCATGCTCTGCTTTAATCAAAAGCACACATTTATATTATAGAGTCTAAATTATAGCGGAGAATAGTTTATGCTTTATTAAAGTTTATTGAGTTTTTTATACTTTTACTCAATAGTTTAAATTTGGTGCATTTTTCCTTCAGAGTTTTGTAAGATCCGAAAAAACTTGAAAAAATTAGGTCGGTAACATTTTTTTCTCCCCCCATTGATTATTATTGTCGTAGTCACAACCAAGATTTTTATCCAGCAAGTAGCAAAAATATATCAAAATTCGGTAAAGGCCCTATTCTAAAGTTACCTTAAAATACCTTAAAATTTAAAAATACTTAAATTTAAAATATCTTACAATTTACCTTAAAATATTTTAAGATTTATATATACATGTTTATACTGTATATGGTTTTATTAATATAATAATATTTTCATTGACATCCTTTCTAGATCGTTAGCCGTGGATGACAAAAACATGTTGCTATTTCTCAGTACAAATGCAAATAGCTAGCCTAACATTGTATACCGCATGGAAAGCAGAAAAATCCGTCGTTCACACACTCTTCCTCTTCTCTGTCCTCCCAAGGCACCGAATTGCAATGATCAAACATTGTATGATATTAATTTTTAATTCTTCTTCTTTTATAAAATTTGACTTGCACATACATGTACAAAAACACGCACCATACGAGACTGGCCGACCCATCGACGCGATCGAATCCGCTTTCGCGACGAGCGACATCGACCGACGCGCGATTATCCACCCCGTCAACCTCGGCGATGAGGCCGGATCGCGGGGCCACTGTCCCGATGGTTCCTCCTGAAAATCCGCCAATTCCTCCCTTCTCTGTGATGTTTCGACGAGAGACCGGCCGCGTGTCTCATATTTTTATATCTCGCGTCTCGCTCGTCCCTTCGCCCTCGAATCATCTCATTTACGCCGCCGACGGACGCTACATGACACCGGAGCTGTAGAGATTACGGAATAATGCTCAGGTAACCGGTGAAAAGGGGAGGAAGAGAGCGGAAGAGAGTGCACAGCGCAGCAGAAGTATTCTACAGGTAGTGGATGCGAGTGAACATAGACACTCGTTTGTACGACGCTCGACTGAAAGCGCGTCCGATCCGCCTCGCGAAACAATCGCCCGGCACGATGCGAAGCGACATGACGCACAGTGGGGCCAGATGACATTCTTGGTTGAACATTCTCTAGAGGCCTGAATTTCCAACCGATCATCGACACCAATGGATGAGGTTGATCCTGAATAAATTCCGAAAAGATCGGTCTTGCCAAAATTAAAAAAAAAACATTTCTTTTCTCGAATTACTAGCTCGAAAGAAGGAAAAATTATCGTTAAACGCGAGAAACTTGTGAAATACTCATTATTCGACATTTATTTCTATCTAGTAGCGTATTCAGCGGATTGAAACTATGAAACCAATCAACAGACACCTCGAGATTTATCGATCTTGAACCAGAAATCCACTAACCCAAAACTCATATGCCCAAAATACAAAAACATCAAATATAGACCCGTTAAGCATGTTACGTCCTGGAGGAGGAACGCAACTTGACGCTTGCTTTCACAAGCTCCGACGTACTCGCAAGCCTGCAGTGCAGATCAAGGATCGGAACGACCCCTTTGTCTGGCGCGGACGTACATCGGTGGTCCTTTATTTAGGTCAAGGAACTGAATCCTTTTACCTGGGATAGGACCGTGAGCGACAGTTGAAGGAAGGGAGAATCTTTTGTTGAGAATAATTAGTTGGAAAACGTGATTGGCTTATAATTACAAATAATTTGTTTTATTGATGATTAAGCGGAAGTTCACAATGCAATAAAATTTGTAGGATTTTATAATGTGTACGTATATATATGTATAAACAATCGCGGTCTGAGCAAAATTCCGTGTTCATTATGTCCGACTGTGATCGGAAAGATTGGGCCACTGACACCGGATTTTACAATTAAGGAGGAATGCCAAGGGGGATAGGAAAAAGGAAGAAAAAGGAAAGGAAAAGAAAAGAGAGAGAAGAAAGGATGAAAAGTAAAAAGAAAGGGGTCACTCAGGTAAAAGGAAGTATAAATAACTTACTGCTGGTTCTATGATATTAGTCGACAATGAAAAGTGTAATTGCTGCGTGTCTGTGAGGATGGACCCAAGTTTTGCGCCAAGAATAGGAAGCTGGTTACGGCAGGATCGCTCGCAATGGCCCAAGAATGCACGAGATCGTTGCACAGAGTAATTAACGATTGAAGAAATACTGATCTGTCTAACCCACTAATAGGCTAGATGTTAGGAGATCCTGAAGGGGTGCTGGAGAGAAGCTTCTGTCCTAGCTGCGGGTCGGGTGAGTTGGCCTTTTGGCTTTTCTCGAAACGTTAGCTCAGTTGAGAGGATGGGGTTACAGAAATTGCGTCAGGGGTCTAAGGTCCATGTCCATCTGTTAGAACTTTGTTAACATTTTCGGAGATGGGGTTTTAGAGTTGCGTCAGGGGACTAAGGTTTATTGGAACTTTTGTTGATAACATTTCCAGAGGTGGGATTTTGGAGTTGTGTTGCAATATCTCTAAGATAATTGTCACCACGGGACGTCGTTGTGAAAGTTGTGAGTTCGTGAGGATTAACAAAATTAGATATCGACTGGTCAGTCTGGAAAATGACTCAGTGGGTTTTCCTGACAAACAACTAGAGGACTTTGGTCTAAGGGGAGATAAAAAAAAAGAGAGATCGGTATGTGGCGTCATCGTGCTCGAAGGGTCGCGGAACATGTTCGTTGAATATAACATTTGAACTATAGCGAGCAACATAAAATCAATTCGCTCTATTTATAAAAGAGTCTAGAAAACGTGGAGTCCGCAGGACGTAACAAGCACAAAACCGAAGGATTTTGAGTCTTAAGTAGAGCTGATGATACCCTCTCACTATTCGAAATTCACGGGAAATACTCGGGTACCCGGATACCCGGGTATTACCCGTTTTATCCATATTACTCGTATTATCCGTATTACTCGTATCATCTACGTATATTATTTGAATATCCATATTATCCGTATTACTCGAGTGTCTATGTAATTTATATATATATAATAATTTTTTTATTCACCTGTCATCGGTAGAAGTTGGTAAAGTTAATTTGTGTTTCAATTTTAAATGTTTATTAAGTGTTGATGTAGATCCTCCGTAATTTAGTGTGAGGCCACACACTTTACATTTCGCCTGCATTCTATCTTCTGACGGAACAGCACATTTTCATACCCAACTTTTTGGACGCGACATAATTAGTAGCAAACGCAGCAATTAAATGCAGGTTATATCTGATGACGATATTAAATTAACGTACATCATCGAGACCGTCGGAAGTTTGACATGAAGTAGGCAGATAATTTAAACAAACACGAGTAATAAAAGTACGGGTAATACGAGCGAGTACCCGGGTACCCGAATATTTTCAACATATTTCAGATAGTGAGCGGGTACTCGGGTACCCGGGTAATTCATTACCCGATCCAAATCATCAGCTCTAGTCTTAAGTTTATCCACCTAGGAATCTACCAATCCGAGAACTTTTTAAGCTGAGCTGGTGAGCTTTGAAGTTCTGAGTTTTCTAAAAGGTGATTATAAGTTCTGAGGTCTCGCATTTAGTATCCATAGGCTCGAACCCAAGACGCTGTACTTTAAACGATAAACTTTTAAGACAAACCCTAAACCCATGAAACCTGTGAACCGATAATTTTTTCAAAATTTCGGCTAGACAGATCTATTGGGAATTTATTCAGGATCGACCTCATTCATTGGTGTCGATGATCGGTTGGAAATTCAGGTCCCTAGAAAATTTTCAACCCAAAAATGTCATCTGGGCCGCACTCGCACGCGCCTACGTTCGCGTGCACGTGTCGAAAGACTCGCGAATTTTACCCTCGCCCTTCTCGCGCAGCGTAAAGCAGCTCGCGTTTGACGTACTACTGTGATCAAAGAATAAGGTGAATTTGTTAATAAAATGAAAAATCTTTATTTATTCTTCCAAATCAATTTCATCGCCTTCAAAGTACTCCCCGTTCGACACAATGCACTTATGCCAACGTTTTTTCCAATCCTCGAAACAGTCAGAGAGGTCCTTTTCCGGGATGGCCTTCAATACTTTCTTCGATTCGGCTTTTATCTCCTCAATCGAGCCGAAACGGTGTCCCCGGAGCGGTCTTTTGAGTTTGTTGAACAGTCAGAAGTCGCACGGTGCTAAATCAGGCGAATACGGTGGTTGTGGAACGATATGAGTCGAATTTTTGGCGAAATGTTCTCGAAGAACCAATGCAGTGTGGGACGGTGTCGAGATTTGACGCGTTTGAGGCACAAAACATCTTTTAAAATGATTTGGGTTGATCCAAATAAAATGCCCGTAGCATCAGCAAGGTCTCCAATTGTCAATCGACGATTTTCGAACAGCAAATCTTTGATTTCCTTGACGGGGCTTTCATCGGTAGATGTTGATGGTCGTCCGAGGCGCTGTTCGTCTTGAACTCTTTCTCGGCCTTTTTTGAAGTCTTTGTTTATGAACCACTTGTAAATATAAACTTGTAAACATTTTTCTGCGACATAGCCTTATCACCAAAGGCCTTCTGCAACATCCTCAACGTTTCCGCGGCAGAATATTCATTCCCCAAGCAAAATTTAATGCAAATTCTTTGCTCAACAAAATCAGACATAGTAAAAATCGAAAAACTCACTTTTGTACGTTTACAAAAACACGTATAGCTCTGCAGCAATTGAATATATTGACATGAAACTCTGCATAGATGTCAAAGATAGTGCTACCAACCCACCGAAAAATAATTTCATGATTTTATAGTACCCGCGGAGTTTAAATGAAAAATTCACTTTATTTTTTTATCACAGTAGTATGTACACTGATAGAAAAATATAATTGAATTAACTATAATCTCACTATATTTTATAGTTCATTTTGGCGTCAACCATATTTTTATAGTTCATGGAACCTGCAAAATATAGTAGAATAAACACAAATATATAGTCAATGATTGTCTTAAATGTTCAGTTACTTTTACCATATATATAGTAATTTCTCATTCACAAATATAGTGAGATTTAATATTCATATAGTTACATCTATCATCATTTAGCAAATATTTTGGTAATATTGACTATATAAAAGAGTTACTTTACCTACCATTTTATATTTGTATCCATATAATAATTTTAGTTTAACTAACTATAATTCTTAATAAAAATATTATATAGTTGGTTATACTATGCCTATATCGTAATTATTACCGATATTATGGTAATACTTACTATAAATATGATATTTCGGACTATAATTTAGTTACTATATCATTATAGTTCCAAATATCATATACTTTTCTCTCAGTGTACACATCGGTGCGTAGGCACGCGACCTGCGTTGCGTTACTTCTCTCGGCAAGGCGCGCTCGTTAGGCGCGCGACGACGACGAACGTCGGGTCGCTCGTTTTGCCGCAACGCATTCGCGAAGGAGTACGGACTCTAATGCCGGTGTAACAATGCCGCACAGCTGCTCCGGTATTTCGAAGGCAATTCTGCCGCTGGAGTTCGCATTGGCTTGATATTGAGTCGAGCAGGTTCAGCTCGGGCTGTAAGCGCAGTAACGAGCTCTCACATGTTTTCCTTCATACCGTTGTTGCGGAATCGCTGATAAATTGCTAATAAATTGACGTTTGCGGCACAAGCTGAGTGCACGAGCTTGTGCGCAACGTTGCATATCTTCTCGCATATACGGTATATGTATCGAGTGCTTCCTCTCTCTCTCTTCCGGCAAATACAAGGTAATGAACATTGTACACTTCCGAAATTCGGCTGGTGAATTGCCGGAGGAATTGATTCCCAGAACGGTTGGGACGCTTTTCTTCGGGGTGTAATTCGGGGCGCGGCAGATGTGCAACGAGCGAACTTGACTTCCGGGGACTTTTTAGGTAATAAGTTCGCTCATTGCGCCATCGACTGCGTTTCGTGCTGCATCCGGCAGAAAAGTGTTCAAGCCGTTTCGAAACCCGGTATACGAATGTCTCGTACTTTCTTCTTTTTAATATCGCGCACACACAACGTGTGTGTGTGTGTGTCGCGTTGAAAAATAATAAAGCACGTATCGCGCTGTTAACGTGTAATGTGCAGCCTTTTATTTGAGCCTTTAACGCCTACTGGTAACTATAGTTACCAGAAACGCATTTAAGAATCCATAACTTAGTGAAAAAAGGAGATATCTTCGTTTTCTTTGCATCATTAAAAAGATAAAGGTGAATTCTTCTTCTAAAAAATGGTATATAGATTGTATGTAGATTCGGTTTAGTCTGTTTTTAGCTCAGTTTTAATGATAACATGTTTTGTCAAATTCCAAGTAGGCATAGTTAGCATTGTTACTGACATCTAGAAGTGCACTATAAATTAATAGATTTGATAGCTGTTATATTAGGTGTACAAATGAATAATCCAAATTATTTTAAGCAGTTATGAAATCAATTTGAAATTGAATAGATTTTCCAGCTCTTTTGTGATTATGCAATGTTGACATATAGCTGTTAAAAAGAACATATAGTTTGGCGAAAGGCGCAACATAACCTTCAAAAGTATTCAGTTCAGTACAGTCGAAAATAGCAACAGATAAGGTGCATATCCGACACTGCATTCTTTACGAATTCCAACAAGGAAAAAATGCTGCAAAAGCGTGCGAATCGATTTGTTCCTTTCTCGGCGAAGGTATTGTATCGTACGATGTGTGCGCATTTTGGTTTAAGCGGTTTAAAAGCGGTAATTTCAGTCTAATCGACAAACAACGCCCTGGAGGCCCTCCGAAGTGCGATAATGATGATTTGGAACAACTGCTCGCTGAGAATTCGGCACAAACACAAAAAGAGCTTGCAGAACAGTTGGGAGTAACGCAGCAAACGATTTCCAAACGTCTACATGAGATGGGAAAGATCCAGAAAGAAGGAAAATGGGTTCCGCATGAACTCACTGAAACCAACAAAAATCAACGAGTGGCAGCGTGTCTTTCTCTTCTGAATAAGCAGCGTCGAAAGTCTTTCTTGTGGAAAATCGTTACGGGCGATGAGAAATGGATGCTCTATGACAATCCGAAACGCAGAAAGTCATGGGTAAATCCCGGCGAATCATCAAAATCGCTTCGGAAAGAAGGTTCTTCTCTGCATTTGGTGGGATATCAAGGGCGTGCTTTATTATTATGAGTTGTTGGAACCGGGTGAAACAGTTACTGCGGACTGCTACCAACGTCAATTAATCTGCTTGAGTCAAGAATTGGAACGAAAACGCCTGTATACTGGCAAACTGGGAGAACGTCCAGTGAAATTGTTGCATGACAACGCCAGGCCACACATTGCTTCCAATACAAAAGACACCATAATGAGTCTTGGCTGGGACGTCTTGCAGCACGGCCGGCGTATTCACCAGACATTGCTCCATCCGATTATCACTTGTTCCGGTCGATGCACACGCCTTGTCCGATATGCACTTCCAATCAGTGAATGAGATCCGAAAATGGCTTGACGACTTTATCGTGTCCAAAGACGTAACATTTTTCCGAGGTGGAATTCATCAGCTGTCTGAAAGATGGCTTAAAGTTATAGAAAGCAACGGCGAATACTTTGATCGAACAATTTAATTTACTTTCTTTTAAAATAAACCTTGAATGTAGCTGAAAAAATTGGATTATTCATTTGTACACCTAATAATTTTATACATTTGGAAGCTTTCTCAGATGCAAAATGTGAAATTAAAAGAATACAGAAATTCAAAATGGCGAATCCAATATGGTGGGCACGAAAATCAAGAAATCGACCTATTTTCGTGAAACCTGGTGACCTACAGCGCTTTTTATGCGGCGAAAAATGAAGGGACGATTGACCATCTAAATGGTGATCTAGAAAATACTCTTCTGAAATAGTAAGCTTGACGCTCTGAATGATAAACTCCACTCACAAATGTAGTCCCAGCTCAAAAATGTCAAACTGACTATCAGAGTTATGTCGTATAGATTACCTTTCATTTTTCTCTGTATAGGTTGCTCATTTCGTAAATGCTTTTTTTAGGATCCAAGTCATATTTACCAATAAACAAAAAACGAATGATAAAAAAGACCAATATAAAATTCTGATATTCTTTTTGGTTATCACTACTTATAGTCTCAGTTCAAAAAGCTCAAATTTTATTCTTAAAGCACTTATAAAAAAAGTCGGGCGTTAAAGGATTAAAACTCGATTTCGAATTTCGATCGATTGTCCAATGGCGGTGTCGAATTGGACGAGAACGAAATGAAGCTGAGATGAGAGAAAAATTGGAGAGGGACTGAAAAGGGCCTTGGAGAATAAAAATGCCGGGTATACATTTGTACATCTGTATATTATAAATTGTGTAAGCAATCGCGTAAAATTTTACATGAAACCAAAATTGCACTTGTCAAAATTGCACGGAATAAAAGTAACATTCGGCAAACATTCGCTCTCGGTGCAGACAGAAGTTCCGCGTCGGAAATCTTTAACAAACATCGCGAACGCGCTGTAATTGTATCGGCGTATTTGCCGATCCTGTATAAATATACTTGTTGCGCCAACAAGTGGTCAGGCTTTTATTGAGCTCGTTGTTACCTCGTTCAATTCCAATCGCTTCGTTTTAATCCCACTCAATTCCGATCAATTGCAATCCGTTTTAATCATTTAATTTCATTTGATATCCCGTTTGCTGTTAATTAACTCTCGCGAATCGTCGGAGAGATTATTCTTGCAATCTATTCGCGACGGCTTGCGACATCCTAGAAACCACTGTAATTGTTCACATACACGTGTAAAGTACACACATTTAAAGTATCATTTTCGCGATTAGATTTCGTCGACGCATGTCGGAAGACATTTCATGTCAGCGCGATGCGTTTAATAAATTACCTCCTTTGTGCAACAACTTCGCCTTCGCGATTAATTATCGCCGAGCAAACGATAAAATAATGTTAATATAAATGATATAAATAATAATAAAATAAAATAATAGCTTTGCATCGAAATATACGAACAAAGTATCGCGTTTTTATTTCAGGTTGAGACGCGAAGCGAAGCAGTTTTCGCCGAGTTCTCACGCAACGATAGTATTACTAAATTTTGCACAAAGCTCTCTCTCTCTCTCTCTCTCTCTCTCTCTCTCTCTCTCTCTCTCTCTCTCTCTCTCTCTCTTTCTCTCTCTCTCTTTCTCGATATAACTCCCATCGATTAACCATCGATCGGTTCAGTGTTCCGCTTTAGAAGCATTCCCATCTTCGGCGAAATACTCGTTCCAACTTTCGCGGAACTATATAGCGGTCCATGTAACGATTTTTGTTAAATGGATAAACGCAATGCAGTTAAGACGGTATTTTGCCATCGCTCGTGGTGCAAAGTGATTTATTTCTGCGCGCACGTACAGGCTGCTTGGAGACAATCTATACAAAATGGTAATACTTGAGCAGCCACATTTTTCCACCTGTTTTCCTTGCTGGCGCGTATCCGCAGGAGAACGAACGACTTGTTAATATTGATTATTTCGCCGACAGGGAGAGAGAGAGAGAGAGAGAGAGACCTGCGTACAAGTTTTTAAATTATATGTTACTTCAATATGAGAAATAATTATACTTCGACGCAGGAAATAAGTAGAATTCTAGCCATGTAAACGACGTAACGACATATCACGCAATGACGTAGCATTTTGTTAAATGCGCACGGAAATTTGTTATTAAAATATAGTCATATGTTGAATGCGTCTAAATGCCGTCGCATATGCTGATTATTTATAATGACGGAAGTGCACACGTCTAACCGCATTTCAATGCGCATCGCCGATGAACTTGTGCTTGACGCGCTCTCAAAACTCCGAAAAGCATCCTTTCCGTCGCGATCGCTAATGGCCGACAGTACGAGAGTACTTCAGTTCAATTTGACGGCTCTATTCTCTGCTTCGTGTAATCCAATCGCGTGGAGCACCTTCACGCTTAGCTAAGAGCACGAGCTAAATATCGGAAAATCACGCGGAGAGACTTCATCCGCGGATTCTTTGCCCGTGAGTTTCTTCCTTCTCGTAATCTTGTCGACCTCTTCAATTCGACTGTCTTGAAACTGCTTTCTTAATCTCTCTCTCTCTCTCTCTCTCTCTCTCTCTCTCTCTCTCTCTCTTCTCTTCCCCATGTTTTACATCTATATTGTACATATTTCTGGCTGAAAGCTTGAGATGGGCTTTCACTTCAGGAAGTTGATAAATATCACTATCCGTATTTGCGTAGGAAATAATACCTTTGCTTTTATGCTTTATTTAGAGGATTTCTTCTAGAACGTTCCGTATATTTTTTTGACGTAATTGCGTAAAACTCAGTTTGATAATACAGGTATAAGAGATATAATTCCCGCTATTGTACACGCGCTGGTTTCTCGTGAGAGCGGACGTGTGAATTTCTGCGAAAAGTCGATGTATAACATAAAAGGGTGACTTTCTCGGACCGCTTTTTACATATTAATTTTTCGATACTAAAAACGATACGATAAAATAAATCTGTATTACATAGCTGTGTAGTTTTTTTTATATAGTTTCTCATACAAAATTATCCAAGCACGAAATTCAATTTGAACAATACTGACTGAACAATTTGAAAGGTTTGGTAGCAAAATTTTATTAGGACCATATTTGCAATAAAAATTATACCGGATCAGGAAAACTCGGATAATTCATTTTTTTTTTCATCCTCTCTGCTATTGTCTCACGCGCGAGGAGTCGGGATCTCACCTTAGAGTCTTTTTGCCATGACCGCTACACTTTTGGAGAACTGTTGCACACCAGGGAAATACTCTTTTCCATTTTCGTCCACTACATCGATGAAATCTTTCTTCAATAGCATCTCGAATCCCGCGTGCTCCGCTGATTTAACCGAGAACGGCGAGGTGAATATGGTGGATGTCATCCCGATATCGTATTCACGGCCGACTTTATTCCTAGACATTTAAATCGCACGTATGACACGATTAGCCGCATGTAAAACTTCCTCCTGAGAAGGAAACTCTTCTCGCTCTGAGCAGCAGGCTAGTTTCATCTCGCTCAGTTTCCATACGGATCGACACGGAGGAAAAAAGATTGCTTGTATTAATGTGACAATGGATGAACCGAACGCGTTTTCGTCGAAGAAGAGAGAATTCCCGGTTCTTATGCATCAAGTTTCGGTGAGAGAAACTTCATCGGAATGAAAGAAATTCAACCAATCTTTTTGACTCTTTGCAGTTTTCTCTAGACCGAATTCTTATCGTACGGAAACTCTCCGCAGTATCGAGCTCTACCGCAGGAAAGCTCTTATGCATGAAATAAATTCTTAGCTGAAGTACACGTATCTTACCTGATTTTCAGAATATCCGTGCCCAATCCGTATCCTCGGAAAGGGGGCGCTACGCTGAGTCCAACGGCGGCCAAGTACTTGTCCACTCCGTAACGATCGTACAATTGAACTTCCTTATTTAGTTTCTTCATGACTTTGTACGTGATGCTGAACTTTGACATAAACTGGAAATCGCACCGTGAGGTGCATATCGATGCAATAGGTCCCGTTTACATTATATGAGTTATCGTTGACAAGTCAGATTGTGAATCATCGCGAAATTTTCAGCGATTATTTCTTGCAACAATTTGCGCAGATGCGCGCTATGCTGACGTATCGAGAAATCGAAATAATTTGGAGAAAAATTTACGTATGTGAAACTTTGATAATAGTAAATTTGAAATAAAGAAGCAAAAGCGGCTATAGCACAAAATATACGACTGCCAAAAACCTTTCTTTTCTTAACTCTGAATTCACATGTAAATTTGAATGTTTTTTCGAATGACGTTTTCACCTCGGAGACTCATACAACTATATCACAAGATCGAGTCTGTTTGGATAGGATAGGTGATATGATATATGACAATATATGACAATACTACCGATACACGTGCGTTAGATAATAACTCACCTGGATATCCTCGATATTCTTCTCGTATTCTTTAAACTCTACGTATAACATGTTTACACCGGCTATTATAGGTTTCCCTCCGTTGGGATTGTCAACGAAAGCGACTACGGCTATATTTTGTTCCAGCACGTAGTGCCATAATGCTCGGCACTCTTCAACGTATATAGGTGTATTTAAGGCATCTGTAAGACAAGACAAAAGTGTTTACGTCACGTCGCTCTTATGCAACAAATTTCCGATGCTTTGAAGCGTAGAGCTTAGTCGACGCGCTCGAAGCTAGAGAATACCTCGCCTTTCGGCGCGAAACTTTGATATAATAAATTTAAGATAAAGAAGCAAAAGCGGCTATAGCACAAAATATACGACTGCCGAAAAGCTTTCTTTTCTTAACTCTGAATTCACATGTAAATTTGAATGTATTTTCGAATGACGTCTTCACCTCGGGGACTCATACAACTACATCACAAGATCGAGTCTGTTTGGATAGGTAGTATGATATATAACAATACTACCGACACACGTGCGTTAGATAATAAATATCAAACATTAAGCGTACATAATATAATTCAACATAGGTGAAAACATGAAAATAGAACTTTCTTAAAGTGAGTAGTCGGTCTAAGCACAATATTTGAAGAAATAAATGACAGGAAATTAACACACTGCATATTAACGAAGCGGTCAAAAGTCAAACACTTTGTTTCTCTGACGATGTCAAGGTCTACGTTGTGTTGCATCTAATTACATTCCTCGTGAGTTGTAGATTAATCTAACGCTGCAAGTTTTAAGAACATGATATTGTATATTAGATCACATTTTTCTGTCTTTGAGGTAAGCGTCTATAAAACTTTCGACACTTCAGAGTTATTTATTCTCCCATCTTCCACGATTCGTAGCGTTAAATTATGAAATCCAATCATCAAAAGTAACGAATATTTTGTATTTATATTAATTTCAATTCAGTTGGGTCATCTCATTTAAATGTCGGTAAATAAATAGAAACGAGAGTGTGCAAGTGTCATTCACAGAAATATAATTAGCCCGATGAATTATCTGTCATTGCACTCGTCATCTTCCTCGCGCAAAGCGTGAAGCTTCATGCAAATGCGTTAATCAATTAAGTTAATTGCGTTATCGGTTCACAAGTAAAAAGAAAGACTTACTGAAACATGCGCAGGTCGGTTCGCCTTCCAAAAAGTATTTGCACATGTGTTCGACCACATCTTCCTTTCTGTCCTTCGGGATCTCCTGAATCGTGAATTTGAGCGGTCGTCCGTCTTTACTCTTTTTTTCGATCACTTCCCAAATCTTCGGCGGGCCCAGCGGCCTGATGACCCTCGTCATCTTCTTCATCGCCTCTATTAATTTCGCAATATTTTGTCCGCTCATTGTTTGGCTGCAACACCGTATCTAATGACAATCGAAGGATGATTTCACAATGTGCCAAACGCAGCGACTAATGGCTCTCGGCAAACTGTACGGTGAGACTACGTTCGTTCTTGCCTACTCCGCGACTGTCGAGCAAGTGAGACTGAACTTCTCGACAACTATTATCAACGCTTCGTAACATGCGAGTATAGACGGATTTAACCAACGCAACGTTGTCACAACAAAATGTGTTATCATCCTTTCTGGTTATCTTATTTGTCCATACACATCATTTTTCCTTTATACATGCTATTTGTAAATTTCTTATCTATTGAACAAGATATTTGACATTATCCAGAATGTCTATATATCATCAGAATAATCATTAGATTAGATAATTATATAACATATTGCGAATATGGTAAAAGAAAAAAAGGAAAACGAATGATTAAGATGCATTAAAAAGAAAAATTTTTTTTTAAATAACAATAATAATCACAAAATGTTTTTGGATTTGGTTGTATTGATTTCCAGATTTGATCAAATTAAAAAATTACAAATTAATCTGTTTGTAAATTATATAATACTGAATGCATTTATTAACTTTTTAAAGTCAAGAAATGTGATGAAATAATTTTAAAATAACATCTGTCAGTTATATGATGAGATTTTTTCTTTTCTTATATTGGAAAATGTAGCGAATAATTAACATTATTTTCAATAATGTTTATCTTTTCATCAACATTTCATCACAAATTCAATATTTGAGTATGTGAATGAAGAAGAGATTAAATATGCTTACATGTATACGTAAACGCTACTGAAACTATTCATGGAGCCAATAGCACAATACATATATATACCATATATACGTATATCTTTCTCATATAATGTTACGTTACTGTTCGTAGAACTTTATTATTTTCGCAGTACTTTGTTCGCTCATTATTTATACGCAACATCACGCTGTTATTTACTATATATATATATATATTGTAGAAGTTGATTATCGTAATCAATGTAGGTTAACTTTTTAAAAGATAATGGATGCATTTAGACAGACAGTTGCATTCGGAGAAACGCTATTTAGCTGTACGCTAAATTTAGCGCTTAACTATCAGTTTTAATATTTTAAAGATTTATTTAAAAGCAATTGTCCGTTACGTACGTTACATATAAATATATGCAAATGTGTGTATATATTTGACAATTATACGTAGCGACAGAAGTGCGGTCCACAGTGTTTTGAATATTTACCGAGTTTACAAACACTAATATTACTAGTATGCCAGCTTGGAAGGAATAGGATTGATAGCGCGCAATTATAGCATACTACCATTAGTGACGTCATAATGTTTGTTAATACTATCATTTAGCTTCAGGAACAGCTTCCAGCTAAATAGCGTTGCTCCGAATGCAACTATCTGTCTAAATGCATCCATTATCTTTTAAAAAGTTGACCTACATTGATAAACGAAGTCTACAATGATAAACTTTATTTCTTATCGTAATGTACCTATATGCTAATTAATGGGATTTCTCGGTACACGAATACTTTCTAACAGATTTGAAGCATACATAACCAATTACCGCATATCTAATATGTAAGCGCGCCCACATGAGCGTCTCTTAATATTTCTTTTGTATTTGCATTTTCCTAAAAAGTTTTATGATTTTTGGTATGCTATTAAAATATATCGGCGAATCTTTCATTTTTGAAATTTACCTGCATTATTATTATCTGCCGATATACAATCAATACATTACATAAGTGTAATTGTTGTAATTAATTGTAAATCGCAATGCTTCCACGAATGATTCTTATTTCTTTTCCTAATTTTACACTATATGATATATCATATTTATATAATATGAATAATTGCAATGCGACACGTACGAATGGAATAATAGAATAAGTTGCCATAATATACAGGGTGTCCCATTTTAATGCCCCACCCCAAATAACTTCAGTATTGAAGTTTCAAGAAAAATGATTTGAATAAAAGTTGTAGGGATTTGAGTGAGCTTATGATGACCTTGACCTCTATTTTCAAGGTCATTTGAAGGTTAACTTGCGTTTTTTAAACGGGAACCTTTATTGTTTATTATACTGTTTTTTTCTATTACTTAATTTGAACAACTTTTGTCTAAAACATTTTTTTATTTGTCTAACATTTTTTGAGATATTTGAGGAAAACTTGATAACTTTTTCAATATTTAACTTACGATAACTCGCTAACTATCTGTCGGAAGAAAAAGTGGTACTAGACTTTCTTGCTTTATTTAGTCTCAAGAATATATTGTTACAACAGCCTTGACTTTTGTTAACTTACTGATTTTTGGAAATTTCAAAATCATCAAATTAACAAAAATCAGGGCACTATTGTAACAATATATTCTTGAAACTAAATAAAGCAAGAAAGTCTGGTACCATCTTTTCTTCCAACAAATAGTTGGCGAGATATCGTAAGTTAAATATTGAGAAAGTTATCAAGTTTTCCTCAAATATCTCAAAAAATGTTAGACAAATAAAAAAATGTTTTAGACAAAAGTTGTTCAAATTAACTATAATAGGAAAAAACAGTATAATAAAAAATGAGGGTTCCCATTTAAAAAACGCAAGTTGACCTTTAAATGACCTTGAAAATGAAGGTCAAAATCAAAGACAAGGTCATCATAAGGTAGCTCACTTAAATCCCTACAACTTTTATTCAGATCATTTTCCTTCAAACTTCAATACTGAAGAGTTATTTGGGGTGGGACATTAAAATGGGACATTCTGCATATTTCAGGGTTTACTAGCATTTTCTAATCATATATAAATTTCCTTCTATACATTAACATAAAGCTACCGCTAAAAAATCGATCTCTGTGACTTTGAATAATTAATAAATAATGATATAGTATAACGACAGACTGACAACGGCAGAAATATAGCAGAGTCTGCCGTTCCAATCTATTTAAATGGGACATACTGCAAATCTTGCTTGCTTTCTGTCGCCAAACTACTATCGGATTCTGTCAAACACGAATTACATGCAAACACAGATGTCTATGAAACTTATTAGCAAATCTTAATCGAATCTATTGCTAATTGGTCGAAAGAATTGCTAACGTATCGATTATTGGGAACTTAATTATATAAAATGTCAAAGTTATCATTTTGTGTGATATTTCATCATTTTGTGTGATATTTCATCATTTGTTGCGGAATTTGTACACATACACACCTTTTTTATAACTTTTATCTGTTGTTAATTTAAGCTGATGAGTTTAACAAGCCAAAGAAGAAACAAAGATAATTTTGAGAAGACCTTTGCCGTTTTAATAGGGACTTTTAGTTAATCATTCTTAAAGGATTAAGCTAAGAGTAAGCTTTATCCAAACGTCTAAAGA
Source organism: Harpegnathos saltator (assembly GCF_003227715.2). Classification (NCBI taxonomy): domain Eukaryota; kingdom Metazoa; phylum Arthropoda; class Insecta; order Hymenoptera; family Formicidae; genus Harpegnathos; species Harpegnathos saltator. The sequence goes on from NW_020230360.1 coordinate 121,338, forward strand.
TAACTTATATCAACATAAGATATACCGGAACATTAATTATAGAAAGGTAAAAGTTACATGGAAGAATCAGTTGTATATTTTTCTCATTGTAAACAATGCATAATTATTGTAAACAATGCATAATTATTGTAAACAATGCATAATAATTAATAGATATCGTGTAGGTTGTGTAACGGAAAGTATAAAACAAAATAATATGCTAGATACTAATATTCTCTCTCTCTCTCTCTCTCTCTCTCTCTCTCTCTCTCTCTCCCGCTCATCAAAGCAACTTTTATTTATGTAGTTTTTTTTAATACTTCACATTTATATATACAATTTTCATATAAAGTTCATGTTAAATTCATACACATTTATGTTATATACATAATGTCTATGTAAAATCCGCAGTATAAAGTCATCTTCCTTCTATAAGCTAAATCCTTCAAGTTGTCCCGCTAATTTAGCAGCTGCTTTTTCTGAAAAGGCCATTTTCTCTGAGTAACGTAAGTATACATATATTATGTTAATCAATGGAATTGGAAAGTTAATTTCCTTCTTCGTTCTCTCCGTACCTGCCTTCGCTTTTTTCTTCTTCTCCTTCTTGAATTGAAGTTTACTTAGCTTATTCAGTTTTTGATTGCCTTCAATTTCAGAAAGGGGATCAACTTTTTTCTTCTTCTTCTCGGTATTCTTCCTTTCTGCCAACTTCTTCTTCAATTTTTTTTGGATCTTATATTCCTACGCCAAAACATCGAGAATCGTGTAAAATATACAAACATATAACACATTCATCATTATAAAGTCACCGATATATTCGCGTCTTACCGCATTTTTCTGCATCTCGACTTCCATCGCCGCTGTAACAGGACCTGAACTATCGACCAACAAAGGCTTCACAATAGTAGGGTTACAAGTAGATTCTGTTGTGAGGTTATCGAGCATCATTTTTTCTTCCGCGGCAAAACTCTCGATGTCGAATTCTTTAGCCATTTGACTAACTATCTCCGCGGATATATGACACACCGGTTGTTCAGGTGGTACTGTGTAATATCTAAAAAATTCCACGCAAAATATAAAATATAATATATAGAATCATGCATCGCTGAGAATTATAAAAAACGAATTTCCTCTTTGAGTATATAAGTATCCGAAATTCCATTACAAACCTAATTTTTCCGGAATTCCAATCGTCCAGAACACTGCGCGCTGCAGCTAATGCATCGGGTATTCCACCTTTCTTAAATTTACCCATTCTTGCGGCCTTCATTGGGAAAAAATCATCTGGCGTCGAAAAATTCTGTATATCGTATAATTCTGTTATTTGTTCTCGTGAAATTCTTTTTAGAATAGCTGTTGCTGGTGTAAATGGATCTTTCAATGCTTGGATTTTCACAGCATTTTTAAGAGCCACAGATGTTTCGTCGAAATTTCCGTCCGAATTAGCAAATACTATACCAGGAGAATCCAGCAGTTTTATCTTTGAATCTAACTGAACTGCTTGCATTGTTTTTGTTATTCCTGTAAGTAGAAACAAATTAAACGTAAACGTAAACGTAAAATAAACGGAGACAGTCAAGTAGAAGCTGCTTCAGTAAAAATGAAAATTAATAATGATTACAATGGTAAGGAGACATATAAACATAAAATAAACATAAAATATAAAGCTGTTGGATTCTCAATAAAATTGAAAAATTGTTGCAGAAAGGGATGAGGTCCTAAGAAATAATGAACTATCTAATAATCACCTGGCGTGTTTCCGACATTGCAAGCCTTACTGCGTTTTAAGGAATTAATAACACTAGATTTGCCTACATTTGGAAGCCCAACAACTCCTACTCTGATACTTGTCTTTACATTGCCACTGTTTCTGCAATAATTTCCAAGTAAAGACAACAATAATTCCGCGCCAAAACAGGTATTGCTTTGTATCATGGATTCTGTTTTTCGGCCTAGCATTCTTCGACCTAACCGTTTCGCTTGACTTTGTGTGGATGATTTAAATGCTACAGTTGGCAAACTGGCTCTCAAATATTTCAACCATTGATCTAGATTTTCTCTAGGAACCAGATCTGCTTTATTCAAAACTAATACTAATCTTTTGTTTCCTTTTGCAGATCTAACTGCTTCTTCCACCTATATAAACGTAAATATTTATTAATAAATTTATAAGTCCATATGTATTCATATTTCTGGTTGATTCAAGTATACCTGTTTACAGCGTGTTCCTAATGGATCACGAGCATCCACAACCTCAATAATAACATCTGCTGCATCCAAAACTTTCTTGAATTCCTTATAATAGGCTTTCAATGAATTTTCTTCCTTGGTTACAGCTTCTTTAATTTTATCTTCTACAGAATCGACTTCCATAGGTTTATATGCCAGTTGCTTATTCTCAGCCTGATGGACTAATCCTTGAAGACCACTTGTGGCAAGTTCTTCGCGTTTTTTCTCACGAGCAGCTTCCTTCCTCTTCCTCTTTTCTTCGTCATTTGCCTTTTTCATTGCTTCTATTTCTTTTAATATGTCTTCTTTAAAGGGACATTGATTTGGTATCTCCATTACTTTGGCTTTTTCTAAATCAAAATACAATGCCATATATCAACTACTTGTTAATATAATATATGTATATGCATAAAAATTCTAAGAGCCGATTTACTTTTAGGATGTTTCTTGGCTTCTTTCTTCATCTTACGATTGTGCTTACGGACTTTCTTCTCGATCTTGTATCTCTTTCGCGCCGATGTACGTTTACTTGGCTTGTCTACAAATATATATACACAGTAATATTTAAATAGAAAACAATTTTAATTAAATATACATAACCTTAATGGTATGATTCTTCTATAAAATGTAAGATTCATACACAGAATTGTTTTAATAATTCAATTAACTTACTCAGACAAAACTTTGCCATCCTTATTGGTTGCTAATTACACAACTTATATAATTAATTCTGTAATAATAATATGGTTTTGGAATAATCAGACACCAGTATCCGTACATATAGCACGTGCACGTAACATCAGAAAAATGGCCAAGTTCAGCCAGCAGAAAGCAGCTTACTAGCGTTTAATGATTGGCTGCGTTCAGCCCAACAAAATGATCAGTGAGCGCCACAGATGTCTATACTATACTAGATTGCTAACTTCGATCTTTGACCTATACAAGAGCTGTGTCCCGCCTATTTTCCGGTTCGGCCATGAAAACCGCCAAAACATGGCAGCGGTGTGTATGTAGTGCGTACGTGAGTATCCGATGCGTGTGTAGTAGTGTTATACTGTAAGTATGTGATACCTGATGTGTCTACACTGATGTGTCGTATCTACTGCTATTTATATTAGTAAAACTGCAAATATATAAACGAGATAATGCCAAGTACATGTTGCATTGTTAATTGCAATAATACGAATAAAAAAGGATATCACTTATTTAAGTAAGTAGAATACATTTATATATAATAAATGTTCGAGGTTTGTAATATGTGAGGGTTATCTTGCAATTAAACATTGTTAATATTATTAACATTATGTTAATATTATTAATATTAGAATGTATTCACTTACAAAAATAACAAAAGATAGAAATCCTGCAAGTAACAGACACAAATTTACAAAATTAATATTATTTAATAACACATAAGTTGCATTTTATTCTTTATATGTATGTAAAAAATATTAATACAAATACTTTGACATATTTTGAACTGTATATATTCAATTTAATTTTAACCTTTACCAAACACTTAGATTAGCAACATCTTATTAATACACACATCTTTAAATTATATTCTTTCTTGTTCGTATTTTTGAAATTTACAATACTTATTCGGCATTATCTCGTTTGTAGATTTGCAGTTTTACTAACATAAATAGTAGTAGACACATCAGGTGTCACATACGCACTACCACGCACTACCAATACGCATCGGGTATTCACATACACACTACAAACACACACCGCCGCCATGCTTGGCGGTCTTCATGGCCGAACCGGAAAATAGGCGGGACACAGCTCTTTTGAGAAGTTAGCAATCTAGTATAGTATAGACATCTGTGGTGAGCGCTTAGTGATTATTGGTTGCGTTGAGAAAACAAAGGGCTCACTGAGCGCTTAGTAACTATTGGTCCTTAAGGCCATCACACGTAGAAAAATTTTAACCGTAACCGTAAGGTTGTAAGAAAACTGACCAATCACAGTCGATTATTATAATGTCACAAGAGAAAGGATCGACTGTGATTGGTCAGTTTATTTACAACCTTACGGTTACGGTTAAAATTTTTCTACGTGTGATGGCCTTTAAAGGCTCGTCTACATTAGCTGTAAGAGTAAGGCTGTAAGGTTGCAAGGCACGAAATGAAATATTTTCATTCGCTGATAGCTTACGTTACAGCCTTACAGCCTTACTCTTACAGCTATTGTAGACGAGCCTTAAGGCCATTGCACGTACAAAAGTTTTAGTCGTAACCGTAAGTCCGTAAACAAATTGACCAATCACAATTCGTATATTTCGAGATGCTGGATTGTGATTGGTCAATTTGCTTACGGTCTTACGGTTACGACTAAAATTTTTTTACGTGCAATAGTCTTTACTGTTAGATCCTTACATTCAGACCAATAACGTTGACGAATTACTCAACCGTTGTGTAACCGTTGTGTTTTCTGAACGCAGCCACTGGGTGCATTCAGTACTACAACCGCTCACTGAGCGCTAAGTGAGCTCTTGCATCTGGTTGGTGTATATTTTTAAATCTAAAGGAATATACCAATCAAATGTAAAAGCTCATTGAGCGCTCAGTGAGTGGTATAGTACTGAACGCACCCATTGGCAAACTGATCACGTGACCAGGTCTCTGCTGATTCGATGGAGGCATAAATTCTTCTTGACAAATCAAAATATCGATATAGCAAGACGACAGGTTGGTTTTACAGTGAGTTTTAAAAGCAGTTTGACGTACATCTGTCAATCATTAGAGGAGGTTACGACGAGTCGCACAAGATATTCGCCTACGAATTAATAACAGCAATAAGAATCAGATATCTATAAGTAATAGTATCCCAGACAGCACACTGATGTCCGTTGGATGTCCGTTATATGTCCATTTTTTTTTACAAAAGACGTACGTTTGTCACAACTTCGGACATAGGACGTCCGATGGACGTACGGTCGCGGACATAAAGGTTGTCACTTGTTTTTTAATGACTTTCGGGACACATCCCGACTCGAGAAAGATGAGAGCTGCTGCTCCGCCTGCGAAGCAAGCCTGCGCAGTAACTCACAATGAAAGGCGAGAAATAAAATATACGTGGTGGTATGATATAAGTATGTCAACAATCATTGCGTTTAACGGAGAAAATCGCTCAATGAGCGATTAGTGACTATTGGTCCTTACTGTTAGATCCTTACATTCAGACCAATAACGTTGACAAATTATTCAACAGTTGCTCAATCGTTGAATGTCGTGAACGCACCCAATTCTTACATTTTGAAAAATCAGCAGTGGAGGGATAGATACATAGTGCAAGTCATTCAAATGGGAATGCGTTTTTTGCAAGGTATTGAACAGGTATGTATATTAAATTTTAAGTGAAATCGTATTTATTTAGTCACTAATCGCTCACTGAGCGGTTTTCTCCGCTGAACGCAATGATTGTTGGCACCACGTATATTTTATTTCTCGCCTTTCGTTGTGAGTTACTGCGCAGGCGTGCTTCGCAGGCGGAGCAGCAGCTCTAATCTTTCTCGAGTCGGGATGCGTCCCGAAAGTCATTAAAAAACAAGTGACAACCTTTATGTCCGTGACCGTACGTACATCGGACGTCCTACAGGTCCGATGTCCAATAAGGACATCCTTATTACGTCCAATTTATGTCCACGGACGTAAATCGGACATACGGACATAAATTGGACGTGAAACGTACATCTATTGGATGTCCGGTGCTGTCTGGGATGTAGAGAAAAATGTTGATTTTTTGTCAACTCAGAGAATTTACTTATTTTTTGTCTTTTGGTAAGGTAAAAATATTTAATCATCAAACAGCATTGTGTTTTTGTTTTTGAACATCTCTTGGTTTGCTTAAATTTCGAAAAAGAAAGTAGAGTCACTGATGCGCCCTGTGCGCCAGTTGCCAGTACGTTTACTTAGGCCTAGTTCCACAAAATCAAGTTTGAACCGTGATTATCTGAACTGACGTTACATTTAACGGCATGGTTAAACTTATATCGCGTTCCACATCATGTTTTTAACTGTAGTTTACTTAAACCTATAGTCTGTATGAAGAAACTGTCAAAGACTTCTCTTTCTTTTTCAAACGTAGAGTATGATTGGTTGTTGCTAATAGTGAAGAGGGAAAATTGAAATAAGTTGGATGCTATGACATCTAGTAGAGAACAATATATCTGTTTGCTTATGAAGTAAACACTAACCAACATTAACATTTGCTGTATTTGTATATAAGTATTAATTTATTAAAAGGTGGAAGTCCAGTGTTAATAATAATCAATTAGTTTATATTATTGATTTGATTGCATTTATCATATAATAATTGACTTTTGTATATAGTTTTATACTCTGTTTTAGAATATAATCTATCGAAGCAAAAAACCCAATATTTTAAATTAAATTTATATACTTACTGTTCTGTTTAATGAGAAATTTCATGCTCGATTTCTGCTAGAACTGCAATAACAGATTCTTTTGATAATCTAAATCGTGCATGAAAATCGACATTATCAAATTCTTCCAAATATGATGGTCGTCTTATTCTTATATTCTTGTCCGTCGATAAATTAGGTTTTCAAAATCTTCATCTTTAGATGAAGATAATATGTATTTTAAAGCCATATCTCTTTGGTGTTGAAACGTTCAAAATATTTGTCAACTGAACTCCAAAACCAGGATAGTCATAAATTTTTTTCTCAAATTAATGGTACTGCAGTGTTAAACTTCGTTTAAATCCATTAAACGCCCAAAGTTTTGGGTTTAACTTTAACTGTGAGAAATCAACGTTAACCATGGTTTAAGGCAGTTGTGGAACGCAATTTTTCGTCTAAACTAGGATTAACGAGTTAAACTTCGTTTACAGTAAGTTGTGGAACCGGGCCTTAGACCCAGTCCCACAACGTGCTTTAAACGGAGTTTAAAGCAAGTTATGGAACTGGGCCTTAAGGGTTAACAGTGACCGATGTCCTCTCCGATTTCGACCGAATGATTTCCCATTTTCGACGATGAAGATGCGCGCTCATGTGAATTCAACGACTTGGACGCAGGAAGACTCGCGATGCCGACGACGCACATTATCGCCGTGTGTTACCATTGTCCTTGTAATAAACGACGCATCCGTAGCTTGCTCGCACATCTCCCGTTATTCGTGTGACCATGAGTGCGAATCTGAGACATCCGAGGAAAGCCGGAGAAAACCTTGATGCTAATGGTCAACGACCGCGCGCGATGTTGCCCGCGTGTGAAAACGATTATCCGCCACACGAACGGAAAATCGTTTTCAGTTACTCGTGATTTATGATATTTCGAGGTAGCGCCAAATCATCTCAGTTTCTCGAGATACATCTCGAAACCGGTTGCTTGCCGCGCTCCAAAAAACAAAACGCCGCACAGTTTGTCTTTCGCGACGTAATATTTTTGCTTCTCTTTGTTTATTATTTTTCCACGTCGAACAAAATTACGATCGAATCGTGGAATATCAAGCCGGATCCGCATTGTTTGTACAGACGGCAATAAGCAGGCCTTTTTTTTAATAGGGTTGGTTAAGATGTGGCTGTGACGGATACTGCGAATATTCCAATGTAAAAGCATCTAAAGACATTTTGACGAAGAATTGACGTTCTGCTTGCCGCTGTCTAAACGGATGTTGTGAGCTCGGCTTTCCACGAACGTATCGCTTAAAGAGGAACTGGTACCAATGCAAAAGTACCAATGTCCGGAGACTATCTGAACTTTCTGTAATATCAAAAGCTTAAAATTCGAATTTATAAGCCAAAAAACAATGAGAATATTTAGAGAGGGGGCAGAGAAGTTCGCTACTTGTATTCCTTGGCATTGGTACCAGTCACGAGAGCAAAAATGACCCATGCTCTGCGTGGAACGTGCTTCTCTATCGGTATTTCGGCGCGCGAAACTCCCGACGAATCATCCATTATCTCTCGGATGTGACTTTATTTCAGGAATTAGCCGGCGAGTCGTCCCCTAGTGACAAGGAATGGATCATGCCAAGTTCCGATGCCGCGCTACGAACGTGATGATCCTGAAGCGCATTCCCAAGATAACGTTCGCTCGACTATAATTCCGACGCGCAACATCACTGCCAAAAAAAGAAGAGGAAACGAAGAAATACATCTATCTTTTTCTCCTCTTAACTTGATTTTTGAGTAGCTCTTTCTCCTTTATGTCTACAGCTACCCTCTTTCCTTTATATTTAGAGCATAGTGGATTATGCTCACGACTCTTTTCAATTCTTCTTCTCTTTGCGTTCACCATAATTCCACTTTCTATCGAGAATCCGACGATTGGTCTCTATATATAGAGTTTATGAAAGAGAAATTTGTTAATAAAGATCTCATAATGGATAAAGGATAAGAATATTGTCAATGACAGTAAAAACACGTGCGCACACACACACACACACACACACATATATATATATATAATTACCCTGTTTTTAGAAAATATATTTGGATTGTTTATACTTCTTAAAGCTTTGAGCGCATCTTCATGAGTAGTGAACGTAACAAAACCATACTCTTTAGATTTTCCTCTTCCGGCTGTGTCAACTTTTTTTGAATCATGCATAACACGCGCCTTGAAAAATATTTCGAGTAAATTATTGTTTAAATGGCTTCTAATTAGATATAACATGTTATTTTATAAAATGCAATCACCTCCTTAATTATAGCCTTAAAACCACTGAGATCCTTAAACAATTGTATTAGTTGTGCATCATCGAGATCGAGTGGTAGGTTGTGAACAACAAACCGTACTCTCGATACAAACATATTCAGGTTGCGCAATATTTGCGATTTCCATTGTTCTAATTTCATATGCATGTTTTGCCATATCGGAATTGATACATCTGTTGCAGCTGGGCTTCCGGCAATCGCACCTAAGAATATACACAACTTATATTTTTTCGTATAATATAACGATTTAATATAATGATAAAATCTTTCATAATAATTACCTTCATCTTTAATGAGGTATAAGTTTCTAGAGTCCTTAACTTTCTATTCTTTCAGGATCTTTTTATTTTCAATTTCATCTTTGCATAATGTTTTGTGTGTCTCGATTATTTGATCGTGCATATATAATTCGGTGGTGTTCGATAAACATTTATCTGCACTTGTAATATCCTATACAATGAATATAAGCGATTGACTTATAATATTGATAATCAATATAAATAAGGGAGAAATGTAGAATTTATGACTGAATTAATTTAATTAAGATAATAGCTTAAGATTAATAATTAGCTTATTTGTAAAAAGAAAATTTACCTTAAATTTAACAAATGCAGTGTCTTTTGAATGTTCAGTTAAACGATCAATGCATACAACAGCGTAATAAACTGGTCCAAATTGTTTCATGTTGTTTTCATGTATCCTTTAAGTTCATTATTCTTAACGGAGAATGGTACATTTTTCAGGAACACTGTTCTGCCTTCATTAACGTCGTTAAATACACGTTGCAGATGTTTTGAAGTAGAATGTTTTATTGCGTTGCTTTTTTGCTCCTGTTTAACAGAATCATTAATTGTATTACGAACATCATTTTCATCATCATCGCTTTCAACAGCACTTTCATCCTGACTATCAGTATCTTCGGATCTTCAAGTTTATTCTCATATAGAATCATTTTTTCATTATCAGGTTCATCTTCCATTATTATGCTGTTTATTGTGACTTTCTAACTATAATGTAAAAATAAAAAACTATATATTGCAAACATAGATACATATAAACTGAGGAAAATTTTGGAAATATACAAGTTGAATTTGTTCATAATTTATATATGCATTTAATTACCTGTCTATCTTGGCATTCCAATCATCAGCATCATCTTTATCAACAGATTCAATCTTTATTTGAGGTTTTACATTATTTTCTGTGATATTCTTCAAAAACTTGTTCTTAAGTACAGCCCAATCAACTACAATAGTCCTGTTCAAGAACAGTTGCATATTTGCATAATGTATAGCTTTTACTGCACTTTGTACATGATCAAATTGCACGAATGCACATCCGTTTACCATCTTGTTTTGTCAAAATCTCTACTTCCTTTACTCTATCATATTGAGAAAAATATTTCTTCAAGTCATCGTATGTAGCCGGAGAAAATACTATTATTTAGTAAAATTATCAGGTATTTGCAACATATAGACTTTTAATATAGACTCAATATTTTTAACACATTTGCATGTGTGACCAAAATTATTTTGTTTGGCACCGGTAGGTCTCATGTAGATCCTACTATCAGTCGCCGGTGCTTTTCGAGAGATCGTAAAATACGTCTTTTTTACTAATTTCAATAGTTTTTAATCCTGTCCCCCCATTTTCGCGAAATTTCAAGGATATATGTATATAAATGTAAGATTATGTGGCACCAACATGGTGTCACCAGATGGCATAGTGTTAACAATATATGTAAGGAATACCTCCAATGATAAATGTTTTATCATAATTGTGGCTTTTTTGTTTAGCTTCTTCATGTTCCGGGCAGTTACATCATCCATAGGTTTGTATGCCAATTGTTTACACTCGACTTACTTGTCCTTCAAGACCAATCTTGGCAAGTTCTACAAATCAAAATACAATGCCACATATCAATTACTTATTATTATAAATTATTATTATAAATATATGCATAAAAATTTTAAGGGTCAACTTACTTTTAAGAAGTTTCTTGGCTTCTTTCTTCATCTTATGATTGTGCTCATGAACTTTCTTCTCGGTCTTGTATTCTTTCCGCACTGGTGTACGTTTACCTAACTTATCTATATATATTGGGTTAGCAAATAAGTTCGTTCGATTTTTAGAGTAGAATAAAACACAATTTTTTTATATATAAAATAAATTTAATCAATTATATGTTGGCCATCTTTATTGATGACCTCTAGCCATCTTTCCACCAACTTCATTATGCCGCGTTCGTAAAATGTCTGGGGCTTATCGGCGAAAAACCAATCCAGATGGTTTTTAACGGCCTTTTCATTCTCGAAGGTTTTCCCATTCATAGAGTTCTGCAGCGACGGGAATAAATGATAATCAGAAGGGGTAAGATCCGGTGAATACAGAGGATGAGGCAAAACATCCCAGCCAAGCTGAAGCAATTTGTTCCGAGTGGTCAATGACGTATGAGGTTTGGCGTTGTTGTGATGGAAGACGAGACCCTTGCGATTTGCCAATTCTGGACGTTTTGTGCGGATTGCTTCGTTCAATTTCGTCAATTGCGAACAGTATACAGTTGAATCAATCGTTTTGCCTGACGGTAACAGTTCGTAATAGATGACACCCCTGAAATCCCACCATACGGAGAGCATTATTTTTTTCAGTTGCAATCCCGGCTTCGAGGTTGTTTGCGGTGGCTTGCTGCTGTACCCCCATGATCTTTTACGCGTTACGCTATCGTAGACGATCCATTTTTCGTCACCCGTCACCATTCGTTCCAAAAATGAGTCGTTTTCTTGGCGTTTCCGTAGCGAATCGCAGATAGATATGCGTCTGGTCAAGTTAGCCTCGGTTAATTGTTCCGGTACCCAAACATTAAGCCGAGAAACGTACCCCAACTGGCGCAAATGGTTTCCTACGCTTGTGTGGGATATATTCAATGTCCTAGCAATCTCTCGTACCGATTGGGATGGATTTACTTCGATTATAGCGTTAATGTCACTTGAATTAATCTCGGTCGGGCGACCGGAGCGGGGTGTATCATTGACGTTGAAATTTCCAGAACGGAAATTGGCATACCACTTTTGGCATACGCGTTCTGTTAAGGCATCATCTCCATACACACGGCATATCTTTTTATGAGCAGCCGTAGCTCGTTTGCCTTTTTTAAAATAATAAAGCAAAATGTGACGATAATGTACGTTATTTATTTCCATGCTCACAGCTACGCAGTACACACAATACTGATGTTAGTCAAACCAAACACAGCACAACATAAACAGTGAAACATAACCTTTCAAATGTGTATTCGATTTTAGTTCTTCTTCTTCTTCTTCTTCTTCAATAGATAGCTCTGTGCATACAATAGATGCTCCAACGCCACTCACACGTTCGATTTCAGTTCAGTTCAATATTTGGTCTGTTCTTTTTAGCTGCACTGCGGAACTAATGCAATAAGTTAAGCCAGCGGCACACGGTGCTTGTTTTCGTGCTGGATTGCTTGCTGGATGAAAATACTGCGTCCTGATTGGTGCATTTCCATCTATCTTCGGAAATGTACCAATCACAACGCAATATTTTCATCCAGCAAGCAATCCAGCACGAAAACAAGCACCGTGTACCGCTGGCTTTAGAATGAGACAACTATATTTTTTCTCACTTTAACTTATTGCACCAGTTCACCAGTGCAGCTAAAAAGAACAGACCAATTGGCTCCGGGGGAATAAAGTTTCCCCATACGCCATTTCTTATCCGTGTATTCGATTTGCATGATAGCACTGGAAAAAGGAAAGTGAATCCGCATGAAACTTACACTGAAACAAAAACCGAACGAACTTATTTGCCAACCCAATATATAAGTAGTAATATTTAGATAGAAAACAATTTTTGGTAATTGTGAAGAATACGGCCCTCCTCACCAAATTTGCTATAACTTCGCACAATTGTGTATTTTGGTGCGTAGAATGTGATTTTGCAAGAAAAAAATGTCGCTCTCAAATGGATCAAAAGTTATAAAAATTTGAAAAATACACGCATGGGATTAGGAAATCTGTCATGCCGATAATACAGACTAATGGAGGATTCACACTTCCAATGGAGAATTGAATTCTCCATTGAAAAGCTACTCTCCTATTGGATGTCAGACGTCGTACGTCGAACATCGGACGCAGTGTGAATCCTCCATAACTGAGAAGCATGCGTAATGCCTTAAGGCCTATCCAGACAATCTTGCATAAGCGCGTAACGCATATGCATAAGGAAATTGACCAATTATGATCCGTGTAGTAAAAAAATATTTTTTGTATTAAACATACGATTAGTCAATTTCCTTATGCATATGCGTTACGCGCTTATGCAAGTTTGTCTGGATAAGCCTTTAAAGTGTAAGGGCCAAACATAGACTTCTGCATAACGCATAATAATCAACCAATCAGGGTTCTTCATTTCTATCCTGAGGAGGGAAATGAAGAAAACTAATTGGTTTATTCTCTTATGCGTTATGTATTATGCGTTATGTATTATGCGTTATGCAGAAGTCTGTGCTCTGGCCCTAAAGGCCTATCCAGACAAACTTGCATAAGCGCGTAACGCATATGGATAAGGAAATTGACTAATCGTATGTTTAATACAAAAAATATTTTTTTACTACACGGATCATAATTGGTCAATTTCCTTATGCATATGCGTTACGCGCTTATGCAAGTTTGTCTGGATAGGCCTTAAGAGAATACATATAAGCGAGGCAGGGGCTCCACCTTTCCCCCCATACTTTCTCCACAAAGAAATCCTAATCTAACCAAACTTATCGCATCGTTATTAGATGTTGGGCGTGGGTTTTAAAAATTATAATCTTTTCAACAATGTCCGATAATATACAGGGTGTTTGATAGCTGATCATGCAGACGAAAGTTGGAGATAGATTGGGTGTAGCCGAGAAGAAAAGTCATATACCATAATGTCAAATTGGCAATAGTTACCGAGTTATTAATTAAAACATGTGAGCCAACGAGCGCGTAGAGAGCGGAGGGCGGCCGCAGTAAGCACGTAAACATTTAATACAGGCGGAGTCAGTGAGTAGCGGTAGACAGGCGCGCGCGGCGAGGGGCAACGTAAGCGACAAGAGGCGATCGCGCGCGACGAGGAGCGAGCGAGCTTTTTCTTTACAGCTTTTTCTTTATAGCTCGCTCGCCTCTTGTCGCTTGCGCTCGCTCGCTCCTCGTCGCCTCTTGTCGCTTATGTTGCCTCTCGCCGCGCGCGCTCGCCTACCACCACTCGCTGACTCCGCCTGTATCAAATGTCTACGTGCTTACTGCGGCCGCCCTCCGCTCTCTACGCGCTCGTTGGCTCACATGTTTTAATTAATAACTCGGTAACTATTGCCAATTTGACATTATGGTACATGACTTTTCTTCTCGGCTACACCCAATCTATCTCCAACTTTCGTCTGCATGATCAGCTATCAAACACCCTGTATAAAGATGCAATAAGTTGGGTTAGATTAGGTTTTCTTTGGGGAGAAAGTGTGGGGGAGGAGCCCATCCCCCGCTTAAAAGAACAAAAAGAACAATTTCCTAATTTCGCGTGTATCATTTTTTATCATTTCATAACTTTCGATCTATTTGTGAGCGACATTTTTCTTTCAAAATTATCACAATTATCCAATTCTTTTTAAATGTACGTAATCTTAATCCCGGTATGATTCTTCCATAAAATATAAGATTCACACACAGAGATATTTTAATAAATCAGTTAACTTGCTTATACAAATCTTTGCCATCCTCGTTGCTTGCTAATTATACAACTTATATAATTAAATTTGTAATAATATGTTTCTGGAACAATCAGACACCAGTACGCGTGCAACACGTCCAAGTAACATCAAAGAAGTGGCCGCGTTCAGCAGAGAAAGCAGTTTACCAAGCCACAGTATAAGAAAGAAAAGTAGATTCACTCAGCACAAAATAATGCGGACGATCGTTTGTCGCGCATGACCGAACTGCACAACCAACAATATGGCAGCCAATAGCTGTCAAAATGTATAAAACGGGAAACACACACTCTTACATACAGGCATAATGCACAACGCATAAGGAAATAAACCAATCAGAATCCTCATTTCTATTGCCACGCTTGAAATGAAAGACTCTGATTGGTTCATTTCCTTATGCGTTGTGCATTATGCCTTTATGTAAAAGTGTGTGTTTTCTACTTAAATGTAAGCAACGATTAACCATATGATCGAATTTTTAATATAATATTGTTGTTTTATTAAAATCAGTAAAATGAATGAAAGAGGTGGGTATAAATGTTGTATAATAAACTGCAAAAGTGCAAATTTAAATTTGCAAAGTGTTAAATTTTATTTTAATCAAAATGTGTCCCCTTCGAAATAATATAATGTAAAAAAAGCGAACCTCTATATCATTTATATCATTTTCGAGATTTTTATCTGTTACGATTGAAATTTAACATTCTATATATCTTTCTATATTATAACTAGTAATATGCTATATGTTATTAATTATAATATTATTAACATATATTAATAATAGTTCATATTTTTATATTATTTTATGTATATTATAGATTTGACAGTAAATATTGAAAAACAGCAATAAATCTGTTTTACGAGGGTAGTCCCAGAAGTACCCGACCTAACAAAGAAAATACAAAAAAATTTGGGAAAAAATATCTTTATTTCTCTACATAGTCTCCTTTTAGCTCAATACACTTTTCCCAGCGATGTTCAATAGCTTCGATACCCTGTTTATAGTGGGAATCGACGAGTTCCTCAAAATAGCCATCAACCGCAGACTTCACCTCTTTATTGTTGGCAAATCTTTTACCACCGAGCCATTTTTTCAAGTTTGGAAACAGAAAATAATTCGAGGGGGCTAAATCTGGCGAATAGGGTGCGTGAGGAAGCAATTCGAACTTTAACTCATTGATTTTGGCCATCGCGATAACGGATGTGTGAACTAGTGCATCGTCTTGATAAAACAAAACTTTCTTTTTCGCCAGATGCGGCCGTTTTTTTTTTATTTCATTACTCAAACGTTGCAATAAGTTCGCATAATACTCGCCGTTGATTGTTTTTCCTTTCTGAAGATAGTCAATGAAAATTATCCCACGCGCATCCCAAAAAACTGACGCCATGACCTTGCCTGCAGATGGAACTGTCTTCGCCTTCTTTGGAGGCGATTCTCCTCTTTCAGTCCATTGTTTTGACTGTTCCTTCGTCTCAGGTGTAAAGTGATGGACCCATGTTTCATCCATGGTTATGAATCGACGCAAAAACTCAGCTTTATTGCTGTGAAACTTCGCCAAACACTCCATTGAAACATCCTCACGACGCTGTTTTTGTTCCATTGTGAGTAATCGCGGCACCCATCTTACGCACAGCTTTCTCATGTCCAAATTTTCAGTCAATATGCAATGTACAGCACTTTTTGAAACGCCTACCATGTCTGCTAATTCGCGCACTTTCAGTCGACGGTCATCCAATAACATTTTGTGGATTTTCTTCACCACTTCTGGCGTGGCCACCTCATTTGGTCGACCACTGCGATGTTCGTCTTGGCAGCTCGTACGGCCTCGTTTAAACTCTGCCACCCAATATTTTACTGTTGTAAACGAAGGAGCAGACTCCCCCAGAGTAGAATCTAGCTCCGCTTTGATATTGGTTGGACTGAGGCCTTTCAAATGAAAGTATTGTATTACATAACGATGACTAATTTTGTCCATGTTTACAAATTCACTGAAAGCGTTCACTATTGATGGCTGCCAAACAAATACTAAACAACGTAGCGTTATCAAACTTCAAACTTAAGCTTTATAAGGTTGGTACTTTCTACCATAGTCAATCTTTTCAAACAACAGCCGCCATCTATACGTCAGCTCGGGTACTTCTGGGACTATCCTCGTAGCTACTATTCATTGTCATTCAAATTATAACTCGCGCACAACCAATAACACGGCGGTCTTGTAGCACCTGAGATCAAAAGCACCGCCACCGAGTGAGGGTAAGAGCACAGGCATTTGCATACACATATAAGAAATAGACCAACCACAATCGATTATTATAAGAATAATCGATTATGGTTGGTCCATTTCTTACTGCTTACGCTTAGAACCTTATTCTTGCAGCCATTGTAGATAGACCTTTAAAGCGTGGTCTACAATGGCCGTAAGCAGTAAGAAGAAAGCGTGAACAGTAAGAAATGAACTAACCACAGTTGATTATTTTTGTCATAATCAGCTGTGATTGATCTATTTCTTACCGCTTACGCTTACTTTTTACTGCTTACTGCCATTGTAGACCACGCTTAAAGTCATTCTACAATACGTGTCATAAGTTCTAAGCCGTAAAAATTGGCGAATCACAGTCGATTATTACAAAAATCTATAATTGGTCAGTTCTTACGGCTTACAACTTACGACACGTATTGTAGAATGACCTTTACGCGACCAGCGTGCACCGAACGGCAATTATCTTATAATTGTTCCCATAAATTATTTTGTGCGCGCCGCGACTCTCGGCTTGCGGCTTCATAAGCCGAGAGTAATACCGTTTCTCTAATCCCGTTCCCATATCGTATCCTTCGTAACATTGTCACTGTCGCGGATGAAACGCGAACGAGCGAGCGACCAGATTGGCAAAGTCTCGATCCACATCGCGAATAGTAGACTGTATACTCGCGGACATAATAGTAAGTGCCCGTTTTTTTGCATCTTTCGGAACGCATCCCGACCATAGATATAGGAATATAGAGATGGAGCGTGAACTCAGTACTTAGACAAGGAGGGTGAAGCCACTGAGGGAGGAGCGACGAGGTAAAGTGTGTGCATTTTTCATTGGATGAAATGATGCACAGACGCAATGACGCTGAATACAACACATTCTAATGTATATTCTTACAAGGCCCGATTAACATACATTATTTACATACCTTTAAATAATACAATTTTATTGAATATATGACTATAAACACATACATACATGCATTCAGTGTTAAAAAATTGCTTTTTAAAAATAATTCATTGCACCCAGATACCACAAATTATCCCTATATTGTTTTAGACACACTTAAGATATCTTAGGATACTCCTAGGATATTTTAGGATATTCTTTACTCTTTACTTATGTTCGTCATTGGATATATTATGGTAGACGATTTTTTAATATCTTATATTATCTAAGCTATTACCTATTAGGAAAGCTTACAATTATTTCTTGTAATAACAAATCTAATTTTATTTCTTATCTACACTGCTGTGTTTCACTTCCTATAACCTCTTCACAATGTTTCTCTGTTTATATATGCTACACGCATGCATACAATAACAACCAATGAAAAGTGCTCACACTTTACCTCGTCACCCTCCCCGCAATGGCTTCAATCCCCGAGCTTACGCTCCATCTCTATATTCCTATATCTATGATCCCGACTCGTAAAGAATGGGTGCGTTCAGCGGAGAAAACCGCTCAATGAGCGATTAGTGACTATTGGTCCTTACTGTTAGATCCTTACATTCAGACCAATAACGTTGACGAATTACTCAACAGTTGTGCAACTGTTGAGTGTCGTGAACGCACCCAATGGGTGCATTCAGTACTACAACCACTCACTGAGCGTTAAGTGAGCTCTTGCATCTGATTGGTGTATATTTTTAAGTCTAAAGGAATATACCAATCAAATATAAAAACTCATTGAGCGCTCAGTGAGTGGTTATAGTACTGAATGCACTCAATGGTTGCGTTCAGAAAATAAAACGCTCACTGAGCGCTCAGTAACTATTGGTCCTTACTGTTAGATTCTTACATTCAGACCAACAACGTTGGCGAATTACTCAACCGTTGTGTAACCGTTGTATTTTCTGAACGTAGCCAATGAGTCACTGCTCCGCCTGCGGAGCACGCTTACGCAGTGACTGATAACGAAAGGCGAGAAATGAAATATACGCGGTGAAACATATTATAATAATACAGACTCGGATGAAATGAATACTTCAGCATTAAATAGAAATGAAGGAACACAGAACAATCACAGACAAGAATCATCCGATGTAAGTCTTATACTCCGGGGGATATCCGAAAAAGGTAGAGATAAATAGACATGTTTGTTTTTAAAATAATACGAACTTAATTAAGAGAATTAAGCTGCATTACGATAGTTACGATTCTGTTATACATTTATATGTGATTTATTGTTTCAGCAACAGCCATCTTCTATAGCAGAAGCAATGATATTAGATACAGAAGCAGCTGTTATAGCGAATTTTGAATTTTTGGGACATGGACGAGGAAGGAGATGGAGAGGATAAAATTTGATGCAAATACAGATACCAAATCAAATAAAGTAACGTTTACTATCATCTTGCATTTTAATAATATTGTTCACGCTATTTGTTAACATAATTTCTTATTTTTTAGGCATCTATCCCCCTTCTAGCAGAAGATGTTGATATAGATGCAGAGGCAGAAGAAGTATTAAATGAATTAAATCTCACAGAAATTGAAGAATCGCCACCTGGTTCTATCCATCTGGAAATGAATTCTTCAAAGTGGTTAGTAAATCCCTTTTTACTCGTGTACTGTAAGATAAAATATAAACCTATTACAATAATAGATATTTTGTAATATTGTCACATATAATCACATAATCTAATGATGCCTGTAGATTTTTTACATAGAGCAAAGCTCGGTAAACTTTACAACTTTCGGCCGATTTTCGGAAGCTACGCCTTCTATCTCCCCTTACCGCGCGGCGGATCCAGCAACTGACGGTCGCGGCTCGCGACCTCAGGACCGTTGAAATCATAAGGCGCATCGATGTGGTTAAAAAAAAAAAATGCGTCGGCAATAGTACCTCATGGGTGACGAGAAAACCTATTATGTTACCTTCTAATTATAAAAATGTAAGAAAAAAAAATATATATACTTATACAAGTATATATTTGTACATATTTGTACGAAATATTACACATATAGTTGTATCGATACATTTATTTTTCAGCCTTTGAGGTGCGTTAATGGAGCGCGTTATCAACGTTAACACGTTATTTTATCTTTATCGCTCATTACATGTACAAGGATTGAATGACGCGTTAGCGCTGATCGATGTGCTCCCCGAACGCATCTTTCGTCAGCATCACATAGATGCGCTTTATGATCTCAACGGTCTTGAGGTCGCGAGCCGCGACCGTCAGTTGCTGGATCCGCCGCGCGGTAAGGGGAGATAGAAGGCGTATCTTCCGAAAATCGGCCGAAAGTTGTAAACTTTACCGAGGTCTGACATAGAGAATTACAACAAGATCCAAGACACCCAAATAATAAAGAAGGCGATGACTTCACGCTGGAATTAGGAGAATTAGAACAATTATGTATTAACAATGATGCAGAAAAAAAAATCTTCCGCTAAAAGGGGGTAGATGCTTGAAAAATAAGAAATTATGTTAACAAATAGCGTGAACAATATCATAAAAACGCAAGATGATAGTAAACGTTACTTTACTTGATTTGGTATCTGTATTTGTATCATAAATTTCATCCTCTCCATCTCCTTCTTTCTCTTCCATGTCCATGTCCCAAAAATTCAAAATTCGCTATAACAGCTGCTTCTGTATCTAATATCATTGCTTCTGCTATAGAAGATGGCTGTTGCTGAAACAATAAATCACATATAAATGTATAACAGAATCGTAACTATCGTAACGCAGCTTAATTCTCTTAATTAAGTTCGTATTGTTTTAAAAACATAAACATGTTTATTTATCTCTACCTTTTTCGGATGTCCCCCGGAGTATAAAACTTACATTGGATGATTCTTGTTTGTGATTGTTCTGTGTTCCCTCCATTTTCATTTCCATTTAATGCTGGAGTATTCATTTCATCTGAGTCTGTATTCATTTCCCCATTTTTGCAGCCTTTACTGAGAAAAAGTCATCAGATGTCCAGAAATCTTAAATATTATACAATTCTATTATTTGTTCTCGCAAAATTCTTTTTAGAATAGTGGTTGCTGGAGTAAAAGGATCTTTCAATGCTTAGATTTTCACAGTATTTTTTAAAGCCACAAATGTGTTGTCGCAATTTTCGTCCGAATTAGTAAATACTATACCAGGAGAGTCCAGCAGTTTTATTTTTGAATCTAATTGAACTGCTTGCATTGTTTTTGTTATTCCTGTAAGTAGAAACAAATTAAACGATTATTTAATTAAAAGATGGAGACAGTTAAGTCAAAGCTGCTTCAAGAAAAATGTAAGGTAATAATAATTACAACAGAAAAAGAGACATGTACACTTCAAATATAAAGCTGTTGAATTTTTGACAAAATTTAAAAATTATTTGCACAAAGGGAAAAAGGTGCTAAGAAATAATTAACTATCTAATAATTACCTAGCATGTTTCCGACATTGCAAGCTTTACTGCGTTTTAAGGAATTAATAACACTAGATTTGCCTATGTTCGGAAGTCCAACAATTCCTACTCTGATACTTGTCTTTACATTGCCACTGTTTCTGCAGTAATTTCCAAGTAAAAACAATGCGTCAAAACAGATATTGCTTTATATCATGGATTCTGTTCTTCAACCTAGCATTCTCCGACCCAACCATTTCGCTTGACTTTGTGTGGATGATTTAAACACTACGGTTGGCAAACTCACTCTCAAATACTTTAGGCATTGATCTAGATTTTCTCTAAGTACTAGATCTGCTTTATTCAAAACTAATATCAATCTTTTGTTTCCTTTTGCAGATCTGACTGCTTCTTCCACCTACATAAAAGTATATATAAAAGTAAACATTTATTAATAAATTTATCAGTCCGTATGTATTCATATTTCTGGTTGATTTAAGTATCTGTTTACAGCGTGTTCCTAATAGATCACGTGCATCCATAACCTCAATAACATCAGCAGCATCCAAAACTTTTCTGAATTCCTTGTAATAGGCTTTCAGTAAATTTTCTTCCTTGGATACAGTTTCTTTAATTTTATCTTGGATAGAATTTACAACTATGTGGTTGTATGGCAGTTGTTTACTCTCAGCCTGACTAACTAGTCTTTCAAGACCAATCTTGGCAAGTTTTTCAAATCAAAATACAATGCCACATATCAACTTGCTTGTTAATATAAATGTATATGCACAAAAATCTTAAAGGTGTTAACTTACTTTTATGTCTCTTGGCTTCTTTTTTCATGTTACAATTGTGCTCATGAACTTTCTTCTCGATCTTATATTCCTTCCGCGCTGATGTACGTTTACCTTGCTTGTCTAAATATATATAAGTAGTAATATTTAGATAGAAAACAATTTTTTTTAAATGTATGTAACCTTAATCCCGGTATGAATCTTTCACAAAATGTAAGATTCATACACAGAGATGTTTTAATAAATCAATTAACTTACTCAGACAAAACTTTGCCATCCTCGTTGCTTGTTAATTATACAACTTGTATAATTAATTTTGTAACAATAATGTGTTTCTAGAACAATCAGACACCAATACGCGTACAACGCGTGCAAGTAACATTAGAGAAATGGCCATCAGCAGAAATGGCATTCAGCAGCAAAAGCAGTTTCATCAAGCGTTGCTTCGATTGCATTCAGAGAACAAAGCGCTCATTGAACGACTAGTGACTATCGGTCTTTACTGTTAGATCCTTATATTCTGTCCAATAATGGTTGCGTTCAGAAAATAAAGCGTTCACTGAGCGGTTAGTAACTAATGGTCCTTACTGTTAGATCCTTACATTCAGACCAATAACGTTGACGAATTACTCAACCGTTGTGTGTAACCGGCGTGTTTTCTGAACGCAGCCAATGTTAACGAACTACTCAACCGTTGTGTTTTCTGAACGCAGCCAGTGATTATTATCTATGATTGAGTATTCCTTTAATGGGGCCAGGAGAACGAACCAATCAAAAACGATAGACATTAAGCTCTTAGGCCCAGTTCCACAACTTGCTTTAAACGGAGTTTAAAGCAAGTTGTGGAACTGGGCCTTAGCAAGCAGCTTTTTCTGCTGAATGCTGCCAACGTAAGTTCCATACATTAGCGACGACAGTTTTTCACGCTTATATTATATCAAAAGTGCTGAAAAAAGTATTTGCATCAAATAAAAATAGAATAGCATTTATTATTCTATTATGGCATTTATTGTTGTTCCTAAAAATATTTTTTACAAGTTAAAATTAAAATTTAACAAAAATTCTAATTTACGAACTCAGATATAAATTCAAACTTTATTGTAAAGTTGATAAGACGTACGAGATAAGAGGTGTATATAATAAACATAATTAAGTGATTTATATATACATAATAAACATAATTAAATGATTTATAAATTTGCATACACACACAAATATTATTATAAAAATGACTTAATCTGCTGCTGATTAATCTGCTTATGACTTTTGAAATTCTATAACTTGTTATTCATGTGCATATTTTTAACAACAGGTAACATATATAGATTTGAAAAAACATCGGACCTGAGAAGCTTACATTTTGCAGTCGGTTGTCGTGAGATTCGCGGAATTTTTATTTGTCGTACGTCGCGATTGAGAAAATTTAATTTCCTTCTAGGTAGGAGGCAACTGTCGCGCGAGTAGCTTGGACCGAACGGCAATTATCAGTTCGGACGGTGAAAGGCGACGTGCCTGTATGCACATAAGGATTCTCACACTTTCATCTCGTCTTGTAAGGGACGCGCGTTTGGCGGAATGAAGACAAGGCCCGTACGGGCGGCCGGGGCGGATTAGAAATTCCCATAAATTATTTTGCGCATGCCGTGAAACGACTCTCGTTCGCGGCTTCAGAAGCCGAGAGTAATACAGTTTCTCACCGTCCTCACATCGTATCCTTCGTAACATTGTCACCGTCGTGGATGAAATGCGAGCGAGCGAGCGACCAGGTCGGCAAAGTCTCTGTCGATCCACATCGCGAAGAATAGACTGCACATTCAAAGACGCCGTTCGAACAAGTCCTGGAAATCTTTACGAAGCGAGAGGAAAAGAGAAAGAGCCACTACAGTGTCCATCGAAGATCAACCTCGCAAATTACAGATCTCTCTTGACTCCTCTTCGCCCATTAACATTCGCCTTCGTGTTTCGTGCGAGAGAAACCTTGGCGCCGATAATTTAGTCCCCTTGTTCATTCCAGAGAGATTCGTCAAGATGATCAAATACATTCTCGCATTGTCCGATTACTCGAGGACCACAGCTGCGATTCGCAGGCATTCGCTAGCAGCTACGCGAGTGGGATTCGCGTAAGTACTTTCACGTTTCTAACGTTGATCGCGCGTATTCGAAATTGCCGCGTCCCCACCGCCGCGCCGCGCTGCGGTCGCGCCGCCGGCCGGCGGTGGGGCGGCGTGTTTCGGGCTATCGGCGTGCGGTGGCGCTGGCGCGTTCGCCGCGGCGACTCATTCCCGTAATGGCTGCCGTGTGGCGTTGTCAGTGAGTGCGGGTGCCCGTCGTGAGAAGTTGCTACGTCGGGAAGCTCCGAGAGTTGCGGTCGCGGGACCTCGAATGCGAGGACGGCTAATGCGTTAGCGAACGGTGGAGCCGCGGTTTAGTGCGGGGTTGCGTGCCCGATGTGTCACGTTGTCGTGAGTGATTGACTCGCGCCAGCGGCGATTTAAAAGCAGCGACTGCAGCTCTGCAGTTAGTGGTGTGCTACCCCTCTGCGTCTCTCTCCACTCTCTCTCTCTCTCTCTCTCTGTCTTTTATCATTCTCTCTCTCGCTCTATCTGTGTGTGTCACTTCCCTGTTAGCTTCCTCCGTCGCTCCGACGTCTATCTGTTTACTGGACGCATCGACCGTGAAGAAGAGTCGTCCGAAAATCGTGAAGCGCGTCCTCTCGCCGCCTCTCGCGGATGCATGCATCGCGTGGACGCGCCGCTACCGACGAGGCATCGGCGGGTTCTCGCGCGTCCCGCGATGATAAACACACCGAGTGACAGCGTGCGCGAGTGAGAGCAGCCGCACGTACGTTCGTTCGCTCGCTCTCTCGGTAGATCTTTTCGACTCGTCCGTTATCAGCCTGCGAGAGCGAGCGTTGCCGTTTGGCCGCCGGCCGCGGACTCGAATTCTCCCTCACGTGGTTCAAGGTCGTCTAAAAGCATCCGGACGTCACGATCTCCGCGGCGCCGACTGCGGCCGGTGCGAGAATTCTCGATTATTCGGGATATCGGAGCACGTCCGACAGCTTCCTCGGTCGACGACGAGGTCGACGCCGACGACGACGACGACGACGACGACGACGACGACGACGACGCCGACGACGACGACGACGACGACGACGACGACGACGACGACGACGACGACGACGACGACGACGACGACGGCGACGACGACGACGACGACGACGACGACGACGACGACGACGACGACGGCGACGACGACGACGACGACGACGACGACGACGACGAGGTGGACAACGCAGCGGCGAGACGCGGTCGCGCGACTCCGAGCGTGACAACGACGGCGACGACGGCGACGGCGACGACGACGTCAAGGACGAGGTTCGCCAGAATCCGATGCACCGTGTGAGTATCAAGTGTCAAGTTTTACTCGCTTTTAGAATCTCCGCGAATGTCATTCCCAGGGATGTAATTAAGACACGATCATAAAGGAGCGCCGTGTGTTTGTTTACACATATATTTCGCGATGTCACGCGCGTCGGTTCTTTATCAGTCTCGTTGCGATTGTGAATAAGACTTTACATCCGACGTCCTTGCGTATTTTACAATGCGCGCGTTTTCGTCTTTGCGTGCTCTTCGGCGTCACATGTGCGGTGAGACGTCGCGTTAGTTTCTCTATTCGTTTTTACCCTCTCCCCCCTCCTTCCCTCCCTTCCTCTTCAAGGACGTGGGTTCTTCAAAGCCGAAGGAAGCTGCCTTCTAATCTCGGGCAATTTTACGACGAATTTATTTATTCGCAGTAATGCTCGCGTCATATTTTGCCGAGATGTTCGAACGAAGGGAGAAAAAGTGGAAAAATTAAACACAGAAAAAGTTGAACTTTGGGAAGTATATTAAAATGTGTCGTTACCTTCGGAACAATTAAACACGATGACGAAATAAGGCGCAGCGCAGGTCGGACCACGCAAGGACGATACGTCTGACGCGACACACATACACACACACACACCAGGCAGGCGCAAATTTGCAACGACCGAATTTATAGAGCGTGAAAAATATTGGAAAACTTTTAATCGCGATGCACGTCGCAGCGCGCGGATATTTAAATTCTCAGCTACGACGGACGCATCGCTGTCGCGTGCGGCGATAACTGATAGCCGCGCGAAAATGCTCTCTCGGATGTCTCTCGAGCGAGCGAGCGAGTGAGCGAGCAAACGCCGAGGTGGTTAACGGTAATTAGCAAATAATTAGCGCCACAATTAACTTTCATCCGGGGCCCGCGGCTGTTCGTTTCCCGAGCGAGAGCTCTCGCACTCTTTTGTTCCGCGACGCTAATTAAAACCGACCGACCGACGCGGCCCGCGCCACGCACCGGCTTCGTCGCTCATCGAGACTTTGTTGTTTACTCGTGGCGAATAAGTCGACGAGAGATGCTTCCACCGGCTTCCATCGCTCGCGAATCGCTTCCTCTTGGCTGCGTCCTAAAGACTATGACGACGACGACGACGGATTGCTCATTTGCTCGACGAGCATCGACTAACGAGCCGCGGCACGTGAAAATGGCTCTTATCCGCGTGTATCTGGGTGTATCCGCGTGTGCGGATGCGATGAAAGCTCCGACGTCTGTTAAATGAGCTGCCGCTATCTGCGATTGTATTATCTGCGATCCGTGGCACGGGCAAGCTCTGGATGCATTCTTATCTGCGACATGTACCTAGGGGTTGCCAAATCCGAAAGTTAAAATTACCGGACATTTCTTCTTTAAGATAACAAACCTCCCAAACTGGACTAAACCGGACAGAAATAATAATCATAACGTTACATTAAATACAAAATATGACGCAATTTATTTGCAATATTAATTGCCAAACAATTTTATAAACAAGATTTGATTGAATAAAATAATAAATCATTACTTTTTTAATATATATAGAATGATGGATCGGCAGGTCATCTAGTAGATGGCTTTTCGTGTGCCGCCCGATCGTTTGTAGGCGCTTGAGACGGAGAAACGTTGCTAAAATCTGAACTCTCACTCCGTTGATTGGATATAACTTAAAAACCGGACACATGACGTCCGGTTTGACTTGTTAACCGGAACACTGGGCAAGACTTTCTGCAAACCTGACAGTCCGGGTCAAAACCGGACAGTTGGCAACCCTAGACATACCCCGCGCGAATTGAAGGCCAAGAGGTGTTCCGCGCGCGCGCGCACGCGCGCGAATTACTCGACTCGCCGAGTAATCTCCATTCGGCGTTTTCCCCTTTTTTTCCGACCTTCGCGGCGCGAGATACGACACGTGCCGACTATCGCGCGTTTTACGAGGCGTTCTTTCCGCGAAGAAGTGCCTCCAGCGGAGACATGCCTGGCGAATGTTGAACACATTCACGAGAGACTTTCAGCTCACGTGATCCGCGCTCCGACACACACGTGCACGCTGCGCCGTAATTGTGCATGTGACAATGCGGTAAAACGCGTCACGTGAATGCGGCACACTCGGCTTTATCGAACACTTGACGAGGCGAGCGCACCGCGAGCGGGCTTGACTTCGCTTGGCTCTCGGTTGACCTCGTTGGACGAGGAATCTTGTAATTCGGTGCTTATTGCTAACGATGAGTGCGATAATGCGCGGTGATACGAGGCCCGTCATCACGGGAGGGAGGGGGGGGAGGAGGCACTCGATGTGTGCTGAGAGATGATTGGACGTGGATCTTAAATTGCATACAAGCAACGCGGCGTTCGAGCAAGGTGCTCTGCACAGGCAGAACAGGAAATTATGATAATATCGAAATGACGCGAAAATGATTGAATCATGATGGAAGAAAAGAATTTTCCTCGTCTTTTTGACGTCATCATGATTTTCTGTCCCGCCTGGGAGCTTCTGCTCACGGCGGTGCAGTGCGCTTAATTTGACGCAGTGCTGTCGTACGCGTTGAGGATCCTCAACCCCCGCATGCGAGCGTCGTTGACGCAAAAGCGCGCAAAAACGAAAGCAATCGTCGTCGGTGTCGCCGACGACGCTGATGGGCTGAGAAAAAGACGCTTTCCCAGCTCTTCGGTCTAAATTTGAAACTTGATACTTTGCACGTTTTCAAGGCCGCCCGGCGCGAATGCGAGCGCGGATGCTTCGGGATCTCGTTCTGTCGGAGAGATCTCTGCGTTATGTTTCATAATAACAACAGCTCGAGTCTCGGGGAAACTTCCGGTCGCTCGACGAGCGATATCTCGATGGTAATTATTCTCGGTGATTAACGTTGAAGTTAAGGCGCGGGAGGTTCTTCAGCAGATTCTTCTCTTTTTAACTCAGAGAATTTACTTCTTTTTTGTCTCTTGTTGAAGTAAACAAAGAAACTTTAACCGTCAAGCTGCATTGTGTTTTTGTTTTTAAGCATCTGTTGGTTAGTTTAAATTTCAAAAAAGAAATCTTTGCACCCTCCCCCCTCCCCCCGTACGCTCACTTGTGCGATTTTGCCAGTGCGCTTACTTAAGGGAGGAATTACATGCGGAAGGATAGGTTATTTTCAAGGCTATTTTTACGAATTTTTTTTAACGAAAACGGAAAAATCAATGGATATGAAATTTTCACAGTGCATTCATTAATGTTCAAAGTGTAAGATAAATTTTATTGAATCACAAGAACCGATCTAATTTGTAATTACAGATAAAAATGCAGTCATTCGTTTGCGAGCTCTATGTTTGTTGTCGACATAATTCCGGGCCTCTCACTACTCTGAAACCAAAAAATGAGAAAGATTTTTAAAATATACGTTACGTTATAGCTATACTAAAATGAAGGGTGAAGCAAGTTGGAAAAATGACTGTAATGACTGACAAAAAAAAATACAAAATGAAACAAGTAATCATATAAAAAATAATAAAAAAAATATAATTGTGTTCGAGTAGGATGAAAACATGTTACTGATTTTTAATAATTTCAAGTTATTCGTTCAGTAATTTTGATAATGTTCGACAGTTTGCGAATGATGTTTAGATAAGCGTTTAATTTTATCTTACTTTCATATAGTATAACAATTTATTTTATACTTTGAACATTAATGAATAATGAACTGCGAAAATTTCAAGTCCATTGACTCTACCGTTTCCGTTAAAAAAAAAATTCGTAAAAATAGCCTTGAAAACGGCCTGCTCCGCATGTAATTCCCCCGTTAAGGATTGAGAGTAGAGTTTCCAATCCCGGATACAATTTAGGATCCCGGGATTTCGGGATTTTTTGGATTCCATCCCGGGATCTCGGGACTAGTCCCGGGATTATATATATGTAAGGAAAGAAACAAGGAATATTTACAAATAATAGAATTATTTTATTTATAGAACATTCACAGACTTTTATGAACATTATGACAAACAAAAAGTAAAATTTCAGTAAAAATAAAAGCAACTTACATTAATGATTGCACAAAAACCGTTACAATTAAAAATCAAAGTTTTTGTAATAAAAATAAAAATAATTATTTCTTCTTTTTCACATTGAAAAAGCGACTTTAAACATAATAAAACAAATTTTGTTAAAAAATATCTGATCGAGGATCCCGGATTCAAGTCTGTATTGCGCCAGTTTATCCGCGAAATTTACAATAGAAAACTCCCTTAATATTTAAAACAACTAAAAATAATACATGGAATTAAATTTAAAATATAAATACACACTTCTCTAGCGAATGCTCTAAAACATCAGTAATAAGTAATAATTATTAAAGTAAAATTTTTGTAAAACGTAAATATTATATAGACACTAAGCATCAAATTTTGAAATCCCGAAATCCCGGGATTTGTGATGTTGAATCCCGAGTATTTTCGGGAACAAAAATTT
Organism: Harpegnathos saltator; assembly: GCF_003227715.2. Lineage (NCBI taxonomy): Eukaryota > Metazoa > Arthropoda > Insecta > Hymenoptera > Formicidae > Harpegnathos > Harpegnathos saltator. The sequence goes on from NW_020230360.1 coordinate 151,199, forward strand.
GGCCGGGATCCCGGGATCCAGGATCCCGGGATTGGGAACTCTAGTTGAGAGTGACGACGTGTTCTGTTTGACTTCGACCGGACGATTTCTCATTCCCGACGATGAGGATGCGCGGTCGTGCGAGTTCAACAACGACTTAGACTCGCGCGATGCCGACGGCGCGCGTTATCGCCCGCGAAATGCGCGTGTTGCCACTGTTCTTGTAATAAACGACGCATCCGTAGCTTACAGCTCGCTCACGCGTCTCCCGTTACTCGTGTGACCGCGAGCGCGAATCTGAGACATCCGAGGAAAGCCGGAGAAAACCTTGGCGCTAATGGTCAACGACTGCGCGCGATCAATCTGCGCGATGTTCCCCGCGCGTGTGAAAACGATTATCCGCCGCACCAACGGAAAATCGTCTCCAATTACTCGTGATTTATGACATTTCGGCAGCGCCGCATCATGTTTGTCAGTTTCTCGACGCACACCTCGGAACCGGTTGCTTGCCGCGCTCCAAAGGTCATAACGCCGCACACTTTGTCTACGCCGCGACGTAATATTTTTGCTCCTTTATTTGTTTATTTTTTTTCTCCTCACGTCGAGCGAAGTTACGATCGGCTGAAGCGTCAGGCCGGATTCGCGCTGTTTGTGTAGACGCCGGCAAACTTTTCTTTTTTAATAGGGATGGTTAAGATATGGCTGTGAGACGGATACCGCGAGTATTCCAATGCAAAAGCATCGAAGGACGAAGAACTGACGTTCTGTTTGCCGCTGTCTAAACGGATGTTGTGAGCTCAGCTTTCCACGAACGTGTCGCTTAACCCTTTAACGCCCGACTTTTTTATAAGTGTTTTAAAAATAAAATTTGAGTTTTTTTTTAACTGAGACCATAAGTAGTGATAACCAAAAAAAAATCAGAATTTTATATTGGTTTTTTTTTATCGTTCGTTTTTTGTTTATTGGTAAATATGACTTGGATTCTAAAAGCATATACGAAATGAGCAATACAGAGAAAAATGAAGGGTAATCTATACGACATAACTCTGATAGTCAGCTTGACATTTTTCAGCTGAAACGTTACTATATTTGTGAGTTTGAAGTGTGAGTGTGAAGTTTATCATTCAGAGCGTCAAGCTTACTATTTCAGAAGAGTATCTTCTAGATCACCATTCAGATAGTCAATCGTCCCTTCATTTTTCGCCGCATAAAAAGCGCTGTAGGTCACCAGGTTTCACGAAAATAGGTTGATTTCTTGAATTTCGTGTCTACCATATTGGATTCGCCATTTGGAATTTCTATATTCTTTTAATTTCACATTTTGCATCTGAGCAAACTTCCAAATGTATAAAATTATAACAGATATCAATCTATTCATTTATAGTGCACTTCTAGATGTCAGTAACAATGCTAACTACGCCTACTTGGAATTTGACAAAACATGTTATCATTAAAATTGAGCTAAAAACAGACTAACCCGAATTTACATACAATCTATATACCAGTCTTTAGTAACTACTATATAGTTACCAGTTAAAGGGTTAAAGGATTAAAGGCGTTAAAGGGTTAAAGAGAAACTGGTGAGGCAAAAGTACCGATATCAGGAGACCACCTAAATTTTCTGTAATGTCGAAAGTTAAAAATTGCAATTTATAGGCCAAAACAATGAGAATGTTTAGAGAGAAAGAAAGAGAGAGAGAGAGAGAGAGAGAGAGAGAGAGAGAGAAAGAGTTCGCTACTTGTACTCCTTGACATTGGTACTCCTACCAGTCGCGAGAGCAAAGATGGCCCGCGCGGAAGTTGCTTTCCGTCAGCATTTCGGCGCTCGAAACTCCCGACGAATCGTCCATCACCTCTCGGATGTGACTTTATTTCAGGAACGCCCGAATCAGCCGGTGAGTCGTCCACTGGCGACGAGGAGAGGATCGTGCCAAGTTCCGGTGCCGCGCCACGAACGTGACGGTCCTGGAGCGCATTGCGGTTCCCAGGATAACGTTCGCTTGACCGACTGTGATTCCGACGCGCGACGTCACTGCCAAAAATAGGGAAGAGAAGAAGAAGAGGTACGTGATACAAACGCGCCGATCGCGCTCCTGTGTCTTCGTTCTCTCTGCGGCTTCCGGTCTCTACTTCCTTCTTCGCCTTCCTTCGTCGACCTGCTCCTGCGAAAGTGGACAAGTGTCTTCCACACGTTGCGCCAGAAACATACGATTCGTTGTCTCACCCTGAGACCCCCACGTCTTCCGTGAGCTCAGCAAGCTTGGTCCTTTGAATCAAGAGGACGGGAATCCACTTCCTCCTTGGACTCGATCGGCGACACGAAGAAACCAAGACAGATTGATCCTTTATTGCCTTCCCGCCGGCCGAGACACTTCGCTCCGAGAGAATACTGCTTGACCAGGTCGCCAACTTGACCACGTGGCATCCTAGTCTACGGCTTCCTTCGTCCGGATCAACATCCGCAGAGTTCCCGAGCCTTCTTACTCGTCGCTGGACTATCCCGTGCTGTCGTTTCCGGGTTCGCTCGCGGTCCGAGCATCCCTTAGCGACTCTTCGCCTCAGGACACCGCGGGACGACGCCGTGACGACGACGACGACGACCGTCGAGAGGTGCGTGGAGCCGGCCGCGTGTGATGCGGCGCAGGCAGGGCCGCCGTTGCCTCGCGTCAGCTTGCGCGACCTCGCCGCAATAACGGCGAAGATGTTCGGGAAGGTGCCGCCGTCGAACACACCGGGCCCGCCTAATGGGATGACGCCCAAGTCGTGCGCGAGACCGGCTGGCACGGCCTCGTGCCTGCCGTGCTTCTCGGCGGAGGAGACCCCGAGCGTGGGCGTCGACGACAAGGCCAGACCTTGGCGGCCCAAAGACAACGTCGTCGGCGACTCGGTGGTCTCCGAGGTACCTTGCAACAACCTGCAACCACCAGCCGCCGCTCCGGCGGAATCGTCATCCGCGGTGGAGCTTCCTAGACCTTGTCGGACCGAGGCGACCGCCTGCCCGAAGACGACAAAGTGTACGACCAAAGAAGCGTCACAGATCGCCAAGAGCCACAATGCCAGCGCGAAGACGACCTCCGGGTCGTCGTCTCCGGCCGCTACCGCCACGCAGAAGTGCTCCTCTGGCCAGAGTAGCGCGAGTTTCCCCAAGACCACGACGTCCGGCGCCAGCAGGTCACGGAGGCTGCAATCTACCTCGATCACCGGTGTTGAATCATGCCCGAAGAAGACCGTCGGCCGAGAATCCGCGAGCGGCAAGGAGCATCAGACGGGAAACAGAACGGCGTGTAATGAACAGCAACTCAAGTTTACTCAGGGATACGCCGCTTCGACGATCATGAAGCTACCTTCCACGAGGTCTTCCGAGCTCATCCATCCGACGCTGAGCGGGAAAAGGCCTGACAATGAGGAGCCTCTCGCGGACGCGTCCGCGATTGACGCGTCCAACGTTCCGATCGTGAACGAGCTGTGCGCGTATCAGAAGTCGTCGGCGAAAACGACCGTCGATGTGAAGAACGACGCTTCCGGCGATTCCGTGGAGTTGGCCAACACCTGCGAGGACGACTCTTGCGCCGCTGACCTCGTTGCCTCGACACTATCCAAGGACTGGACGAGGCCCGACAACGACGCGCCACCGCAGGACCTGCCGACCGAGCTGCGGTCGTCCTCGCCGCGCAGCTACAAGGAACGAGAGAAATGTCGCGATCCTTGGCGACCCACGGAGATGGACGGCGGCGGCGTGCATGGCTTGAGTGTGTGCACCGGCGAGGCGCTTCAGGACTCAAGCTCCAAGAGGCGCACCGGCGCGTCCTGCCAGGCGCTCAGGCACGCCGTCGCGTCGCTCAATCGCCTGGACGACTTTTACATGGAGAAGATCGGCGCGGGATTCTTCTCGGAGGTGTACAAGGTAAGCCGAGTCCATTCAGAGAAAGTAGAGAAAGGTCGCGAGGAGAAGAGTATATCGTAATGGGTATGAACCGAGGAGAGCATCGTAATGAGAAGTTAGGAAATTCGAGGCCGAACGGAGCTGAAAAGAGAAAATCGCGAGCGCCTTAGCGCCTTACGCCTCTCGGTGCAAGGTGGGAAAGAATGTCTGATGGGGGGAATTTACATGGTGCGTCGGTTTCCCGTACATAATTGCATACTCGCAATTCGAGATCTCTGCGGAGACGAGAGACGCGTTCAAGTTCCGCTCAAAATATATTCATCATCTGAACGCACAGTGTTTCGCTGCCGGACAAAATGAGTTTTACGTGAAAACTGATGTCGTCTGTGTTGCTGTTGGATTTTGTTTCTCTTTTCTGATTCTTGAGACACTTTGAAGCCGACACTTTTCCAGCGCCGTTCTTTTAAAATTCGGCATTTCGAAATTTTGGCGAGTAGCCTAATGTTGTTTTTGGGATGACCGATATTGTAGCAAGAATTGTACTGTGCAGATATCGTGTTGGGAAAAATACTCTGATACGTTGAATTTCGTGCTGGACTGTAGAAATATTTTATCGGTTTGTCAAAAAGTGAAGCCACAGTTGCCTCTATTAAAGGTCACGCGCGCGACAATTGGTCCACGTGATATCCAAAACAGATAAATTCCAGAACAAGCGGAATCATCTGAATTTTAGAGAATTTTATTCTTATATGTGGCCTCAAGAGGATTAAGATTAAGATCTCTCTAAGATTAAGAAGAAAATATTATAAACACATTATTCTTAAAATTAATGGAATTATATGTTATATGTATAATGCAAATCTTATTGATTTTAATATAAATTTCCTCTTATACACAGGTTATTTAATCTTTTTTTTTAAAAGGATTATTATTTATTCTTACTGATTATATGTTCCTTTATAGGGGAAGGAGAAAAAATTATTATGTGACTCCGGAAAAAATTCTAGTTAAATTTTTTTTTACTTTCTGCTGAAAAAGTAGGAAAAACGTAAATTTGTCATTTTAAGTACTCTAAATAGCATTTAATGTGCAACGCGACACGATAAATGGATATACTACATGGGCTGAAAAGTCTTTGGCTTAACAATGAAAAAACGATTTTTTTAATGAAAAAAGTGTTTTATTCCTCGACATAATCTCCATTTAGAGTAATGCACTTAGTGTAACGGTCCGCTAATATTTCGATGCCGGTCTTATAGTGCTCGGTGTCAAGTCCCTCAAAATAGGCATTTGTTTCCAACTTGACCTCCTCATTCGAGTAAAATCTTTTACCAGCGAGCCACTGCTTCAGTCGAGGAAAAAAGAAATAGTCGCTGGGGGCCAGGTCTGGAGAATACGGGGGATGCGGGACCAATTCATAGCGCAATTTCTTTAATTTATCGGTCGTATCGCGAGCCGAGTGAGCTGGAGCATTGTCTTGGTGAAACAAAATTTTTTTCTTTGCCAAATGTGGCCGTTTGATCTTGACCTCGTCGTCCAATCGATCCAGTAATGTACAGTAATATTCTTTATTGATAGTTTTACCAAGTTCAAGATAATCAATGAATATTATGTTATGCGCATCCCAAAAAATACTGGCCAAAACCTTGCCGGCTGATTGTTGTGTCTTCGGGCGCTTCGGACGGCTTTCACCAGGCAATAACCACTCCGCTGACTGCCGATTGGACTCCGGTGTATAGTGATGGATCCATGTTTCATCCATTGTGACAAATCGACGCAAAAATTCCTTCTTATTGCGGTTAAACAGGGCCAGATTTTGCTTTGAAAGTCGAACACGTTCCGCTTTTTGCTCAATTGTCAAAAAACGCGGCACCCAACGCGCGCAAAGCTTTTTCATGTGTAAATATTCATGAATGATATGACCAACGCGTTCCTTTGAGATGCCTATGATGTTAGCTAGCTCACTCAATTTCATTTTGCGGTCATTCAACACGATTTCACTGATTTTCTGGATGTTTTCTGGAGTAACTGCCTCATTTGGCCTTCCTGAACGTGGTGCATCATTTGTGCTCGTACGGTTACGACGAAACTCAGCAAACCAATATTCGATGGTTGAATTCGGTGGGGCAGATGTGCCGTAACATTTATCAAGCCATGCCTTTGCTTCAACAGTGTTTTTTCCCATCAGGAAGCAATGTTTAATCAAAACACGAAATTCACTTTTTTCCATAGTAAAGATAAATTCAGAGGTAACGTCACTTCGAAAGCTATAACTTGTACACGAGTCAACGAAATATCATGAAATTTTTACAGCATCTAAGTTAAGGTTGGTACTCTATAGGAAATATAAGGATTTTTAGTTTGTGGCGCCATCTATATGTCAGGCCAAAGACTTTTCAGCCCATGTAGTATGTATGTACTTACGCTGAAATATGGGCCTGTATGTCTTTAAGTTGATTTTCTCCAGAAATTCTTGAACTTCGTTTATGACAAAACAATCGGGAAGAACAACACAAACTGAATAACTAAATAACGATCTCTCTTCTTTTTTTTTTGCTCCAGACGTTGTCCATAAAATAAATGTGGCGACGATCGTCATATGCACAGAGAGAGTGTCTCTGCGTGAGTAGATGGAAGAGGAGAAACGCCGACAAGCGTTCCTCTTGATATAAGAGGAATATTAATTGATATAAAAGAAAATCCTCTTGAAATAAGAGGAAAATAGAATAACATCTGATAAATTTTAGATGAATGGTTCACTTTAATCGCTTTATCGAAAGAGGAATCCTTTTCCTATCAAAGGCTCCGCTTAGAATATGAGACTAAAAGGAAAAATCACTTTACACATAGAATACTTTTTTTTGGGTGGATCAATGTCGCTGAGCCGTCGAAGATGCTGTCGGACGTGGAGGTGCTTAATTTCCGTGGAAACGCTAGAAAGTGTTCGCTCGTGGACGGCGCGTTTCCTACTCATTCTCGTTCGCGAACAGTATCGCACGATTCGGAAAGGTCATTCCCGATAGCGGCGGCCTGCGGAATGCGTTATCGCTGCAGATTAATATCTCGGAGATTAGATACGCCTGCTCGTAGCGGCAGCGAGCGCGCCGAGTCACGTGAAATGAATTCCGCTCGTAATCACACGGTTGCTCGTCGCTAACGAGCCATCGGAGATCTTTTTCGTCCCTCCCGAATGAATCCCTCGCTCCGGGACCTGCCCTTTCCTCGCTCTTTCACCCATTAAGTTCTATCGATTGCGGAACGGGGAAACCGCGCGCGGAGGATGTTTTTCCGCTCGCGATTCCGCATTGCACGAGCCGCCAGCTCTGAGCTGTGAAGAGAGCTGCCAATATTTCGCCGCGAGTAGAGTTAGAAGCAGATTAGAAAATTAGTATTAGATTTAAAATTAGTAGTCGAGTACTTCGTAAAATCGTAAGTGAGTGAGTGAGAGAGAGAGAGAGAGAGAGAGAGAGAGAGAGAGAGAGAGAGAGAGAGAGAGAGAGAGAGAGAGAGAGAGGCGGAGAGGAAGAGAAAATTGAGGATACCAGGCGGTCTCCGCCTTCTCTTCGTTCTTTGAGTCATTAAGTCCCATCGATTAATGCCGCGATAAGAGGTAGGAAGCTGCGGTGAATGTCTTTCTCCAGCGGGAAATCGCTGTTTCCAATTATACACCGCCGAGCTAACGCTGACGCTTTACGCTAACAAGATAAGGCGATAACGCTACGCGGCGGAGAGAACGTGTTTAAACGGCCGAAAATATTTCGATAAGGCGTAGATTATCGCCCGATGACGCCTCTCTCTCTCTCTCTCTCTCTCTCTCTCTCTCTTTCTCGCGCGTATTCTCTGCGTGTACGCGTGTTGTGTTGCGAATGTGCGAGACATCGCGACGAGACGACTTGGAGAACAGTGTCACGGCGGTTTACGTAAATCATAATGTTGATTCGCGACGAGCAGGAGCGCATAATTATCAAAGAGTTCCATCCTTGACCTCATTTTCCCCGACTGATCTCGGAACACCTTGGAATTTTATATAACGCGGTGCTCGGAGGAAGATCGATGCGTCGCGTTTTCTCCCGGTCCGGCGAGTGCCGGATCTCCGCGAGGAAGAGATATTGCGCTCGTCCGAATCGCTCAAGGAGCGCGCGGGAAGTGTGCTATCGCATGCGAGTACTTCGAGGATCCACTCGAGGCATCATAGAAATCCTGCGCGCTCGCGCGCGCGCGCGCGAGAGCATGGACTTTCACCGAGTCCGCAAAAATCCGCCGCGCGGGATCATTTTGCCGGGAAGCGGAGTAGCGACGTTGACGCAAGTCCCTCGGTTTTTCATCTTCATCTTCTGGACCGGGCGAACTTGGCAGTGACGAACGGACGACCGCTCGTGGAGATCCTATCGAGTAGACGAAAATTGCGCGGGCCTTCACGCGCGATCCTCGGTTCAGATTGCGACGCGGCTCCTCCCGCGATTTTTCACGGCGCTTTCCTCGACTTTGATCGGTCGCGAGGACAGGCGTCGCCAGGATCTTATCGAGCACGTGAAAACCACCCGCTCTCCCCTCTCCTCTCCGAGCGCTTCTCGAGCAGATAACAACGAGGCGATTGCAGACGCGTAGGCAGATTACGCCAATTAGACTCGCGGAGTCAACACGCGGACGTAAACAAATGGCACCGCTTAATCGGCGAGTCGATGGCTGCGTTCAGCAGAACTCAGCGCTATGTAAACGGTTTAGTGATACATTGCAACAGTTTGGATGTTCTGCTGAATGCTCTTTGTACTCGTCAGAGTGATACACATATATATATATTATATAGCTATATATATATATTATATATATATTATATATATAATATAGCTGAATATATAATATAGCTGAACAAGAAAAATGCATGTAGAAATATTTTACAGCAAGTAATGAAAGGTTAGTTCGATGTTTACGAATATATATATATATATATATTTGTAAACGTCGAACTAACCTTTCATTATTTGCTGTAAAATAGTTCTACATGCATTTTTCTTATTCAGCTATTGTATTTGATACATTTATTACATTGCATGGAGAAGAATATCAGAAATATCTGATTGTTAATTTTGCTATCCGATCAAATATCCGATTAAATACACCGGATATTTGATCAGATAACGAAATTTTTCTCATTGTGAAAAAGATCTATATAAAATTTGAAACGTTTCTTATTTTCGCTGTGTGGCTTTATTCTAACCTATGCATTATCTATAATACGCATTAATATCTAAATATACTTTGATGTAAGCATATAATTATATATTTCATTATTAAATTATTTATATATACCTTTTTCTAATTGCTCGTGCACTTCTGTAGAATCTACATTATATATTATAACGTCTTTATATGTGCATTGCACTTCACATAAATTGGAGGCATCCATCTTGCTCAACATGTGCTTAGATTCAGCTTACTTTTAGTTCGCTGAAAAACATGGCGACCGCTGAGTAAATATGTTGAACCGCTCCGAGTCCGTTTAGTACCGTTCAGAAGGAAATCATAAAACGGTTTTGCAACTGCTTTGTCCTGCTGAACGCAGCCAGCATTATCGCGGCAAGACCAGTCGAACAGTCATCGATCGTTGATAGAGCGCGCGGCAATCTCGCGAAATTGATCGTCCGCCGTTCGTCGAAGGGGCGCGTTTCGCGGAGATTCACGCACACGTCGACCATCGATCTGCCGGCGGCCAGCGCGTCGGCTGCAAAAGCAGCCGGAAAGCTGTCCTAGTTTGCGCGATGTATTCTTTCGCGCGGGCTGCAATTTTGCGATTGCAGCTCGGCCGAGAGAGACGCGCCGCTACGGACGACGACGACGACAGCGACGGCGGCGGCGGCGGCGGCGGCGACGGCTGGCTCGCTGCACGACGCCGAGTCAGCCGAGCAATCCGGGACCTTGAGAAGTATGCCGGCTTCTCCGCGGATAGCAGGCGCGTTATAAATAGGTCAACAGGAAATTGAGCACGCTCCGTAGTGACTGCGGTGATTCCACCGGCGCAGCGGTGCGCAAACCTCGGCCCGCGTCGCGACCCTCCGGTGAGTCGCGCCTTTCGGAGATGATTTTATTCGCTTCCGCATCGCGCGCGCGCGCGCGCGTGGAATGTCTCTGAAAGGAGCCGGGGCTCCTCTCCACGCGATCCTGTGGATTCATTTCCCAGTCGCTTTTCCCTCATCTCGGTGAAAAGGCGCCGAGAATGCTCGCGCGCGCGCTCGCGCATCGGAATTTCTCCTGGCTCCGAGATTTCCCTGAGAGAGGACGTCTTGCTATGCGGACGGAAGGATCGAGAGTGAGGAGATTCCTCATGAGAGACTGGCCATATGGGAATTTCGTCGTGGGGGTCTCGGCGGTGATCCGCCGAGATATGGATTCGCAAGGTTCGCTCGATCGCCGCGCCGGCCGCGGCGTGTCGCCGGGAAAAATTCGGAAGTTAATCGCAGCCGCGGTAGGGTCACTCACGAGCTCAGAGGTCATGCATTCTTGGCACGACGGGCCGATCGCCGTGCCAAGATTTTCGCGCAGGTACTTCCACCGCTTTTCTCAGCGGACATGCGGCCGCATACTTCGGTCGTCACAGCTACGAGCGGTCTCGCTTACAAAGTCCGTCTCGGCGAGCACGTTGAGTTACCTGCGAGTCTCGAGTCAGGTCGATTTGTCGATGCCCAAATTGGTGGCAAATTTTCGTCCCTCGTTCCGCTGACTTCCTTCCAAGCGAAGTCAGCGGAGATGCGCGTCGGTGCTTATGTAAGCGTGTTTTTTTTTTTTTTTTCTTCAAAAGCGTGCGAGGCATTCGCGAGGCTGTCGGTCTTCCGCTCTCGCGGGGATTCGTTCCATCTTATCTTTCTTCTCACGCGACTCTGCTATTACGAGGTCCTAACAATGCGAGAAGGACGAGCGGCGGCGAGTTGCTATGCACGCGTCGCGCGCATTTTAACGACCATTGCGATAGCTGAGGTTGCTGATAACTTGACGATGAGTCGCGGTAAAAGATATTGAACGTCGTCGGGCGAATTTCCGACACACATATTTCGCACACGTTCGTTCCATTCTCTGCGAGAGGTGTTGTCTGGCCTCTCCTCAGCGAAGAGAGAAAAGATGAAACGTCGATGAGCACTTATTGAAATTGCGTCGCTTGTAACGCGGTCTTGCGAAAAGAGGGAAATCACGAGGGGCGGCGAACGGAGACGGAGACGAAGACGGAGACGGCGGGAAAAGATCGAGCGAAAGATGCAGCGTGTCTATTTTTAAAGCGCGACTAGCTTCCATACGCGTGGTCGTGTCACTGTTTGCGTCGCGACGAATCGGAATGTGCGTATCGCGACGAATCGGAGATCCGAGCGCACCAAGAGATATCCTTCGCGCCGGCCTGTGGCAGCCAAGTTTACGCGGGCGCGTGTTATGGCAGACTTAAACAACAGTTACATGAACAATTGTGCGGATTAATTCGCGGATACGTTACGTTATTTCGAGCGCTGCCAAGTGTAATTTTGGCTCACGAGGAATTTTACGCGCATATGCACGGCAGGATCGTGCTATTTCTCTCACTCGCTCACTCTCTCTTTTTCTCCCTCCCTCCCTCCCTCTCTCTCTCTCTCTCTCTCTCTCTCTCTATCTCTCTCTCTCTCTCGTCGAGCATCGCGTATCGAGTGTCTCGAAACGCCCGTGCCTTCGCGGGATTTCCACCGATTGCGTAGTCGCTTTCCCGCCACGAATTTGTCGAGATTGCCGCAATCAACGATTCAGCAGCTCGATTGAAGTATATTATGCGATGAAAATGCACAAAGCGTGAAGCGCCGCGCTAACGCGATTTGATATGAATTTCTTAGCCCCAAATTCAGGACATTCGTCAGTGCTGAGGGATTTTGTCATGTCGATGTGCAGTGATTAATTCATTAAGAGTTGCTCTGAAATTCTTATACGACATTTTATTCGGCGTACTCTTTTTTGAGCAAGTCTCGCTGCTTTCACCCAAAAAAAAGTATTCTATGTGTAAAGTTGTGATTTTTCCCATAGTCTTATATTCTAAGTGAAACCTTTTACAGGGAAAGGATTCCTGTTTTAGTAAAGCGATTAAAGTGTGAACCATTCATCTAAGATTTATTAGATGTTATTCTAACTGTTTTCCTCTTATTTCAAAAGGATTTTCTTTTATATCAATTAATTTTCCTCTTATATTAAGAGGAATGCTTGTCGGCGTTTTCCTTCTTCCATCTATTCACACAGAGACATTCTCTCCGTGCATATAACGATCGTCGCCATGTTTATTTTATGGACAATGTCTATAGCAAAGGAACAAAGAAGAGAGATCGTCATACAGTTTGTGTTGCTTTTCCCGGTTGTTTCATCATGAACGAAGTTCAAGATTTTTGGAGAAAATCAACTTAAAGACATATTGACCGATGTTTCAGCGTAAATATATATATAGTTATCGTATCGTGTTATACGCTATATTAAATGTCATTTAGGATACTTAAAATTATAAATTTGTTATATCCTACTTTTTCAGCAGAAAGTACAAAAAAATTTAATTAGAATATTTTCCGGACAGTTCATAGTACTTTTCTTTCCTTTCCCTATAAGGGAACGTGTAATCAGTAAGAATAAAGTACAGTAAGAATAAATAATAATCCTCGTAAAAAAAAGGTTAAATAATCTGTGTATAAAAGGAAACTTATATTAAAATCAATAAGATTTGTATTATACATATAACATATAATTCCTCTAAGTTTAAGAATAATGTGTTTATAATATTTCTTGTAATTTTAAAGGAATCCTCTTGAGGCCATATGTAAGAGTAAATTTCTCTAATATTGAGACAATTCTGCTTATTTTACTTTTTTTTTTAATGTTTTCTTATTTCTTTCGTCTTCTATTTTCTATCTTCTGCGATAAATAATGACTGCCCCATTTCCCTTCCGTGTCTCTGCGGCGAACGAATTCAATCTATTATTATTATTATTATTATTATTATTATTATCATAAGAAATACGGAAATGGGGACAGTTATATGTGGCGGACAATGTTCGATCAGATAAACAGCGGCGACAAACATCTCGAGCGAGAAAAAGTGCCCGTCCTCTGCGACAGCCGATTGCCGGATTGAAGGCGAACTCGCGTACGCCTCGTCAGCGTGACGTATCTAATCAGCGTCCGTGATTTCCCGTGATTTATTCGGTCAGCGACGACGATACCGTCGCTGCGGTGACGAGCAGACAAGTTCGCGCACAATCGCGCTCGCGGCTCTGCGGCGCCAGCGTCGTGCGGAAAAGCGTCGTGCGGAAAAGCGCGCGGGAAATCGCGCCGGGAAGATGCGCCTTTGCGGTGCGGAAGTCGCGTCGTTGCAGATTACGGCCGAGGCAGCAGCCTCGATCGCAGTTTCACGTCGCGTCCGACACGGCCCAGGTGATCCTCGCCGAGGCTGGAGGACGCTTGCTTGTTGTAGCTAGCTTCTTATCTTTCCGCGTTAAACCGCGTCGCTCGCATGAATACTGCATAAGATGCGCCGCGCGCAAAACAGCGCGCGCGTGTTCCCTCCTCGTCGTCGTCGTCGTAGTAGTCTGTTATCGCGCTGGTGCGGGCGTCTCGACGTGGCCAGGATCGTCCCGTGAGCGATCGCGTTATGCAACTGCCCGTTGCGAAACTGTCGTGTCGCGAGGAAACGAGCTGCCTCGCTCGAGAGAGGCGAGAGAGAAGCGAGCGAAACGAGACGTTCTCAGAGCCGAGCGACTTCCTCCCGTTTATTCTCCGCCTTCCATTCCACCTACGCGCGTGGGCGTTCTCTCTCTCTCTCTCTCTCTCTCTCTCCCTCTCATCCTCGGGCCGATCCGGCTTTTAATCCTTTGATTGCTGGTCCCGCGAAGGTTCGATAGCGGAAACTCGCACCGGCCGATCTCCCCTCGAAGAATCGCCGCTTGTTTCGCTGCATGTTCGATTACGCCCCCCGTCTTCCGTCCGAGCTATTCAATGTAAAATGAAAAAAATGCGGCGGCGGTCCGCCGGCGCTCTTGTGAAATTCGAAGCCGCCGCTTGTTTCCGCGGATTAAAAAGTGCGTCGCCTCGCGCGCGAGTGTCGAAACGAGCGAGGCTCCTCCGTTGCAGCCCGGCTGATCGCGTGAATTTTCATGAGACGACGAGGTCTTGTCCTCGATGCTTCTACAAAACTGATATTTACTAAACATCGGTTTCTCCTCGCTTGTCGGTTCATCGGATGTCAGTTTTTCTCCTCTCTCGAGGGCATCCGCGGCGCGTCTTGCCGTGCACGCGCACCTGATTCCGATGAATATTTTCGAAGAGAAGCGCTTCGCCTCTGGACAAGGAGACTCGTTTACTGAATTGCCGAGCGGAGAAATTGACTCCGAACGTGTCCACGAATCGATGGCTGCGAGGAGAAACACGCGATACTTCCTTCTCCCGCGTGGCCCGCGTATAATACGACGTTTGTCAGCGCGATTTCCCGACCGACTGGCGGCATTAATCCGATCGAGCGAGCGAGCGAAAGTCGAGACGTGCGACGCGACGAGGAGATGGATGGAGAATCCCCGTTCGAATTCTCTTTAATCGCTTACCGGGACAAATCGCCGCACGCCGCGGAATGCAATTATTATCGGCGTCGATAATCCCGAGAGCTTTTACGAGCGGTATGCGCGAGCGACGACGACGACGACGACGACGACGACGACGACGACGACGACGACCGCGGCCGGTTCGTCCGCTCGCTCGCTCGCTCGCATGACGAGTCGTGCTCGCGGTGAAAACGCAGTAAATTATCGGTAATGACATGCATAATGGCTACAGCGCGCGATTATTGGCGATACTTATGAGAATCGCCGGTAGGACATGGACGGAGCCGGCACGTGACGATCGGATGCGATCGGCGATGAGAATGTCCGTCGTCGTCGAAAGTTTTGCAACTCGATCGTGCGAAGATCCGAACCGCGGAGATTCGAGTATCGCTCGAGAACGAGAGCTCTTGAATTCCCAGCCGAACCCTCGAAAAGTCTTGGATTATTGTCTCTATTGTTACTTTTTTACACCCCGTATGGTGGGAAGAAAGAAGAGCTTGAGAGTACCCGGGAAAGTATTCTGCTGCGGACAAAAGCGATTAGTCGGCTTACTTTCCTTCTTGTAGGTAGTGGTGATCTCCGATAAGGAATATTTTCTTGATAATAGTCTGACGGCATACGCTCGTAATAAATTTTAGAGAAGCTCGTTATCGTGCAGCCCAAGGAAGAATTTATTTTCTTCTCGGGAACATTAGAAAACTCTCTATGTAGAAAGTAAACTGAATTCTCGTCTTAATTTAATATTGTTGTAATTTAATATTCCCGATATTAGAGAGAATTAAATTTTCTAAAGGATCTGGAATATATCTCGAGTAAATTATGATAAAATTATGAAATACATTATGAAATAAATTTAGTAGTAAATTATGTAATTTACATTAATAATTTATAGTAAATTATGAAAGAAATTTGTGGCTTATGATAAACTTACGGTACATTTGCGGATATATAAACTCATGAAATACTCGAAACGAGTAACACTCACTGGAACGCTCAGTATATATATCTTTCTGCTCTATCAGTTACGTATTTTATCACATCCAAAGAAAAGTATTCTATTTATAAAGTGATTTTTCCTACAGTCTCATATTTTAAGCGAAGTCTTTTACAGAAGAAGGATTCCTTTTTTGATGAAGCGATTAAAAGTGAACTAGAACTATTCATCTAAAATTTATTAGATATTATTCTGACTGTTTTCCTCTTATTTCAAGAGGATTTTCTCTTATATCAATTAATTATATCTCTTATATGAAAAGGAATATGTTGATTTGAATGTCGGCTTGTTTTGTTGAATCATGCTTTACCTCCAGATATGAACGAAAAGAGATAACCATATGCTCATGGGTCAGAATATTTGGAACGCTTTTTAAAAAAGGTGTGTGTGTGTGTGTTGCTGTAACATATAACGAAGATAATTTACCTATATTTGGTCAAATACAGTTTATAATCTATTATAAGAAGTTGAATAATATATTCTTTCTTTTAAGTAGGTTTCATACAATTGGTAATATATATATATATATATATATTATTTTTCGTTATACATTATAATAACTTTTTCAAATTAACTAATATAACCAGTAAGAATAAAGTGCAGTAAGAATAAATAATAATCCTCTTAAAAAAAGATTAAATAATTTGTGTACAAGAGGAAATTTATATTAAAATCAGTAAAATTTGCATTATATATGTAACATATAATTCCTCTAACTTTAAGAATAATATGTTTATAATATTTTCCTCGTAATTTTAAACGAATTCTCTTGAGACTATATATAAGAATAAAACCTAAAATTGAGATGATTCCGTTTGTGTCCCGAAATTACTTTCTTTTGGGTGCAGCCACATTGAGAGGAAAAGAGAGGAGAAGATACAAAACGAGAAAGAATAACTCTTCTCGGACGTTTCCATCTGTCGATGGCATGCAGGTGTAAATGCATATTGCACGAATGTTGCGTCAATATTGCGCCAACGTGTTGACCTGAAGGCTCCCAAAAGGTTGAGGCGTCTCGTTGTATGCGAGAGCCTCGTGGTATTTGGGACTTTCGAGAATTCAGGTCTCGCGAGAGCGGTTTCGAAGCTTCGGCTGGGATCAGTCTCGCACTCGCGCTCGTTCGCCGGCATCGTCGTTGTCGTCGTCGGAAACGACGACCTTGCCATGTGACTCAAGAGTTCGCAGGCACCGGCATTTCCTTCCCCATGCGAATGGGAATGCTGGAAGTAGACGAGAAAGCCGGTCACGGCGCGCTGGCCATGGAGTACGAACACTCTCTAATGAGCCCCGCTCGGTCGTTCGCTCGTTTGCCTTCCCCGCGATTCGATTCGTTACCGCTCGCCAATCTGCGACACGTGCGTGCCGACTTCTTAGACTTCCGCGACAGGTAAAACTGTTAATTATATCGACGAGAGAGAGAGAGAGAGAGAGAGAGAGAGAGAGAGAGAGAGAGAGAGAGAGAGAGAGAGAGAGAGAGAGAGAGAGAGAGAGAGAGAGAGACGCGCGTCCGTCTGTGAAAACGTTCCCTTATGTTTTCCCGCGACGGAGGAAAAGGAAAGCCTCGCGCGAGAACCTACGCGATTGTGATCGCAGACAATTTACAAATTCGACGGAGTTTGACCTTTACGACATTTGCCTGAGAAAGAAGCGGTATCTAAAAAGCGAGATCTAAAGAATAATAAGAATAGGTCGCGCCAAGGCCGCTCCAAAAGCGACGGCACGCGGATTTGAACGATCGATTCTCCGGCACGTTTTTACGTAAGAGCGACTCGTAGCCGCTCGCCGCGAACGGAGAATTTCTCGCCGCGAACGTTGCCGCGGCGAAAACGTTATTAATAGCTCTCGAGCTGTTTTACTATTGCTCTTGAAATCAATGAAAGTCGTCGATTACCATCGCGAGCGTGATCCGTGTTTGCCTAAACACCACGTGTTCTTTTTTCCTTCCTTCTTCATCCCGAGCAATCGGCCGAACGAATGCGCAACGGGAGAACTCGGACGAAGCGCGCGGGATTCGTGTCAGCCGACTAATCCGACCGACCGATCGCGCGATCGAGCGCCCGGCGGGAAAAAAGGCCTCGAGAAATCGTCATTTATTATTATTTAGCGCTCGAGATATGCAAATGATGCTGGTGGCGGTAAGCGCGCGCGCGCAGCAAGTAAGTTTCTCCACG
Organism: Harpegnathos saltator; assembly: GCF_003227715.2. NCBI lineage: Eukaryota > Metazoa > Arthropoda > Insecta > Hymenoptera > Formicidae > Harpegnathos > Harpegnathos saltator. Next base: position 168,806 of record NW_020230360.1, read on the forward strand.
GCGCGAGTGCGCGTGCACGCGTGACAAGTTCTCGCCGAGCACCGCTTGGCCGGCATTACGTTTCCACGGGATCTTTTTCCTTCCTGGCTATCGCGATCGTAAGTTGATATACGCGATCGCCTGCTGAAATTATCGCTCCATTGCGAGCGATATTAATTACCTCATCGTTACGCGCACGCTGCGTCGTCTCTTTCAACCCTTCGCGCTCAGTCTACCTCGCTCACAGCTACCGTGTTCTCTTTTTTCCTTCTCTTTCTCCTCGTCGCACACGATCACGCACACGAGGAAGAAAGAGACCTCTCGGCTCGTGTGACTGAATGGGGGGAGGGGGGGGCGGGCCCGACGAAAATTCGATGACGAGAAGCGATTTCTCCGTTACACCGAAAAACATTCGGCCGAACATTCGAATGCTAAAACTCGATCGAGACAGCCGAGATGAGCGAGCGTTTGATCGAGTGGAAATCAATCTTTCTGGTTCCACACACGAGGGAAGAAAGTTTTTCTTTTTTCTTTCTTTTTCGGGAAAAATTACGTTTGCACATTAACCGGCATAGTATACCGAATGCGCATTGCTCGAAGAGAGAGAACGGAATTTCTAATTATTAGTACCAAATTCTTGCCTCTCGCAAGAGCCGAAGGAAATTTCCGTCTCGTTCAGTCAAAACGCGTTTGGTCCGTTCGTTCCTAAATTTACTCATCATTAATTCCTTCCTCCAATTAGTCGCTTGTCTCTTGCTCTTTACTTAGCAAGGTTTCCGTCTGCTTCTCAGACAACAGAAAATTCAGTTACATTAACGGATTTGTCGCCTCCCTGCGACTTGGGTTAAGATTTTTCAGGGATGAATTCCAATGTCGTCCCGGCTCGCAGAGCCGTGTTTTCGAGAATTTATAGGGAAGGTTGAAAGGGCCCCAACTTTAGGCGAAATCTCCCAAGAAGAAGAAAAAAAAAGAAAGAATTTGGAAACCATACCGGCAGCACGTGTGAGCTCCTCCGGTCTTCGAAGATGCGCTCGTCCGATGCTCGTTCCGCGCAGTGTGTAAAAAAGGAAAAACGCGCGTTTCCTGCTCTTACATTCGTACATTATAATTACACGAACACATCCGCGTGCCTCGCGGAATTACGTGCGCGATTTATCTGGATATCTTATCTATTCATTCTTATCCATTTATCGGACAGGAAACAGATTAGCGAAGTGATACGCATGTTTCTTGCGCGAGGCACACTTCCAGGCGGATTTCGTGCGCTGGAATAGAAAAGAAGTACTCTAATGTACAGCGCCGTGTCCTATCTTTCGTTTGCGATCTTTAGAAATAAGGAGAAAGTCCGTGAGAAAGAAATCGATCGATATATATTGTGCGTTCATTCGCTCGCTCGCTCGGTCGTTCGTCTGAGAAATTCCCATTCATTGTACCTCGCAGCGACCTTGACTATCACTTCCTCCCGACATTTGTTCCCCACGTTGCAGCAGGACAGGCCTGAGAGTACGAGAGGGATCATGTGTGTTCTCGTCCCGCGGAGAAACCGGAAATTCAGCGGCCGAGCGACGGTTTGATTCCTGCGGCTTTTATCCTTGCGGCTTTTTGCATTGTTTCTCCTTGTTTTGCGTAAAAAAAAAAAGAAAATATTTGCTCTCCTACGGAGGCGCACTTTAGCGCACTTTAGCGCATGTCTCCGGTCGGTAAAGGATCAGCTAACAGGACATTTCTGGCGAGTCCGAGGTCGCGGTGGCTACGCGGGTGAGAAAAATCGCAGTCGTCCTGTCGCTACAGCGTCTCATGTGCCAATCCTGTGCGGATTGCATTTGCATGCGAGTGCAGTTGACCTTTCGCGGGCGTTGGCAGGCGCGCGTGTAGGTTTTCACCTGGAAAAGTTTAAATTTAGAAAGTTCCCTCTCGTACCTCCGGCCTTTTTCTCCCCGCGACCGTGCCGCTTTTTAATCGGTCTTCGCCGGCTCGCGCAGAGCCATAAATATTTATGTTTTCGTGAATTCCACGAATCTCTTTATCTCCGTGCCGCGCGAACGTTTCGTATATTAATGTTCGCGCGCGGGTTACGCAAGATACTCGTTTCGACAGTTTAATCAGTTGGTGGGATCATGAGCGAAAAATCGGCCGAGAGGCGACGTGTGTATCTTGTTTTTTCGTGTATCTCCTGCCGACGGTGTACGAGATCTCCTCCTGCATCAGAGAAGATGCAGTGAAAAATATCGCAGCATCGCAGGACGTTTAAACATTCGAACCGTCGACCGCATCTCTCGTCGCATCATCCCTCTCTCTCTCTCTCTCTCTCTCTCTCGCTCTCGCTCTCGAGCGCATTTATAATTAGACGGTTGACTTTTACACGTGGCTGCGGGGACGCAGGAGGCAGACCTTTGCAGGCGGCTCTTGAGCTTACAAAGTCCAGTGCGCTTGCTAATTGCTTCGCCGCTCTTAATTGCGCCGTAGCTTTCCGGAACGATACTTGATAGATGGCGAGAGGGTGCAGCGCGTTCTCTCCTCCGTGTGAGGCGAACCCCTAGCTCGGCTGAATCACCCGAGTCGTCGGGAAATCGATAACGTACAACTCCATTTGTTTGCCTTTTCTTTTTTTCGTAAAATAAAAACCTCTCTCTCTCTCTCTCTCTCTCTCTCTCTCTGTCTCTGTCTCTCTCTCATGTCATTACGGTATCCGGCGAAGAGAAGCGTCGGTCACAATTTAATCGGTGGGTAATTTTAACTGCGCGGCCGACCACCGCCACGGAAGCGCCCCCCCCCCCTCCGTCTTCGCGCGTTTGCCGGTGTGTAATGGTCATCGATTATTCTTTCCATTTGTTCGGCTGGTCCGCTCGTCAGGCGCAGATCGTCCTTAACGCGGCACTTCCACGCGCGGGTGAAAAGACGACGCGAGATGTGTTTCGCATTATGCATGCGGCGCGGTGCGCGGCGGAGGAGGAGGCATTAATCACTCGCTGCTACAATGTAATTGCCGCGTGTGCTTTCTCCACGGTCGTAAACACAATGGCGCGTAGTGCGTAGAAAACACGCAAGGCCGGAGCTTTCCAGACAATGGGAATTATTCAAATGAATCGCCGCCGGTGACCGACACCGTCCGGCCGGTCCTCTTGTCAGTCCGTCTTTATTTACGAGCTGCTTGTATTACACCCGCGCGTTAGCGCTTTGCGGATTCCCGTCGCAAGGAGGCCGGCGACGATGCCGGATCGAAGGAATGGAGGAGGCTTGAAAACAGAGTCCAGAGGTATTTTTAACCCTCGAACACTGGAATGCTTTTATTACCTCCTATCACTAGGACAAGCGAATTTTCACCCATAATTCTTTTATTATTTTTTTTTTTTGAGCGTACACCCAAAAAGAGTATTCTATTTATAAAGTGATTTTTTTCCTGTAGTCTCATATTCTCTAAGCGAAGCTTTTTATAGGAAAAGGATTCCTCTTTCGATAAAGCGATTAAAGTGAAGCATTCGTCTAAAATTTACTAGATATTATTCCAATCGTTTTCCTCTTAAATCAATTAATTTTTCTTTTATATCAAGACGACCGCTTGTCAGCGTTTTTTCTCTTCCATCTACTCACACAGGTACACAGAGGCAAACTCTCTGTGGACACGACGATCGTCGCCGCATTTATTTTATACGACAACGCCTAGAGCAAAGGAAAAAAGAAGAGAAATCGTTATTCAGTTTGTGTTGTTTTTCCCGGTTATTTCGTCATGAACGAAGTTTAAGAATTTTTGGAGAAAATCAACTTAAAGACATATCGACCCATATTTCAGCGTAAATACCCATCCATTTATTGTATCGCGTTGCACACTACATTAAATACCATTTAGAGTACTTAAAATTACAAATTTATGTTTTTTCCTACTTTATCACCAGAAAGTCGATAAAAATTTAACTAGAACTTTTTCCGGGCGGTTTCATAGTAATTTTCTCTTCTTTCCTCATAAAGGAACGTATAAACAGTAAGAATAAATAATAATCTGTGTATAAGAGGAAATTTATATTAAAACTAATAAGATTTGCATTATACATACAACATATAATTCCTCTAACTTTAAGAATATGTTTATAATATTTTCCTCTTAATTTTAGAGGACTCTTCTCGAGGCCATGTATAAGGATAAAATTCTCTAAAATTTAGATGATTCCGCTTGTTACTTCTTCTAGGTGTACATAAACTATTGATATTGATGAACATTGTAATTCCTAGCAGGCTATTGTACCGCTATGTAATGCGCTGTGTTACCTAATGGCAACAGTTGAAAAATATCATCGGATGAATTTTCATCCATCCAACTTTTCACCTCGTCATTAGCATCGTTTAACTTTCTATCGAGTCTTGTGAAGCTCTTGTAGGAATTGAGATAAGCCGTGCGGATGTTCAGCGCCCTTTTCCTATTTGGCGGCTCTCTTCGTTTCAGTGCACATCTTCGAGACGGACATTTTCGAGCATGGGTGTGTGATTCACGTCGCGGCATTCAACTTTGCGAAGTTGGGCTGCGTGCAAAATGCTTACCTGCTGACGCGAAGTTAAGCGCGATATTTCATCGACGATCGATGTACAGGACCACCAAGCCGCGGCGGCGTTGGTGTTGGTTGACACGGGCGAGAAATTCACGTCCGGGCACTTCCCGCACGACAACACAACGCGTCGCTTCGTCGCGGAACGAGCGGCAGTCCATTACGCGTGCGAGTCCGTTACTCGGACGGGATCAATTGCGCGCTCGTAACTTTGACGCACTTTGCACCCGACAGGACCGACTGAAAGTCAGACATTCGCGTCGCGCATTAACGGCAATTTATATTCGACGATAAAATAGAGAACCTTTAGCCTCGCGGAGAAAACTGGCGGAGCGCGTTGCGAGCGAGAGATCGACCGACCGACCGACCGACCGACCGACCGACCGACCGACCGACTTGCTTGAACGTTTTTAACGGCGGAAGAACGTGCATTTCAGGGCACTTCCGCCTTAATTTCATCTCAACGCATTCGACGTTACCGGATCGCCTGTGGTGAGTAGCTGTTGAACATTGAATTTGAATGCAACGATTAACCTTTAGAGGACCGACACTTTTCCTTTAAAATTTACAACTTTTTTCACGGAAAATTTATATATATATATATATATATATATATATATGTAACCATCATGTCGCGTAGAGTTTTCGAGTTTGTTAGTAGCTCCTGTAGGAGCCACCCCGGTCTGGAATGGAACGGCCAAAATAAAAAATGTTCAAAATTTGGATCTTGGCATTTTTAGGGATTTTTTTATATCGCTGATCATCATTTTGATATCAGATTATCGAAATTTTACAAAGAAAGGCAATTATTTATCTAAAATAAGTCTATATTACTATAAGTAATCTCATACGGTAATAAAACTTTCCTTCAGCATAACCCAGAGCTAACGACGTGGACGTAGAAAGTTATGTAGCTTCTTTATTTTGTTTTATTTTTTGTTATTTAAAAATTAAAAAGATTTTTTTATTTTTCTATAATTTTTTAAATTTTGGTTTTAAAAAGTAATGAAAATTATTTTATTTCAAAAACTGTTTTTCTGTGTTTTTTATACTTATTTGTTACTTTTAGAGTGATTGTTATCACGCACTGTGCGCAATCGAAACTCTAATAGTGTTGTGTGCTGATTTTATATAATTCTGACAAGTAACACTACTCAACTAGATACTCACCGATTTGAATGAAACTTAACATACTTATTAAACACCGAAAAATATTAAATACGTGTTTGTTTGTTTCGGCTAAATACGCTTTTTAGGGGTAGGAAGTACCCTTCAACCCTTGGAGGTGGAAACAGTTATGGCTAATTATTTCTGAAACGATACATTTTCTGAAAAAAGTGCTTAGGACGAAAGTTGTAGAGTTCAAAGTGATGCATCGACCTTGAGATCGATTTTCAAGGTCAATTAAATTTAGAAATAATTAGCCGTTGCCGGACTTTGACCACAACCTGTATCTATAATCAGTAATTTTATGCGTTGACTAAATCTGTCTTCAGAATTGATTTGTTACGTTATTTTCCTAAAAAAAGAAAAAAACCTGACGTAATGGGAAAATAGGCCCAAATTTATAGAAAAAATAAGAAGGAGAAAAATGTTTTGTAAGTAACTTCAGAATAGAAGTAAATATAAGAAAACATAAAATGTCACTCTAATTGTAAATTAAACATTACTTTCATGCTATATTAGAAATTTTCAAATTTTTTAAAATTTTTATTGCTACTCTGGAGTTATCCACAATATCTTTTACTCTTTATTTTGTATTAGGATTTCATTCGGACATGATCAATTATTATTTTCCCGATTGTCGTTGAGCAAGCATTTTCCAAAATTACTTCTTGATTACTTATTTGCTATGAGCTATCTTGCTCGTGAATTTCGTTCGAATATACCATCAACCATCATTTTCACATCTGTACTTGAGCGAGTGTTCATTGTTTATAGTTTTACGTCAATTGTTCTTACGACTGCTGTTTCTTGTGAATGTTTTCAAAATTCTTTCGGAAAGTATTGGGTGAGTGCAAAAGTTCGTGCGGAGTTTCAATAGATGGAGTTATAAGCGTCGTAAAGTGTTGTCATTAATACTTCCATCTACTATATTATATAACGTTGGAAAGGTGACGTCTTCAGCTGTTATTAAAAAAAAATCATTTGTTTTCATACAAACTGCTTCGAGAAATATCACTTTAAAAATGAGTATCGATAAGGTGCATTTACGACATGTTATGCTTTACGAGTTTCGGAAGGGAATAAACGTTGCCGCAGCCGTAAAAAACATTCAGGATGTTTATCAGGATGAAGCACCAGCTAAACGAACTGTGGAAAAATGGTTTGCTAAATTTCGGCGCGGAGAATTTAACCTTGAAGACGAGCATATTTACTGCAAGTACTTTTCCATCATTTGTTCCTACGACTATTTTTTGTGTTAATTTCATTTAGGCTTGTACAATCATAAACTCTGCTTTCTATGAATTTACTTTGAATCTCTGTTATAATATTATGGAAGCATTGTTAATCTGTAAAATTTCATAATGTCATTAAACCCAAAAAATATTTTAAAGTTATTATGCCTCACTTTCGAGGACCCAGTGTACAATATAGAATCTAGAATAACAGATGAAGAAAGATCAATCGCTCCTCAACTTGCCGATTGCATAAAAGACGCTATCAATTTTGACATATTATATTTAAAGAGACTTATGATACTTTGAACTGTACTGATGCTAGTGTGATTCCTGATGCTATTTTAGTTGAAGACAATTCAGAAGATGTTTCGGAAGTTGTGCAAGACGATACAAAGGTCGATTTCAAGGTCGCCATCAAGTGCATCACTTTGAACTCTACAACTTTCGTCCTAAGTACTTTTTTCAGAAAATGTATCGTTTCAGAAATAATTAGCCATAACTGTTTCCACCTCCAGAAGTTGAGGGGTGCTTTCTACCCCTAAAAAGCGTATTTAGCCGAAACAAACAAACACGTATTTAATATTTTTCGGTGTTTAATAAGTATGTTAAGTTTCATTCAAATCGGTGAGTATCAGTTGGGTAGTGTTACTTGTGAGAGAAAGTGAGTCTGTTATAAATAAAAACGTACTGAGATGCAAATTGCTATGTAGCTAAAATGTGTACTTGTTAATAAATGTTTATTTACAAGTAAGGTAAAACTCACACGAACACATATGCAAATATATTTTTAGAGCACATAAACATCGACATAAATGCATAAATAACTGTAATATAACTATAAGAAAACGCTTTAACCCATTAATGCCCTCTGGGACAGAAATTTCGCTGCGAGAATCATAAAAAATGAGTATTGATTTATAACGGTTTTTTCCAAAAAATGCGATTTTTTCTCGTCAATTTTTTTTTAAATCATGGATTTCATCTTGATAAAAATGTTGAATATTACTGAAAAGTACTCCAATCGTGTCCTCAAGATTTGTACTTAAAATATATGTGGTTCTGAAATTTTTTGCAATTTAGTAATTTCAATATGGCGACCATATGTATGCATTACCATAGATATCGCTGGATTCTTGGAAACTCGGTCGAGTAACTCGTTATGAGTGCATTTTTATGAAAAATTATCTAAAATAAAAGTTGTCCTACCACGTGAAAGAACTCGATCAACAGAACAACTTCTGATTTCAGATCAACTGATTTCAGATCAACTGAAATCAACGCGAAATTTCTGTCCCAGCGGGCATTAATGGGTTAAGAAAACACTGAATGCCGATTTATATGTGGCTCTTATAAGAGCCTGCTCGGTTCTCTAAAGGTTAAGAGAGTTGTAACGTTTTCGCCGCGACTCGAGAGATCCAAGGATCGCGCGAGGAAGCAACACAGCTCTCCTCTCACAGAGATTGACGTTTCATTAGACTTTGTTTTTCATCGATACGGAGCTTGAGAATTATATATTCGTAGGGACAAACCCGACACACGAGAAATCGGAAACTCTCGCGCGGTTGACTTCTCTCGGCAATCTTGCCGCGGGCGGGCCGACCTCTCGAGTTTGCCCATTGGACCCCAAAATGAAAGATGATTCGCTGGAGTACACGCTGGAGTGCACGGAGAAAAGCCGTGAAACACGTTTTGCAGAACGACGTGAAAGGTTTTTCGGGAAGCAGCGTTTAGGGGAAGAACCTGCCGGCAAACGGACGGCACGACGGATTCGGGAATTTTTGGCCGAGTGCTTTTGAGCGAAAGCAAAGCCCGCCGACTCGAGGCGCCTCGTGTGAATCGATATTCCTCTCTTTCTCGCGTTCTCCGCCTTTTGCCGGCTGCCGCCGATTTGCTATAGCAGCCGTTCTGTTTACGGCGGACTCGGCTGCTGCTCGTATTCGTCATCGTTTGGCCGCGACCCAACTAAGCCAGCCACTGCCAAGGAATCCTGGGCCAGATTCTCCTTGGATATATTTTCGACTTTTTAACCCGCGAAATTTTCATCTCGCCGGCTGAGCGAGCGGAGATTCTCTCCCTCTTCCTGCACCCTCTCGCCGTCGCTCTTTCTCGAGCGCCGCGCGATTCGACGTCGCCGGAGATATCTCCTTCGGGTGTATTTTAGCTGCGAACGGCACGGCTCTATGGGCAAACGCTAATTAATTAAGTAGTTCGGCTAATGACTGTAACAAAGTGCTAATTCATTCGATACGTCGGTAATTCCAAGTGCGCTCCGTGCGCACCGCGTGCGCCGATGCACAAACACACTCTCTCACGCGTCTGATTCCCGTCACGATATATTTGCTTTGCGAAGTTGAACAGCGTGCAAAATGGCACTTACTAACGCGAACTTCATTACGGAGCGCGATATTTCATCGGCTCGATCGATGCGGGATTATCGACTAGTCAGTCGCCGCTGCGTCGGTTAACACAGGCGAGAAATTTACGTGCGGGAACTTTGCGCTCGAATTGCACAGGAAGCCTACCATTTCCTAACGGACAAAAGAAAAAAAGAAGTGAGAGAGGGAGGGGGAGGGGAGAGAGAGAGAAAAAAGAAAAGAAAAGGTCATTGCGAACGCGTCATTTTTCATCGCTTTTCCCGCGTCGGCTCGGGGGGAGGCTCGGGCAGCCCCTCCTCCTCCATAACCGAGGAGATGAGAAATTCGAGAAGAGCGGGGAAAACTTCCGCGAGCCGGAGTGGAATGTAAAAGAGCGCATTCACAGCAGTCTCGGCGAGGATCGGCCGAGTGAGCGAGTGAGTTGATGTTAATCCAATGGTCCTTACCCCTCCTCCCCCCGTCGGCGGCGCGCGTTCCTCGGATTCTCGGGACGTGTTCCCCCGCGCCGCCGACGGTGGAGAGCACCGTCGTTCCGTTGAGAAGGCGACGGAAAAACCGCGCACGGGGACCGTCGTCGTGCCTCTCCGCCTCCTCGGCCCGAAAGTTCATCAAGTAACGAGTCTCCCGCGGCGGCGAATGAAAGCTTCCCCCTCGCTCGTCGCGCGGCGGCTCAGCCGGCGCCGATTAAAGCGCGTTTGTTTCACAGCTTCGCGCTCACAGCCCCTCGGCTGTATTTCCAAGGGGAAGAAGACGCACACACACTGCGTGCGTCGAGAGAGAGAGAGAGAGAGAGAGGAGAGAGAGAGAGAGAGAGAGAGACGCGCATTGGAGATCGCGCGATTCGAGATCGCGAGCTCGCCGCGCGACGACGGCTCGTGTCTGTCGCGCGATAATCGAGCGGCGGAGGAAGCTGCGCGCCGATCGCGCTCATTAAGCGCCGCGGGTTTTCGAGGCTAATAAAGAAGTTACGCGGCGGCCGCGTGTCCGTTTTCGACTGATTGAACGATGCCGCCGCGGCGACGGCTTTTACGAGCGTGCTCCACGCCAACCAGCTGCCGCGGTTTCATTAATAAGTTTCTCTTTCGCGAGAATATCGCTTTAGCGTTCTCTGCTTCTCCTTGTCTCTCTCTCTCTCTCTCTCTCTCGCGCGCGCGTCCGCGCGCGAAAATGGGACGACAGCGCGAGCCTTCGCGTTTCGTGGCCGCGACAAACGACGTGGATACGCATCTGGCATCGTCACCATCGAGAGCGGTCGAAGCGGTGATTCGCTGCTGCTGGTGTGTCATACAGGGTGTTCCAAAATCATCGGTCGAGCTGATACCTCGGGACGAGACTCGGCCAGGGCGCCCTGAGGAGGATCGACCGTGCGCTTTTGCGTCACGCTACCCTGGACACCGGACTACCGAGATCTCGAAATTTTCCGATACTTAAACGCGGTTTTCAACGCGGGATATGTTCCAGGTTGAAAGTTTAAGGCGTCCTGGCATCACCTGGGGGATGCTCTTACCTCGATTGCCGGCGAGAGTCTATATAGAAATGGAGCCAAAGCGTGGTTTGCATACGTTGACACTCGGGCAATTGAGAGAGCAGATCCTCTCTCAAGTGCGCGACGTTGTGTGATAATCTCCCATTAGCTGAGCGATTATTTTTGTAGCGATTTATTTTGATCAGGCGTATCTTGTTTATATTACAGCGTGCGTGTAAACTTCTCCGGATGAAATATTTCGATCTCACGAGGTGGAAGAATGCTGTTCCAAGTTGTAGAGAGAAACGAGAATGGTGTCCCGCAGCCCGGGACCTCATCTCTCGGAAATACCCCCGAAGCACGCTGTTGCGTCCGCGACCTCGGGGAAGTTTACACCGCGCGCGCAGCGGTTACGTATATATGCACCTGTCGTATGATCTAACTCGTCGATAACTGGCCGACGTGACTGCGCATCGGCAAATGTCACCCAAGTGCCACCCTACAAGTGTATGTGTGCTCGTTCGTTTTCCAGGTTACGCACAAAGTGACGAGTCAGGTGATGGTGCTAAAGATGAATCAGCTGCCGGCGAACAGGCCGAACATGCTGAAGGAAGTTCAGCTGATGAACAAGCTCAGCCATCCGAACATACTCAGGTGAGTCCGGCGTGCCGGCGTATCGAGTCCGGTTCACTTTTGCCCGGAGAGAAACTACGCCGATCGAGGAAGAAAATCGCTCGGCCGTACGTGCCGAATTCGATGACGGCACGATGAAATTTCTACCCGCGCGCGCTCTCCTCTCCTCTCCTCTCAATCTCGCTCCGCCGTATCACGGGCAGCGGAGAGACATTAACCCTCTTTCGCGTGATTTATTTCGATACGATCGAATCTGATCGTTTCCTGTCGAAGATAAATGATACGTGGCATTATGCGCGTCGTGACCGCCACGGCAGAACTCCGGTTTATTAAAGCGCTGAGCTATGAGACGGCATGAGAAGGAGAGAGAGAGAGAGAGAGAGAGAGAGAGAGAGAGAGAGAGAGAGAGAGAGAGGGAGAGACGAATCGATACATTCTCGATGACAAGGTTTACCTCGTTGCGTTTTGAAAGACCGCGTCTCCCGGACGAGCCAGCGCGACGGGGAGGGTCGGGCTTCCCAAAACACTGTTTAGTTTGTCTGAGCAAAAAATTGCTAGGGCCATTTTCCTGAAGCGCAAGGCCCCGACAAGGCTGAAAGTAGAATGCCCTTAAAAGGGATGTCTCATTATTACCACCCTGAGATGGATCTTGTAGCGATACCTTGGATTTTAGAAGATAAGTCTTTGATAAGAAAAGCTGAGAAGGGTTTTAGAAGAATTTATTAGGGATTTTACGAAATAATGCTTTAACATGAAACACTGATGTGGGCCTTAGAAGGATCTTTTAAGAGGATGCTTTAGATATACAAAATCAAGTTTGTTATAGAAAATTGTTATAGATCTGTAATAAAATTGTCATAATTTAGTATTGTTTTAGTAGGTCCGCTCTACCTGGTTCTCTTAAAGATTTTTTAATTATACCGCAATTAGAAGCAAATTTTAGTTTTTTATTAGTTGTCATATTTATTAATCTCTTCCAAAGGATCTTTCTAGTATTGCCATTGTTTTGAAATGCAGTAAACTTTAATAAAAACAGTAGCAGGATTTTTATGTATAAAAGATACTATATTTTATTGTAAAATATGCAATACTTTTAAAATAAAAGATTCTTGTTGCATACTAACAAGATTATAAAGAAATAAAGAAATTACAGTCTAAATTATCGGAATGAAAAGAACGAATATTTTTACTCAAGCAATAATAAAAATATTGTCTTATAAAGCCCTCATTATATAATGTTGCCTTATAAGGATCCGTTAAACCATTTGTTACACATCTTGTAGGGTCCTTGTCTTTCTATCTTTATTAGGACCTGATTAATATTAGGGAAAAATAATCAGGCCCTTACTAGAGCCCTATTAATATTTCTCTCTTGGGTGGTTATCGACTTTTTTTAGCTACACCTGTGCGTTTCGTATCGTGCAATAATCGAGACTGTGAAATAGTCACACGCGTGAGATGCTGATGTGTCGGAGCAACCGCTCGATTTCTCAAGAGTTCTGAGATTTATCGCGACGCTTTGTTACGGAATTCGGCAGTTTGTGTAAATATGTGTGTGCGCTGCGCACACTTTATCCTGTGCCTTGTCGCAAATCAATTTAAAGACTTCTTTTCCTCGCGTGCCTCGGCATAATTCTGGCGCAAGGTCTTCGTATTAAGCGATCTCGCCGCGTGTTGACTGAACACGTGGCCAGCCGCGATGACGACGACGACAATCGGTAAATTATGTTATTCGGCTCGCGAACGTGAATGTGTGTGTGTGTGTGTGTGTGTGTGGGCACGTGTCGTGTACAACTTCATTGAAAAATCTTCGACTCGCGTTGGAGAATGTGTTCTGCTTTATATATATATATTCGACTCATCATCTCGCGCGAGATTATATCGTTGAAATTTCTCTCGCTTGGAGGATCGCTAAAATGACGGAAAGATTAGAAAAAAAAAAACGGTATTACACTTTAACCACGCTCGTTACGAATTACGACATAATACATCGCCTAGCGGTAACGGCGGTTAACTCGGCGCATTGCACCCGTTGCGAAAATTCCTGTTTGCTGCACAGTAGAGAGTAAAATCCGAGGCGCAGGATGCATAACGCGCGATGAGGCATCTTTCGGTCCACGGCTTCGGCCGCACGGAAATCCAATTTGCGGCTGAAGCTCGGCTCCCGTGCACGTGCATACAAATTCGTGCGCGTTATCCGATTTTTCTCTTATGCGTCAGGAATTGCGTTTTTTATATACTTTCTTTTCAAATTTCTTTTTCATCCATTTTATTTATTTATTTCATTTTTCAACTTTTTTTTCCACTTTTAGCTTCAGCCAAAAATTCCGCTAAATTCACCGAAGTTGAGATTGATACGACGAGTCAAGTTCGATTTTAATCAAATAACAAATGATATACCTCTGTCCCTCCTCTCTCTCTTTCTCTCTCTCTCTCTCTCTCTCTTTGTCTCTCTCTCTCTCTCTCTCTCTCTCTCTCTCGCTCCGCCTTTTTAGGGGAGAATTACATGCGAAAGGCCGTTTTCGAAGCTATTTTTACGAATTCTTTTAACAGAAACAGTAAGATCAATGAACTTGAAATTTTCACAGTATGTTCATTAATGTCCAAAGTATAAAATAAATTTTATTGAATTACAAGAACCGATTCAATTTGTAATTATAGATAAAAATGCAATTATCCGTTTGCGAATTCTATGTTTGCTATGTCGATATAATTCCGGGCTTCTCACTACTCTGAAACCGAAAAGTGAGAAAGATTTTTAAAATATACGTCATTATTAAAATATTGTCATTATAGCCCGTATTAAAATAAAGGCAGTGAAGCCAAGTTTGGAAAAATAATGACTGTACAAAAAAAAGTATCGGAAATGAAACTTTTTTCAACTTGTAATCATGTTAAAAAAAATGAATAAAATAAAATATAAATATGTTCGAGGTGGGGCCGCGAAAGCTACATGTCTACTGTATATTGTGTAAAAATTTCATGTTATTCGGTTCAGTAGTTTTTGCATAATCGTGTTAACCGTTTAAGAAAATGGTGTTTCCAGGTAAATGCGTTTAAAGTTTTACGTGTACTTTCCATATAGATAGTAACAAATTTATTTTACACTTTGAACATCAATGAATACATTATGAAAATTTCAAGTCCATTGATCCTACTGTTTCTGTTAAAAAAATTCGTGATAATAGCCTTGAGAACGGCTTGCTCCGCATGTAATTCTCCCCTTTAGAGAGCTTCGTCTCGCAGAAGCAGAAGAGTGCTCATTGGCCGGCTGTCGGGAAATTTTTAACATGCGTTTCCCTGGAGCGAGTTGAAACGAAATCTGGCAACGCGTCCGAGTCTCGCGTCTGCTTTCCGCCAAATCTGGAACACGCTTTATCTCCACGAATAGCTCGCGCGAGATCCGCGGCTCTCGCGATGCTCGCGAGCGGACTCGCGCGCTTTCGGCGCGGCGCACAGAATCGTTGCAGAAATCGCTAAACGTGATCAAAATAGGAAAAAATAAAAAGCCAAATTTTCGGCTGCCGTTTTCAGTATATTTTCTAAAAGGTCCAAATTAATAAGTTGTAGTAACATTTTGATGAAATCCAATTGTATCACGAAGATAAGTGAATTCAAATGTACACGTGATGCGAAGTACAGAATAGCTGGGTTATAACCCTCCAAATGATATAATTGATTTTGCGTTGAAACAATTTTTTATCATGAAAATGATGTTCCCTGTCTAATATCTCATCTGTGTAGTTTTATTTCCAATAAAGAGTATATTAGAAAGTTATAAGTATATACAATAAAAATTAGATTTACAGGACTCACTTTTAATATACAGTTAATCACTTATATCGTGATATATAAAAAATGCATCATTTCGCACCATGTTGTAACTTTGTGAAAATAAAGATAAAATATCTATTAATCCTTATGCAAAGGTAGAAAGAGCGATATCCAGCGCTTATAAAAATATGAGAAATTTTATGAGCAGAGTTTGTGACAGTCTACCGCGGGTAATATTGTTCAACACAAAAATCATATCCTCTATCAAAATTCTTTATTCTAGTTAATTTTGCTACTGTTAACTACAAATATAATAATTAACGATAATGTTTAAGCTCTAATTAAATAATGTAGTAAACAATAGTAAAAATAAAGACTGTAGAGATATGGGAGAGTATCATACAAGAAAAACTCAAGAATTGCGACGAACGAAGATTTATTTAAAAGACTTCTTCTTTCCTCAGATCCCATCAGTTTGTCTTTAGAAAAAGTTTCAGACAAAAAAACCGATCTCCTCCCTAAAGCAGTTATTGAATTGCTTGCAAATCCAGTTGTAGCAAATTAATAGTTTCGAACGATGAATAGTTACATTAAATATTTTGTCTAGTCAATAGTTGTATGAAGTAGAAAGCGAAAGATAAAGACTAAAGAAGAAAATAAAAAATAAAAAATAAAAAAAGGTAAAAAAAAGACAGAAAAGTAAAAAATAAAATTAGAAAACATGTTATTTTAGTGATAAAGTACTAGTATTTGCAATATAGTATGCCTTTCATTCAACTATAGTACGTTATAGCGACAATTGATTTATGGCCACTACTTGGAGGTTTCGCAACACTGTGCGTGCGCCCGGCGGAAAATTCACGCGCGACTTCCTACCCCCTCGGTTTTTCCCCAGGGTTGTCTTACTCTTTTCTTCGCTCATATACAACGCCTCTCTCTCTCTCACACAGTTATGACATAACGCGACGCGTTCGACGGGACGTTCGCCGTGGCGCGTCCCGTCGCGTCCGCTACGACAACGCATTCCGACGATATAAACGGCTTGGCCCAGATTCGGATACGGTGTTTACCCGTACCGTCGTGGACCTAGCGGATCTTATTTCTGGCATTTCCTTGCGCGAAAGCCTCCGCGAAAATCGCGGGTTCCCCCCCCTCTCTCTCTCTCTCTGTCTGCCTCTCTTTCTCGTCAGGATCCTCGCGCATCTGCTGACTCAGCCGTAAAAATAGTAGTTATCTCGGCTTTACTCGCCGCGCTCTCTCGCGTGTATCATTACATCCGTGCCGGCGGCTGCTGTGTCGTAACCGAGATCGCTGTAGCGAGACAATGTCTGTGTCGATACCTCGCGTCTCAGCGTATCAGCAGGAAGTCCGGATCGATACCGCGCGTCAATCTTTTCGGAGCGCGCTCGCGCCACATCAACATTCCATCCTCGGTTATGATTTTTCTCGTCTCGGCCCGACGAGGTGTCCGAATTTCGACGGGATGCCGGGCAATTAAGAGACCATTCGCCGCGACGATTCGTGGTACCGATATGTGGTTCGACGCCTGATGAAAGGAGAATTAATGATCGCGACGCGCGTCGCAATTGTCGACTTGCAATTGTTACTTGATCCGCCGATGAGATCCGCGGCTGACGAATGACAAAAATACGGCGCGTCCAAAGAATGTCACGTCGTCGATCCCGCGCTCGAGAGCCCGTCGAAATCGATACGCGCGATATTCGCGCGACAATATACGACGTCGTCGGCCACTACAATGCCCCCGAGGAGACTCGAGCGTCGAGACGACGCCGTCAATGGCGTCGTGATAGTGTCGCGTATCCGACGATGCTCCAGCGTCGTCCCCCCCGGCTCCGCCCGGGTGGCCGCGATCCTCGGGACGTCTCTCCTAGGCGGGACGATCAGTCGCGCGAGCTATCTCGCCTCTCTCGCGACGGCGACTGATGAACGAACGCAGCCGGGAGAGCCCGGCCGAAAATATCCGGCGTCTCCGGACGCGCAGTAAGCCCGAAAGCGCGCGTCCGATCGATCCGCGTTCGCCCCGCGGCGCGGATTCATCACGCGTCTCTTTTACGTAAGCGCTTCGCGCGAAACGCGCGAGCCGGAGATTACAGGGCGCGAAAGGGGAAGGAAGAAGAAGAAGACCGCGGCGGTCCGGTCGAGTGCGACGCGGCCGGACGTCGCCGTCGAACTGTATCGGCTTCTGTGCACTTGGCATCGCGACCCCGGCGAGCTGCGACGACGCCGTTCGAATCCCGATCGAGACGACCGCGCGACGGTGCATCGACATCGAGTCGCTGAGGATTCTCCCGCAGACGCAGACGAGATTCTGCTCGTGAAATTATCCGGCAGGATCGCCGAATCACTCCGTTCCACCCGCCCGAGTAGAAAAATTAATAGGGCTCTGGTAAGGGCCGGATTATTTTTCCCTAACATTAATCGGGCCCTCCTACGTAAGATGTATAACAAATGGTTTTAACGCGTATCCTTATAAGGCAATATTATAAGAATCCTCTAAGGCAATATCAACAGGATCTTATAAGGCAATATTATATAATGAGGACCTTACAAGACAATATTTTTGTTATCGCTTGAGTAAAAATATTCGTTCTTTTCATTACAAGAAATTTAGACTGTCATTTCTCTATTTCTTTATAACCTTGTTAGTATACAACAAGAATTTTTTTATTTTTTATTTTAAAAATATAGCATATTTTATATAGTAAAATATAGTATATAGTTCTTTACACGTAAAAATCCTGCTACTATTTTTATTAGTTTGCTGCATCTCAAAATGAAGGCAATACTAGAAAAATCCTTGGAGAAGACTGAATGAATACAGCAACTAATAAAGCTAATAAAATTTGTTTTTAATTGCAATATGATTAAAAAATCTTTAAAAGAACCAGATAGAGCGTACCTATTGACAACAATGTTAAACTATGACATTTTATTACACGCTTCAGATCTTATTAATTTTCTATAACAAAGCTTGATTTTGTATATCTAGAGCATTCTCTTAAAAGATCCTTCCAAGGCCCTTATCAATTTTACCTCTATTAAAGCCTTATTTATTAGATCTAAGGCATCCTTAAAAAATCCTTCTAAAGCCCTTCTCAGCTTTTCCTATCAAAGCTTTATTTCATAAAATCTAAGGCATTCCTAAAAGATCCATCTCGGGACCTGATGTGGTAACAATGAAGTATCCTTTTTTAGGGCATCCTACTTTCAGCCTTATCCGGGCCCTATGCTTTATAAAGATGCCCTAACAATTTTTTGCTCAGGTAGTAGAAGACACGATGGAAATTTAGGCAGCACAATTGAACGACTGCGGTCGTAAACATCGCGCAAACTCGCGCGGACAGCTTCGCGATATCAGCCCGGATATCTAATTCTAATTTCCTGAAGATTAGTTAGCCGAGCACGATACCGATATCAGTATCGGCAGTATCGACCGTCATCTCGTCCGAAAGGTGACTTCTCCACGTAGAATCGAGTCGGCGATGTCAACAAGTTCACAAATCGGTCACAATGCGTCGTGAATCTCGCGAACGGAGCGGACGGTGACGAGAACCGAAAGAAAGCGGACGCCTACGGATTCGTCGAGTGCATAATTATCTTCGAACGCAATTATCCGCGATGAATCGCCTCCGTTTTATTCGCCTCGCTCTCTTCTATCGATACACACTTTCGTTCGCATCGCCACGCATTTCGGCTTTCACTCCTCGCACAACCGTGCAAAGTCCCTTTCTCAGCCGCAGATGGAGAAAGAAACATCTTCTCTCACAGCGGCTGCGGCGGCGGCGGAGGGGGAGAAGGGGGAGGGTCTCGTTGCAGCGCGTTGCAACGAAGCGTCCAACCCGCGTGTGGAATTCCTCCTCGGCGACGTGTGCGACGCGCGCGCCGTGTAATTAGCGTGTCTGCCGCGTATCAATCGCACGAGCGACAGGAGCCCCGGGAAACGCGTGGAGAGCGACAATTTCTCCTCTTATCTGATCGGCAGAGGGAAGAGAGAAAGAGGGACAGAGAGAGGGGGCGAGAGAGAGAAAGAGAGAGAGAGAGAGAGAGAGAGAGAGACGAATCTGGAGCGCGTACGCATCGCGTCTGCGGTGTTTTTAGCCGGGAAAAATTCTCCTCCGGAAATTTCTCTTTCGCTCGCGCCGCCGTCCGTGCGTCGCCTTCCTTTTCTTCCTCCTCCGTCGCTCGCTCGCCCGCGAGAGAAACGCGCGTCGACGCGACGTCGTTGCACGGCGCGCGAAACGCCTCGAAATCGGGACGACGCGCGACCGCCTGGGCGATTTTCTTCTTTCTCTCCAGTCCCTTTCTCGGGACCGCATTTGCGCGGGATCCGTCCGTCCGTCTTAACCGGCGATAACGCAAAGTGCACTCGCCGATTAAGCCGTCCTCCCTTCCTCCTCCTCCCCCCCTCCTCCCTCCGCCGTTGCCGACGGAGAAAATGCGCGTAATTTTCGCGCGGTGTAATCGAGCCGTTTCGAAAGAGAGGAAAAAAGAATCGCGACCGACTTGCGATACCGCGTCGCGTCGCGTCGCGTCGCGTCGCGTCGCGTTAATTAATTACAATTCGCCGGAGGATTATTCATACTTTAGCGTGTGGATAACGGACTTTCGCGGTGTGCTTTCTAATTTCCCATTCGTCTGCGTATCGCGCGACCAGACGCCGACCGTGAAATTAACATGAGCGTTTTACCGTTATCACCCGCGCCTATAAGAACCGCGTCTGAGAGCCGGAGGACTCGCTCGCTATTGCTTATCGCGATATTTATCGCGTTGGACAATATCACTCGTCGGGTTATCCGAGCGAGATTAATTGTCTCTCGCGCGCGCGAACGAACCGATAGCGGGGCCGCTCGATGTTTTCCCGCGGCGAAATGGCCTTTAATTCTTCGGGGCTTAATCAGGCACTACAGCGGCGGTGGTCGTAAAGATAACGTTGATGATACCGTAATGACGAAAGTGTAATGTGCATACCGATCTTGCATCCTTTAGTCATCGTTAATGCCGACGTTATCGCGCGCGCGCGCGTTTTGATCGGCTCTTAATTCGATGACGAACGACGAAAACAACGCCCGACACGCCGTATTATTCTATTTACAAACGTCCGATCTTTCGGTCTATTAACAAAATTTGCCCTCGCTCTTCGATCCCCTTCCTCCGATCTCCCCCCAGCTTCGCATTGTCCCTTGCACGCTAATATACGTGCGTTGTTTTCTTAAGTGGGGAATTACACGCGGATAGCGTCCTCAAGGCTATTTTTACGAATTTTTTAACAGAAACGGTAAGGTCAATGGACTTGAAATTTTCACAATGTGTTCATTAATGTTCAAAGTATAAAATAAATTTTATTGAATCGCACACAAGAACCGATCCAATTTGTAATTATAGATAAAAATGCAGTCATCCGTTTGCGAGTTCTATGTTTGCTGTTGACATAATTCCGGGCTTCTCACTACTCTGAAACCGAGAAAATGAGAAAGATTTTGAAAATATACAGTTAAAATATACATTGTAGCTCAAAATGAAGGCAGTGGAGCCAAATTTGGAAAGATAATGAGTGTACAAAGGAAAGTATCGAAAAGTATCGAAACTCTTTTCAATTTGTAATCATGTTTAAAAAAATGAATAAAATAAAATATAACTGTGTTCAAGGTAGGGGCGCGAAAACTACATGTCTACTGTATATCGTGTAAAAATTTCAAGTTATTCGGTAGTTTTTGCGTAATCGTGTAGACAGTTTACAAAAATGGTATTTCCAGATAAACGCGTTTAAAGTTTCATGTGTACTTGCCATATAGACAGTAACAAATTTATTTTATACTTTGAATATTAATGAATACATTGTGAAATACATGTGAAAATTTCCAGTCCATTGATCCTGCCGTTTCTCTTAAAAAAATTCGTAAAAATGGCCCTGAAAATAGCCTGCTTCGCATGTAATTCATTCCCCCTTTAATCGGAAATAATTCATGTCTCAATCTTCCCTTGTTTTACCACGTTGATCGACAACGACCAGTTAGACGAGCTGACGAACATACGAGGTGAACGTCCCAATTAACGACCAGTAATCTTATCTGAGACTAATAAATTAATCATACACGCTGATCTTAAGCTGATCACACACACAAAGTCGATCTTGCAGCCGAACACGCGGGATTTTAATCGCGCTATATTCTTTTCCAGTTCACGAGAATATTTTTATTCACGGTGTCACATTTCCTCAGAGATGAGACTAAAGCAGTGACACGGCATTTGCTTCTGTTTCCTCACTGGGACATTCACACTTTACCTCGCAAATTCGCACTCGCACTCGTTCGCGGCGATCGAAGCTCCCGCTGCGCGTTGAGGCGGAATCAGCGGAAATCAGCGTGGCGCGTCAACGCCACGTTGTTGATCAAAGTACACGCAGTATCTCGTTGCGAGCAAATCTGCGCAGAGTCGGGCGCGCTTCGCGAGAATTTAGAGTCCTCCTCAGATGACGCGAACGGGGAGCAGCAGGACAAAGGGAGGGCAAAGGGAGGGGAGGGGGGAGGCAGGGCAGGAAGAGCCCCGTCGCATTCTCCAGCAGCAAATCAATCCTCCGCTCTTTACTTCCCGCAGGTTCATGGGGGTGTGCGTGCACGAGGGTCAGCTGCACGCGTTGACGGAGTACATCAACGGCGGCAGCCTGGAGCAACTGATCATGTCGCGGCACACGCCGCTACCGCACCTCGTCCGGATGAACCTCGCCAGGGACGTGGCCCGCGGCATGGCCTACCTGCACAGCCGCGGCCTCTTCCACCGCGACCTCACGTCGAAGAACGTCCTGATCAAGAAGGACGAGTGCAGCAACGAGATGACCGCGGTGGTGGGCGACTTCGGCCTGGCCGCGAAGATACCCGACCCCAGCTCGGGCTACCGGCTCAGCACGGTCGGTAGCCCTTACTGGATGTCGCCCGAGTGCCTGAAGGGACAGTGGTACGACCACCGCTCCGACGTCTTCTCATTCGGGATCGTGGTGTGCGAGCTGATCGGCCGGGTGCCGGCGGATCCGGACGTGTTGCCACGCTCAGATAACTTTGGCCTCGATTACCTGGCCGTGGCGGAGATCTGCGCGGCCGCCGATCCGCCGCCCGCCTTCCTGCAGCTCGCCTTCAACTGCTGCACGGTAAGCACGAGTCCCTGTAACTGTAAAGGCGCGCGCGTGAGCGCGCCGATCCGCCGCGAGTAATCGCGGAAGATTAGTGTAACCGCGCCGAGAGTGGCTGTTGTGTTGTATGCAGCTGCCGTCGCGCGCGAGTCCGCGCGCGACGGGGGAGCTTTAGCGCGCAATTACAGCAATTCTCCGACACCAAGCACGGTGTGGTAGCGCCGATGGTTGTCTTTTTCCTTTGCTTCTTTCGCCTTCTTAGCGACCACTTCTTAGCGTTCGCTGTCTCGATCTATTATCGAGAGTGGTGGGTGGCTGTGTGATCAAATTCGCGATCAAAGTCGCGGTGGGGGGAGGGGATCGACGGCAATTCCCCGGCAAGAGAAGCGAGTTGTCGAAACGCGCGAATTGTGTGAAACACCGCCGCGGAGCTGTTCGCGTCGGGGCTGATTGTTTCATCTCTGCCTCTGATCTCTGATTTCGCACCCAGCATTCGCCAGCTCGGGTCGGCGCCGATTGCGAGCCGATTAATGACGAGGAACGTTCTTGTTTCCAGTACGAACCAAAGTCCAGGCCGACCTTCCCCGAGATCACGAGCAGCCTGGAGACCATGATAACGGCCTGCGAGGAGGAGCTGAAGAGCAACATTGGCAAGAGACAGTCGGCGGTCGAGCCGACGCTGATGTCCAGCATGGACGAGATCGTGCGCGAGGGACGCACGACGAAGCGACGCACCGCGAGGCTCAGGAGTCAGTCGGCGGACGCGAGAGGTTGCGACAACGCGACGCCCTCCGACAAGGCGAGGTGTCACTCCGCCAGACGGGTGGCCGAGCTCGCCAGCAGGAGGGATCCGCACTACAGGCCGATGACGGCGAATCCGTTCCACGCGCTCGGCGGCGTGAAGAAGATCCTCGGCGACCTGTTCTCCAGCTGCCTGGAGTTGCCCTCTCTCGAGGACGTAAGGCCCAGCGTGACCGACGGCGCGTGCAAGTTCAAGCCGGCGCAGAACGACAGCATAGCCAAGATCCTGGACAGGAAGAAGCCGAGCTCCGAGCCGAGCAGTCCGACCGCCAGGAAGAAGTGGGAGAGGAAGGTAGGTGTGCGAAGTGGCCTCCTGGGTCGGATGGAGTGTGACCCGAGGCGATCGCGTAAGGCGCAGAATTGCTTTAACGCCTCGCAATTCTGCTTGCACCTGAAGGGCGGCACGTGTAACGCAGCGGGCTTGAGCGAAATTTCTTTCGACAACAACGCAGTACGCGCGCGCATACAAACGAGGAGTCGGGTGGCTTTGTTGCAACTTCAAGGTGGTTAAATGAGAATGTTTAAGCGTAGAGATTCCTTCGAGATAGTCGCATCACAGACAGACTCGAACGGTTGAACGTTTGCACTTAGGTCGCCACCAAAGCAGGTGCCGCGAGTCTCTTCACCCATCCGCTGTTTCGAGACGGCTGGGAGCCGCGAAGGCGCGGCAGCTGCGAGTCGGGCTTCTGGAGCTGCGTCGGCGAGGACCTCAGCCCAGAGCCGCCGAATCGCCGGCACACGTCGACCCTGAGCAGCTCAGCGGCGAGCAGCCTGTTCTTGCTGGACGACCATCGGACCAGCTCGATATACACCGACTCCTCCGAAGATATAGCTAGCTTGGGTGGCGGCGACTCGTCCTGTTGGGAAGACCGGCTCGGATCGTCCAGCAAGACCATCTCGAAGATCGTCGAGTACTTTGAGAGGAAGCAAGCGACGGCGGGGAGTCTGCGATTGGGCGACCACGGCGACGCCGGTCCCAGTCGCCTGACCTTGCTGAGGGCCAGTCTAGAGGGGCCCGTGCCCATCTCGGCCGCGCAACGCTTGGTGGTGTGCGAAGGTGCCGTGCGCAGTAAACTCGCGTTATTCGACAAGAAGTGATATTACTGATCCTACGGGTGAGCCGCGACGCTTAGCGCTTCGGCACCTCGTCGTTGTTGTTTCACGACGCGCGAGCGGCCCGCGCGAGGTCGCCGTGTTCACGCGGAGAAGCCTACTGCGCGGAACGAAACACGATACCTCGGTCTCGGGAGGGCCTGGCGGCGGGCGGAGGGCCTCGTTGCGGTGTCTCGCGATGGTATACGCCGAGGACGTTGCACGCGATGACGATAGGTGATATAACCCGCGCGCGTTCTCACCCACGCGGAAGAAGAGAAGAATTAGACGAGAGGAGGAGAGGTGGAATTGCTAGTAATCTCTCGGCGTCTCGGTCGGGGAGGATTACAGGAATCGCGTGCGCGATTCGTAGGCGGAGGGAGGTTAGTAGTCGATACACGCTCGTGGCGTGCTGACGGACGCTTCTCTAAAATCTAGTAACCTGACTGTGATGTTTTTTGATAATCTACATACACTATATTGAACTGTACGACTGAAATCTGGCGGAACCATCAGCACGGGATCTTTTGTACGCAGCACGAACCGTTTCACATGATGCTACACTTGGCTACAACGATGCGTCGTTCGGGTGAGAGATAGGAAGAGAGAGAGAGAGAGAGAGAGAGAGAGAGAGAGAGAGAGAGAGAGAGGGAGGGGAGGAGAGAATGTTAGCGAGAAGCAATAACAGATTTCGTCGGAAGGAAAGAGAAAAAAGAAAACTACGCTCGGGATTTACAGCGCTGACGTAGCGCCGGCCGCTCGCGATCGACACACGTATTGCAGTGCCTCGCAGTTCCTAGTTAGCCATCTCCGTCCTTATGCGCACGAACCGTGAATTTTACCGATCACTGCTACAAGGGATTCAGTTCGACGAGACGCGAGTTACGAGTAAGGGCGAATGATTCTTTCTACTTCAGTTGAACAGGCGGATTGCGCTAGGACAAGGCTCGCTTGTCTCACTTGTGTTTTTCATTTTCTTTTCCCCTTTTT
Organism: Harpegnathos saltator; assembly: GCF_003227715.2. Classification (NCBI taxonomy): domain Eukaryota; kingdom Metazoa; phylum Arthropoda; class Insecta; order Hymenoptera; family Formicidae; genus Harpegnathos; species Harpegnathos saltator. The sequence goes on from NW_020230360.1 coordinate 193,999, forward strand.
TCCTTTTTTGTTTCCGCGTAACCGAAGGCGGCTAGTTTCGTCGGCCTGTTGCGCTCACGTTGCTTCTAAACGACATTGTCGATTTTTAATTTTTGAAATCATTTTTCTTTTAATTGTTTGCTTTTTTTATCTTTACTTTCTTTTAAGAGCTCTGGATCGTCATTGCAAGTCACGTTGCCGGCTATCCTTACGTTCTTCGTAGAAGGCAATTCGTTACACAGTATTGTCATCCACCTCTGCGTACGTTGCAAACTCCGACGCATCTGCAGTGACTCCGATGATCAGGAATACCTTAAGTATCATATTTTTACAGAGGCCTACGCCGCGCTTGCGTGACTCTTAATTCGTCTTTCGGCTCGGCAGACACTGACGTCGATGCCGCGCGTACAAGTTCACCGACTGCTGCTACGTGCTCTCGCAGCAACTCGCAATTTCGCGTGTCACCAGCGTTGTAACAATGCTCGGGACGCGCGGGTGTAAAGTGCCGGAGAGAGAGGGAAAGAGGAACGAGAGAGAGGGGGAGAGAGAGAGAGAGAGAGAGAGAGAGAGAGAGAGAGAGAGAGAGAGAGAGAGAGAGAGAGAGAGAGAAGTAATACGATAGTGTGTGTATATATATATATACATATATATTTTTTGTTGGCAGAGATACACCGTGTCCCCCGGATATTCTTGTTGATGCCGAGAGATGTTGTCCACTGCGGAAAGACAGAAAGAACATATGAAACTGATCTAGTCAGTGTATTAATGCGGCGGCCTTACCTTTTGTACGTTTCGTAGCGCTAAAACTTAGTGTCTAGGTGAATAGAGATGCGAGCGTGAATCCGCCGGATTGGAACCGGGCATCCTCTGGCACAGCGCAGCGGTTTTCTTTTCTTTTTTTCTTGTTTTTTCCGAACGTCGGTATATTTATACACACAGAAAAACGTGAGAATATGAGAGCGTGTGCAAGACGGTGTGATGAATGCGCGAGGTGCGTGCGTGGGGGTTGCATTTGTGTGTGTATATGTGAGTGGATGTCTGTGTGTGTGTATCTGTTGCGAGAAAAAAGTGTATACGTCCAAGGCAATATATATGTATGGGTGTGTATATATATATATATGTATGTGTGTGTGTGTGTGTGTGTGTGTGTGTGTGTGTGTGTGTGTGTGTGTGTGTGTGTGTGTGTGTGTGTGTGTGTATGTGTGTGTGTGTGTGTGTGTGTGTGTAGATACACACACACACACACACATACTTATATAGGTAGCTACAACTTTCGCATATGTAACGTCAATCGTTTCGTCGTACGTGCGACGAGTCGAACCAAATCTACGATTATAGAGTGATAGACTATAAACAATGATACCTTTTTACTTGTCGAAGTTCGCTCACGGGTTTACTCCATAAGACTGTGCGTTCTCGTTAATAGTAAACGTCGTATGTAAGTAGGCAAGCTCGAAATCGCGTCAACGACATTCGCAGTCTCTTCTTCCTCGTACAATAGGATGCGCGCCGTGTACGGACTCCTTCTTTTTCTCCTTTCTGTCTTCTCCTCTCGCCTTTCTCTCTCTCTCTCTCTCTCTCTCTCTCTCTCTCTCTCTCTCTCTCTCTCTCTCTCTCTCTCTCTCTCTCTCTCTCTCTCTCTTTCTCTCTCTCTCTTTTGTCTGTCTGTCTGTCTTTCTCTCTGTTTCTCCTTATTCGTTTCTGCTCGCCGAACCGGGGCCTTCTGTTCCCTCGATGCGTCAATCGGTGTACCTGAACAATCGCGAAAGAAGGACTGCGAACGAGTTAGTTTTTTAAGCGTGTGGACATATCAGGAGTGGGCATATCCCGAGGTTCAAATCCCGATTGCGAATAGGGACGAGAAATGCGTGAGATAACGCGAACGTGGTGTACATGTTGTGCGCGAATGTGAGAATGCGTGAGAATGGGGAGAAAGAGGACGGGGCGAGAAAGCAGCCGAGTCGGCGGATCGAGAGGCGCATTTTTAACAAGAAAAAGAATGGGTTATTTATTTTAAGTAAAAAAACACAGTTATATTAAAGATTATATATCTATATATAAATCTATGCAAATCGTCTCTTCCATACTTTTCGACTGTTGTCTAGTATCTACGATTGCTACCGTTGTAGTATACACGTAGTCCCATTTCTCTAGCTGTACATATTACTATTATTATTATTATTATTATGCTACGAGACGCGGGGCGTAAGATATCGGGCCCCTCGTGATTTTCCGAGTTTGTCGTCGAAATATGTACAACACAAAGGTTTAATATAATGTCGAGCGCTGTGTGGCACGCCCGATTCTCTTGTGGTCATCATTGATCCGATATAAATAAGCGCGAGGGAGAAAGAAAAACACAATGGCGATGACGGCGATGATAATAATAGTTATAACGATTAATATTTAGTGATGGAAGAGCGTAAAAAACGAAGCTATATATATGTGTGTTGTGTGTATATATATATATATATATGTGTGTATATATATATATGTGTATACATATATATAGCTATGTAAAAAATTCCTATATACAGAGGTAATAAAGTTAAGGGCTCCCAATTTTTACTTAAAAAAAAAAAAAGTGAGAATAACAAAGTATCGAAACTTTCTTCTCTAATGCCATCAAGTTTGTACGACCCTAATAATCGCAGAAAAAGAAACGTCATCTTCTTTGCAATTTTTCACACGGTGTTATTTGTAATCTTATTACGAGAACAGAACATTTTAGTTCGGTAAGCGTTATTGTGTTCGACAAGATGGTAGACACGGCAGGCAAGTCTTGGTTAAACGCGAGCTCGGTCTTCACCTTGCACGTGAGAAGTATCATCCTGAATTATTCTACATCTAATATAACGATATCATATCGTGATACGTCGGAAAACGTGTGTTTAATTTACATATATGAAATCTAGCACGAATTGTTTTTAACACGCTCGTTACACAGAGAAGATAGTATTCTACTGCTGAAGAAAGCGATTACTCAGTTTCTTTCTTTTAAGCAACGGTTATCTCCAACAAGCAATACTTTCTTGATAATAGCGCTCAAACGTGTATTCGCGCGAATTTTAGAAAAGCTTATTATCGTATAATTGGAAGAAGAATTTATTCTTTTTTCACAATATGTTGTAAAATCAATTTAGTATTCTTGATTGGGGTACTAAAACCTGCTAGGGGGATTATATTTTGAGCAAATTTTGTCCTCGTGACGAACTTGTGTCAGATTCGCGCGCACATAAACTTGTGAAACACTTGAAACAAGTAACATTCACTCGGATGCAGTATGCGTTTATTGTTCTGTGCTGAACCGCTCTGTACTCTCTCTCTCTCTCTATATTAAAACACTTAATTCGCTCATGATCGCTGTCGCACATACGTACGATGAGACGTTTGTTCCTCTCGAGAGATCGGTGCATCACACGTGCGCGAGCCTGATAGCGAACGTATTATTAGACTATCGTCTTGCGTGTCGAGATCGTAGACAGATATTTCACTCGTACCCGGAAATGTTCATTTCGTAAGAAACACCGCCGGAACTCGAATTATCGCTTCCGTCGGATGTTCAAGAGACAGCTGTGCTTGGCCGTATCCTTGAGCTTTAGAGAAAAAGATCCTCGGCCGGATACACAGGTCCTTATCGAAGTAATTTCGACGCACGACTAATTCCACGGCTCTCGACAGCGAGTTTCAGTTTCCCTGCGGAAATCTCCCACTATATCAGTCATCGTGGTAACGTCGAATAATGCGCGCGCGCCTTAGAAAGTTCCATCGCGTTAAAAAGAAGCACATGTACGTGTCGGGAAACTAGCTAGTCGTGAACAACGCGAATGTTTCGGCGACCGTTCGCGTCCTACTTTGTCTGCAACGCGCTCGACGTTAACGATCCCTCTCCATGAGCGAGTAAGGCTTGCCCATGTCCTCCTCCGGGATGAACGGTATGTACCTCGTCCTGGGATCTTTCCTTCGCTCGTAGGCGTACGGGAACATCATCGTGGACCTCACCAGCGCCCTGCTGCTCTTCTCCTTCGCGTCCTTGTACCGCGGGATCTTCTGGATGTGCGTGGCGACCGTGGTGGAGCTCGAGCGCGATTCAGGAATGTCATTGGAATCGGCCGACAAAGGCGACGCACCGGATGTTTCCTCCAGATCGACCAGAGGTATAAATTTCCTCTCGTACGTGTTGACCTTCTCGTCCGCCTCCACGAGGACCTGACCTTCGGCAGGTTTCTGCTCGATGACGTTGGTCTCTCTGCTCACCGACGTCTCCTCGCTCGACGTCGCGCTGCGTACGGTCGTAACGCCGCTCTTCATCGTGATCGGCACCCAATCGTTGGTCTTCGCCGGTCGCGCCTCCGAGTCGGCCGTCCTCGACGTCCAGTCTTGGCTGTAGTCCACCGACCAGTCGAGCGCTCGTGAGTTGTTCAAAGGTCTTCGCGACGGGACGTTCTCCGGAGACATCGTCGTCGGCTCATTGATCGGCCGCCATTGATCGTCTTGACTGCTGAGATTGCCGCTCGTTGTCTTCATCGGGTACACGGCTTCCACTACCACCGGCACCTCGGCTCTCGGCACAGTGTACTCGGAGGTGCTTTCACTGTTGTCCACTCTCACACTCGACGACGAGGACGAGTCCTCGGGACTGGAGGACTCGTTGGATCTGCGCCGGCTGCTGTTCAGTTGCGCTGCCTGATCGTCCTGATTCTTCTGCCGAGTGGTCTTGTTGACCTCGGTGGTTGCACTCCTCGAGCGCAGCATGTCGCTCAAAAGAGGGAAGTATTTGGGCTCCTCCTGCCTTATGCCGCTGACGAAGCTCGGCGTGTACTGCGAGATCAAGGGTAGCAGTGTTTGCCTGGCGTATCGCTCAGCCTGCGCCAGGATGATGGCCAGTCTCTCGGGCAAGAATTGCACGGTGAACGCCCTGGCGGAGGTGGACGACGTCTCCTGGATCTCGTCGCGCTGCCGCTCGTGCGACACCGCCTCGTTCTGCGCGTTCTGCCGGGTGGCGCGCGGCCGCAGGATCGGCTCCGTGATCTCGGGTAGCTTGAGCGACCTGCCGGACTCCTTCTTGCTCGGCCGCAGCACCGGTTCCCTGATCTCCGGCAAGTACTCCGTGGTGGTGAGGCCAGTGGTGGTCTCGACCACCGGCTCCAACGGCGTCGACGTGCGGTAGATGAGATTGCTGCCGCCGGAGAAACCCCGACCGCGCTCCAGTTCCGTGTTCTCCAAGGAGTTGGAGTCGCCGTCGTTTGATATGTCGAGAACGATCCACGGGTTCGTCGCGACCGAGCCGCGCCGGCTCGCCTCGACGTCGTCGGAGATGCGAAGGTTCTGTTCCTTCGTGAACGGACCGAGACCTCTCCTCTCCTCCGCGTTCCTATCAACTGGTAGCGCCTCCGTGAGATATCCTTCCTTCGTCTCATAGTTGTGCTCCTTCGTGAACGGCCCGATCCCGCCGTTCTGGTGCTGATAGTGGTGCTGGTAGAGGTGCTGCTGCTGCTGCTGCTGCTGCTGCTGCTGCTGCTGCTGCGGTTGCTGCGACTGCTTCTTCTCGTCGGTCACGTGCTCGAGCGACGGCACCGTCGACGAGGATGTAGAGTTGTCAGTGTCTAAGGGTATGTTGCACTCGCCGGGGTAAAGAGGTAGGTAAACCGACCGGCCGGACTCCAGGGTCAAACCTTTCCTGCAGACCGACATGGTCTTGCCGAAACTGTCGACGATGGTCACCTTGTCGATGGTCCAAGACACCAAGCCGGACGATATCCAGCCGCTGTACGCCGTGTACATGATCTGTCGGATTTAGAACACGATCTCGCTTGAAACTCACTCCTGAGTGTCGCATTACGCGCGACCCAGCTGCGCGAGGTCGTAGAGTCGCAGCTATCAGTTTAACTTAACGCTAGAACTAACCGACAATTGACCTGATTCTTGAGAAAAAGTACGTCAAGTGCAAGGGCAAACTTGTTTACTTCTTTCTCATTTCCATTCCTTTATTTTTGTTTATTAAAGATATAAGAAAAAAATTAATTAAAATGAAATAAAAGTTCAAATAAATTTAGATAACAATAAAAATTAATTAAAACAAAATAAAAATTAAATCAGTTAAAATTATTTAGAATTACATTAAAATTGTATTGAAATTAGACTAAACTCGAAATTAAATTATCCAACACTATATAGAATTAAACTAAAATTAAATTGAGATTATATATATATAATTAAACCCGAATAATTTTTCGAAAAATTTACACACACACACACACACACACACACACACATACCGGTTGTTTTCGAGCGCTCAGTATTTCTAGCGTTAAAACACCCGGAGTAAAAACGAGCATGTGCAGATTACCTCGATTCCCTCGAGACTGCTGATCGCTGGATGCGGCACGACGATCTTTTGAAGGATGGACCCTACGAGAAGCTCCTCGTCCTTGCGCGTCATAGCGAACGTGTCGTTGTAAGAGCCTTCTCCCACAAAGGTGATCTGGAAGAGGACGAAAGGAGAGTCGTAGAGAGGACACGGCGGATGAGACGCGAAACGGCCAAACGGTGCGTCAGCTCACCTGAAGCTTGCCGTAGCTCCTGACGGACCTCTCGCTGCGGCTGTTATACACCTTGATCTGATGCTGGTGCGCGCAGAAGGGCTCCTCGTCTCTCGTGACGAGGTAGAGTTGGCCTCGAGCGGACGACTCATTGCTGTAATAACCCATCTCGCCGCAGGGTCGATCCACGCTGCAAGAGAAGCAGTCACCCTTCAGCAGACCCTCGTAGCCCTGATCGCAGGGAAACGCCGGGAAGTGGCACTTGGGGTTGATGGAATCGGTGAAGAGCTTGTACGCCCGCCGATGGTTGCACAGCGACCTGCCCTCGACGGCGCTTGCTGCAACGATCATGACGAACGTGATATCTCATTGTAAAAAATAAAATGTCAGTTTCGTGTGCTGGAGAATCCGATCTGAATTCCAAGTAAAATTCACTCGCTCGTCTCGCGTTGATAACTCGCGAGAAAACGCCGTTCGACTGGCTCGCACATTCTCTTTCTGCGTTCGCGTGTGTTGTATCTTGAAATACGATGTAGAAACACGATGTAAAAAGTAATTAGAAAATCCGCGCAGTTGAAGAGAGCGGTTGAAGTAACTAAAAGGTAAGAAATGCTGACGAAACATTCTTGTTCGTACAACGGCGTGAACGTAACAATCGTAACCCAAAAGTATACCCTAAATTTGCGCTTAACGCCACAAAGCAACGAAGCACGAGTGAGAAGCAGCGTTCACCCTGGCAGAAATTTATTATTGGCTGTGATAAATAAATTGGCCAGTGATGATAAATTGTATTACTCGTACGAGTAGTAAAATTACTCGTAATTACGAGTAGTAAAATTACTGGTGCGAGTAATAAAATTAATTATTATTACCGGCCAATTAATTATAATATAAAATTATTTATTATCACTAGCCAATTAATTATATAGAATTACTTATTATTACTGGCCAATTTATTACAGTCGGTAATACATTTCTGTAAGGACACCGCACGAGGTGCACGCCGAGAGAAGCTTACACCAGATGATGTCGGTGACGGCGCCGAAGAAGAGGTTCGAGCATCCGCTCTGCACCTTGCCGCCGTTCGGGTAGTAGTCCACGTCGCCCATGGGCTCCCATGAGCCGAGTCCGCCCAGGATCAGCTGCTCGCCGTTGCTGTGGATCACGTCCACGAAATTCGCGTCCGTCGCGTCCAAGCGCGCCCTCGGGTCCTGCGACTCGAAAAGCGGCCCCGCCGGATCCAGTCCTGCTCGCATTAGCAAAACGCGTGACGGTCTTTGAGAGATACGCACGTATCCATCGTCTCTCCAGCAAGCACCGCCTCGACGTCTTCGTCGAGGAAGAACGTGCAACTTGTCCGCTTATCTATTTGTTTGGCAAACGTCTAGCAGGTACCTTTCGGTACCTTTGCAAAAATATTTCATCGCTTTTATCCTCATATTGCCCGTTTTTGGCCCGTTTTTGGCCCGTTTTCAGTCCGTTTTCTACCCGGCGTTCCTTCATTTTTACTTTAACTCCATTTCTTGCACTCTCAAGTCCGCGCAGCGTATGGAGCGAAAAATTATGACGAGTATACGCGACCTATGCATGAGTATTTTTAAGCAGATTGCCCGCGTCTTTAACACTCTTCTTCCAGCTGATGAGCGGCTGCACGTTAATATATGCCTCTTTTACTCAAGACATTGAAATAAATTGAGTAAAAATATACGTACTAACGTGCAGCTATTACTCGCAGCTGAAAAAAGAGTGTTAAAGACGGGTAATCTGCTTAAAAATACACTTTATGGTACGTTTTTACTATTCGACAATCCATTTTCATCACTCGCTGTTTAAGTAAAGCAAGTGCCCCTTTTCGACCTTCGAAACGGTGTCATGCTCGTTGAATTGAATGGACACTTTTTACAACTCAAGTTTACAACCAAAATCTATTTTTGACGGCTAAAAGCGGCGAAATATTTTTGCAAGGGTAAGCGCGCTCTCGTCTCGGAGGAAATCGTCCGTCCTTCAGTTTTCTCTCTCGTACGAGCCTCAGCAGCGAGCAGCGCGAGATTAGGATCGCATATTTTCGAACGCCGTGATTATGCATGCGATGAGGCAATATAGAGCGGCGAATGCCGCTTCTAGCTTGAAAATCTCGACCGATGCCATTATGGCAGCAGCGCGGGAAGAGAGGGTGAGGGAGGGAGAGGAAGAGAGAAAGGGATAACATATACGCTTTTATTTAACATAACTGGCATTGCTGCCGTTTTTCAGCAACTGGCACTCCCACGACGGGGTGAACGTACATTATTAATAAATCAAAGTTGCGAAAACGTTGCGATCGTTTCTCAATCCCGCGTGGAAATGAGAGCTGCTTGTTGGGAAAAAAAGGCAAGAGCCGCGCGCCGCGTCGCGCCGCTCTGATTGAGCCTCCCCGTTTCTCGAAAGGTTTGCACCGTTGCCGAAAGCCGCGGAGGAATTCGATTGCGAGGAGCTTGCGAGCGGGGCGAAGGAACGCACGCATCACCGGCGAAAAACGCAATTCGCCGTGGAAGCCGATCGCGCGCGCGCGCGCGCGGCTCGATCAGGAGGCATCGGCGCGTGTCGAAGTAAAAGGCGGAATGTGAGCGCGCAGTGAGCGCGCTTAAATGCAACGAACAGCTGTTGAGAGAGAGACCTTGTTACAGTTCTCTGTCGAACAGCCGATTACACGGCGGAGATGATGCTCGAGCAGCCGGGGCTTACGAGAGCGGCCGGCAGGTACTCGCGATCCGCGCATGAAAAATTCATACGGAATTCTTGATCGTTCGTCCCGACGGTCGACGGAGTTACAGCCGGCCGGAACAAAGTTCAAAGTAACAATGCGATAACACGGGTGATTACGCGGGTATCTCGTCCTCGGCACGAATCCTCCGGAGAATCTCGGATCTCCGGGGAATTTCTACGGCAGCAGCGACAAGACTGCGCGTTCGTACGCGGACGTGAAACAACTCGGCTCGTGCGACCGAACGAAAACGCAGCGACGAGGAATAATTGGCCTGTTCTTTTTCGGTGCACACTCACTTGGAACTTACAGGCGAAATTTGAGGCTTGGTAGAAGTAAGGAGCTGCTGCAAGGTAACGCAAAGAGCGCAGCGAGAAAGAACGAAACGAAATATCTCCATCGCCGCGACCGAAAATGTTCGCCTGTGAACAATCAGCCGCGAGGAAATTCCGGTTGAGACAGTGAGAAGCAAAACTTGAGCAACGAGTAAGAAAATCTTCTGCAGAAATCTTTCAGTCTCCACAACGAGTAATTCTCATTAAATTCAGCTCGTTAAATGCGCCGTTGCTATTCCCAGTTATTTGTAGCGGACGAAGAATTGACTGCTGTCTTGCATTTGCCTTCGAAGTTCAACGTTTCGTAGACTCTTGCTCGCGAATAAGCAGCATTTACGTGAAGAATCCAGCCTTCTAGCTCTCCTTAAGGGGACCGGAGGGTCAGATTACCGAAAAGTCGTGCTTGTTTTTGATCATATTTTGTGACGAACTGAATAAATGTGCAAGAATGAAAATTTTACATATGTTTATATAACCTAACGAAGCGTAGAAAAATTTTGTTTATTTATAACAAATACTCATATAAATACACCATCCACTTAAATTTTAAACGCGTTCTTCTCGAAATTTTATTGTTCAACTTTTTGCGATGATTTCTCCGAAATTGAGCTTCGTATCAATTTGAAATTTTAAAGCAATAATATTTGTTCATCTGGCTCTCAGATGGGAACCACGGACAATTACGTCAAATTATATTTCATCTCGAGATATTAATTTTTTTATTGTAAAGGAACTGAAAAATTTGGATTTTTTCCTAATAATAGCTACCATTTTGTTAATTTTATTCGATTCCTTTTTGTAGTGGTTCACCGGATAATGATAAGCCTCCTCAAGATTTCCAGCTAAAATTCGCTCCGATCGGACCATCGAGAGCCGAGATATTACTGCAGAAACGACAACTTGAAAAAAAAAACAGGAGAGTATATTTCAGCTAAAAAAATATCGTATATTTATGTGGTTATTTGTTAATAAACAAAATTTTTCTACTCTTCCTATGTTGTACAAATATATCTAAAATCTTCATTCTTGCACATTTATTCAGTTCGTCACACAAAATATTATGAGAAACAAGCGCGATTTCTCAGCAATCTGACTCTCCAGTCCCCTTAAGATTTCATTCAACTCGCGTGACAAGATCATGAGGACGACGAGAGACTTACCGGTGATCCTGGAAACGTTGCCTAATTCGGCTCCAGCGAATCCGGCCACATGCGCACCCAGACTGAATCCTATCAGGTGCACCTTCTCCAGCGGCACGTTCAAGCTGCGAATTAATTTCGCCAATTGCCGGCCCACCAGTCGTGTGTTAGCCGCCGCTCTCACGTAATTGGGCACGGCGCTGCCGGGGCCCCAGTCGACGCACACTGCGAGGACACGACAATGTCGGGTTGATCGGAAAAATCGTTCGTTTTCCTCCTGCGTCGGTAAAACGCGCGAGAAACCCGAGCCTGATATAATCGCGAGCCGCTATCCGCGATGAGAACGTTCAGTTGCTCAAAGCGAAATTAGTCACGAGAGTGTACCGCTACTGGAAAGCAGTAACGAAACGCAAACGGAATTCGAATCGCGCGGCGATAATAATCGTCGTACGAGTTGATCTCGGCTGAACGCGGCGGTGATTTCACCGTATACCTATGTTGCAATCGTGGATGCTCATCAGCGCGGATCTCATATCGTACACCCACAAGTAATTGCAATCGCTCCCGAATCCGTGGACGATCACTTTGGTCGGTAGGTCGGGATCTATGGCACGGTTTGCTTTGTCGTTTATGTCGTCTGCGGGCACCTCCATCGGAATCGATCTCGCCTTCCTGCTCCCGTATACGAGAAATCTACGCCGGAGAATAAGATATTTTCGCAGTGAAGCAGATAATGTACACCCAAAAAGAAAAGCATTTTATTTGTAAAGTGATTTTCCCCATAGTCTCATATTTTATGTAAGCGAGGCCTTTTACAGGAAGAGGATTCCTCTGTCGATAAAGCGATTAAACTAAGCCATTCATCTAAATCATTCATCTAATCTTTGTTATGTTTGTTATAATCTTCGTTGTCTATTGTTATGATCTTATTTCATTCGTACTTACTTATTGTAGAACTGGAGCCAGAAATACATTTACATATATATTACTTTTCGTTATATATTATAATAATTTTTTCAATTTAACCAGTATAACTAGTAAGAATAAATAATAATCTTCTGAAGAATGGATTAAATAATCTGTGTATAAGAGGAAGTTTATATTAAAATCAAAACAATTTGTATTATACATATAACAGATCATTCTCCTAACTTTAAGAATAATGTGTTTAATAATAATAATATTTTCCTCTTAATTTTAGAAGAAGCCTCCTGAGGCCACGTATAAGGGTAAAATCCTCTAAAATTTAGATGATTCCGCTTGTTCCGAAATTATTTTTTTCTCGGGTTATATTTTTTTCTCTTCGCCAAAGTTCGCCATCAAGTGATGCCATATTTTCGGTGCCCGAATCGAAATTCTGTTTCTGGATTAATTCTACGGATTTCATCGAACTTGAGAGAGACCGATGGAAAATGTTGATGCATAGAATCGTGCAGACCATTATAATTGTATTTACAAATTTGATTTTCTCCATGCTGAGGCTTCGAAAAAGACTTGTTTAAGGATTATTTATTTAATTTAACGGTTTATCTCAATATTTCACCTGCATGCATCTTTGATTAGTTTCAATAAGCGATGTATTAATTATGTAACTCGCTCGGCTGTGCAGATAAAATATTCACATCGAGCAGATATTAAATAATTAATATAAGCAAATAATAGGATTGACGAGTGTCCAAAATCAGAAACCTTTTCTTTCTCATAAAATATTTATTATCACTCGTCATTTATTATCTTAGCGTCAGGGAAATTCCGATTTGAAGGATCAGAGAGTAAAGATCACAATTGCGTGCGCATAGCAAGAATGTGCTGCGCACCGATAGAGATCGAAATTTGAATTCAGTACGATAATAACGACAGTCCTTTAAACATAGGCGAAAGGATAGCGCAGGAAAGTTCAGGAGGAGACTCACCGAAAACCTCGAAAATATTGTTCGTTTCGATTTCGTAACCTCCAACGGCAGCAACAATGCTTGATGCTGTTGTCGCAAGATGGCGTGCTTTTTTTGCTCGTTGTTTTGATATCCTCGCGTATCCTTACATTTCTTTACATTCGAGTGATTGCGTCTCGAATTGACGCAGCGAATATCGCAACGCGGAGCGCGTTATCGTTCGCTTTAGATATTTAATTGGACTTTTGTCGGCATCGTGTCCATAATACTCAATTCTCGGATCTAACTGCATCCATGCAAATGTCAGTGTCAGTGTCAATATCAGTGTTACGGAGTAGCCGGAAGCGGAATACTGGATTGAAAAGCCAGGATGGAGGCGGGACGAGTGCAGCGAGAGATACGTAACACATTTCCAAGTATGTGTTTAGTCATTTATTATACAGAATATTTCCGAGTTTAACTGGCATGTGTGTTTGACGAACTCACGGAGGACATGAAGATTAGATTGAAATTTAGGCCAGCTTTCTCATAGTCCGTCATCGTTTTACGAATACTTGTAGTGTCATAAAACTCCGATTATTTTGTTCATCACCGATATCGCACAGCGGATCGAAAATCAGGTTTCTCTTTCGATCGCACTTCGACCCTTTAACGCCCGACTTTTTTATAAGTGTTTTAAGAATAAAATTTGAGTTTTTCTGAACTGAGACTATAAGTAGTGATAACCAAAAGAAATATCAGAATTTTATATCTACGAAAAACTACCTTTCCAGGCAGAAACTATTCCCAGAAGCGAAAAATATGCCTGATTGGTTAAGTTTTTTTTTTATTTTAATAATTTTATATCATAAATGGTTGGCAAAAATTCCTCGAAACATAAAACTCATATTCAGAACCTGATATCTTTTACTCGAAATGGAATATAATAAATGAGTACGTGAAGTTTCCGCTTCTCGTTTGTTCGTTTCGTCAGTTTGATTTTTTTTATCGTTCGTTTTTTGTTTATTGGTAAATATGACTTGGATCCTAAGAGCATGTGCGAAATGAGCAACCTATACGGAGAAAAATGAAGGGTAATCTATACGACATAACTCTGACAGTCAGCTTGACATTTTTCAGCTGAAACTTTACTATATTTGTGAGTTATTGTGAAGTTTATCATTCAGAGCGTCAAGCTTACTATTTCAGAAGAATATCTTATGGATCGTCATTTAGATAGTCAATCGTCCCTTCATTTTTCGCCGCATAAAAAACTGCAGGTCACTAGGTTTCACGAAAATAGGTCGATTTCTTGATTTTCGTGTCTACCATATTGGATTCGCCATTTGGAATTTCTGTATTTTTTTAATCTCATATTTTGCATCCGAGAAAGCTTCCAAATGGATAAAATTATAACAGATACCAACCTATGCATTTATAGTGCATTTCTAGATGTCAATAACAACGCTAACTACGCCTACTTGGAATTTGACAAAACATGTTATCATTAAAACTGAGCTAAAAACAGACTAAACCGAATCTACATACAATTTATATACCATTTTTTAGAAGAAGAATTCATCTTTACAGTGGTGCGAAGAAAACGAAAACCCTCTCCTTTTTTCACTAAGTTATGGATTCTTAAATGCATTTCTGGTAACTATAGTTACCAGATGTAAGCGTTAAAGGGTTAAACCGTCATTGAATAATCATTATCTCTTTATAAAAGCAAGGGACTCCTTTCCGTTGCATCCTTTACAAATTCCCAAATCCTATTGAAATTTGCATTAGCTAATAGCGATAATTAATACACAGCCCACTAACTGACCAAGAGTGGATTAACGAAATATTAAGCAACTCCAAGACGAGTCTTGGAGTGTCAGCGTGAGAAATCCGACGATAAGCGATCGCTTGCAGCATTAAAGTAGGATAGCTTACGGTTGTATCTCGAGATTCTTGGAAGAAATTTGATGTAGAAGCAAAGCAAGCCGTGGAAATTAGTCGTGGAAGGTGCATTCGGAAGGTGCATTGTCGCATTGTACTATGGTAGGTAGACTCGTCTCGGTGTCTTTACCTGGTGCCGACGTCCTTAGGCGGCGACGGTAGCATCTCGAGGTAACTGAACGGCACGGTGTCCTCGAAGCAACCAATATCCTCGTAACAAACTTTGGACACTTCCCTCTTCCCCCTGTGGTGATACATCTTGCGCAGCGTCCACTGGCGCATCGACTCGACGACCGCGCGAAAGATCTCCATGTCGTTCACTTCGTCCTGACTCTCGTCCAAGGACGAGAACCCTTGACCCGCAGCGGGATCTGTCGGAAAACGTTATGTTTCATGAATCGATGCAGATCGACGCAGAGATCGTTCGAGTCATCTCGCCGTGCTTATCGCGTGCCGATCAATCACGCAATTCTGTGTGGTTTATCGCCGGCACAAAAGTGCGCATCAGCCGGCTCCGGTGCGTTCATGGCAATATCCATAACGGCTTCCTCGGTCCGTGACTCGCGGCCGTTATCGTTATTAGCATAACGCCTGAATAACAATTTCCTGGAACACCGACGCGATATTTTACACCTGATAGACCGGCGGGTATCTCCGTCGATTATTCCTTGCCGGTCGCGTCGGCGACCGCGATCACGCAATCTGGAGCGAGCGCGTCGTCATCGGACAGGACGTGGACGACGTGAGTACTGAGAAATGTCCGCCGTGAAATTGGATTCCCATTATCCTTCTGACAAAGAGCGTCCGCGAAGTGTGTGTCTCCGATTTCGACGAAACTTGGCACATTTATAGAGTAGCCAAAAATATGAGACCCATATTTTTTTTCAATCGGCATTGGCTCAAGTTTAAGGGGTGAAACTGCCCCTCAAAGTTTCATCCCATTTATCCCATCACGTTAACTGATGAAGATAGAAAAAAGCTTTTTAAACAAAAATTGTACGGCATAAAAAACTATACAATTTTTGTACACTTAAATCTGAGCCTTAAATCTTAAACCTGAATCACATTGCCGATAAAAAAAATGTGGGTCTCTTGTTTTTGGCTACTTTACGAAGTTTCGTCGAAATCGTAGACGTACATTTCGCTTTCTTGTGAGAGAAAAAATATATAAAAAATTTATATCGGTGGATGTGCCGATAACAAAATTGCTCGTACGATTATATGTACTTTTACAACGAGGAGAATCTGTCCTCAAATGAGAAAATTGTTCTCAATCTGTAGCTCTTCGTGAGAGCAATGATTTATTCGATTCGAGCCGACTAAGGATAAAATTCGATCACGCAAAAGAGTTCGAATTCAAGTAAACATGTCATTAGCACTCGCTGAGTAGACACTTAACATTTTTTCGCAATATTCAAATTCTCTCAATAAGAAATTATATTGAAGTAAAAAGTTTGAAACGGGGGATTGACAGAAAATCCCACTTCGTCTAAACGCGCAGTGAGAATACGCACGGCCTTGCTCGATCGACGGATTCCCCGGATGCAAATCGAGCCCCTCCCCGGCGAATGCTCGGAGAAATTAGTAGTCTTAGCTCAGCCGCGAATTTAAATGCCGGTCGTGTTTATCGTCTGTCATTAAGACCATTGTAAGATGTCCCGCGAGCCTACTTGGAGCGCGCTCGGGCGATGTCGAAAGCCCGTCAAAGTGGACATGAGAAACTGGCGCGCTCGTGACATAATTTGCATGGAAACTGCCAATTAGATATCGCGGCTTGATAACAAACGCTAAGCCTGATAACATCGTTAGATTCCACCGAAATCGCGGCGCTTTCCCATACCTTACGAGATATCCATACCGGCAGACCGGAGAAATATCAATGCGCAAACGCTGAATAATGGTAGCCGCAGCAATGAGTGGACGGCTTTTAATTGTGATACCTCGTGAGAGAGTCAGCGGGGTTGCACACGCAATCGTGAAAACGCATCAAGCGCGTTAGTGCGCAATGATGATATAATAATAGCCGTGCTTGTGCTTTTCCGCTTGCGAAACGACGCGGCCGTGCATTAATTGATATTACACAACGGCGATATTAATTTCAGAGACGAATGTCGAATTACGTATATATAATAATTGTCGCGTGCCGAAATACGAAATACGATTGTGGGGGATAAGAGCGCAATCGCTCCTCTGCTCGTCTCGGGAATACCGCAGGCCCTGAAATATGCATCGAGAACGAGTGAAATGTGTGTTGAACTCGCGGAGAAATTGCACACAGGAATTGCGACACAGCGTCGCTTTGCTCAACATCGCACACACGCACTCCCTGTCCTTCTTCGCGCGATAAAGACCGGCGTAATCATTCGGAATGACTTCGAGAATTCTTAATGCGCGTGTAATGTTACGCAAATTTCTGTGCAATCGTCGGGTAATTTTACGTTCGACGGCGACACCTTGCGACAAGTGAAAAGCGCCGTTCTTGCGCGCGCGCGCGCGCGCGCTGGCAGATTTCTTATCTGCGTGGAATTCCCCGAATGCAAAACTGCAGCGTTCATTCGCCTCGATTGAAACGGCGATTTCTCAGCGGCGGCGCTATCAAACGGTCGTTTCGCGCGGGTTTCGCGCGAGAAACGCAGCTGGTCGTCGCCGATAATCGGCCGGAAAATATCGGTGACGCTCAATCCGCTCGCGCTCGCGCGATGACTGCGCGCGCGGATTTCGCGTCGCGTCACGTACAGCGCGGGATGCGTGCCACTTCTGGCACATTAGTTTTTCATGACGGATTCTCCGACGTTGGCCGGCGTGGCCAACTTGGAGTCAGCCAGTCGGCCTTTTTCCCCGGCCGAGACGTCGAGGCACGCGCGCACGCGCGCTCCTCGAATAATTAACGGTCGGACAATCCGGGAACTCCCGAGAGCTGAGGGAAGGCGAAGCAACGACAACATCCCGAGCAGAAATCAAATACGGCAATTTTTTATGCCTATGTATGGCATGACTAGGCAAGGCCATAAGAAGGCATTTCGAGCGATCCTTATCCGGTCGGAATGTGCTTGCGATTGTCTCGCAACATTTTCCGGATTATACCCTGACTGCAGCGATGACGTCATTATTTGGATGCCTGATTTGGTTCTGATGGACATTTGATCAGGTTTCTCGATTTCAGGCAATTTTATCAGGGCATTACGCAGCAGTGCCGGCCGGATCCGATAGAGAGTTATCCGGGCCCTATTTGAAATTTGGAAGCCGGATAGGGTTTTAATACGCCATTATCTCGACAGAGTTACCGAAAGCAAGCCTTGAAGCGGCGTCTTCTTGGAGGAAGATACACGACACTTCTCGTGTCTCGCAAATCACAAGCTAGACTAGTTTCCACACCGCATTGTTCCCAGCCGTTTCCCCGGACACCGGCCGGGGTTAACGCCCGTCTTGGCCAGTCACAAAGTCGGCGATTGGGTCAACGGCGAGCGTGTCCTGAACTTGCGACCCAGATCTGACCGAGTGCTAGGCCGAGTGGCGAGAAAAAGTAACGGCGGAAGGTACCAAGGCAGAGTAGCGTCTCGAAAGTGGCAACGGCTGAAGGCGGCTGAAGGCGGAGAGGAAAGCGGGAAAGAGATCGGCCGGGGCGAAGACCGGGAGTCTGACGAATTCGCTCGCTCGCGGCATATGGATCGTTCAGGTCGCGGGAGAATCACGAAGATAAGCGAGACCGGTCCCCCCCCGATGCTCGCCGCTCGCCGTTTCATGGAGAACACGGCAGCGGCGTGGATCGTTTCCGCTGATCGCCGACGCCGTCAGACTGGTCTGCCGGATCTCCCGGCGCGGGAGAAATTGGCAAAAGGAAAATCGGAAAGGCCGGCCGGCCGGGGGATTCCGGTCGGGAGAGTAGCCGTCACCGAGCGACGATGGTCATCACTCGGGTGAATGCGTCGCTCGAGACTCCGCTCGTTCGAGCGGTTCCGGCAAAACGAGCGATAGGTCGCGGCAGCCGCCGCCGCCGCCAAGGCTAGGGAGAGCGGCGGCAAAAGGGAAATCGCCGGTACCGAAGGCAGGGGGAGGAGGATCGATCCGAGCGAATCGCGTTCTCGAGGAAATGTCGCGGCTTCTTCGCGATTTCGAGGCACCGCCTGATATATTAATATTTTGTTATAACACTATGAGGATATTCGCGGGGAGGAATTGGCTGCAGACAGCGGCAAATAGAGAGACATGGAAGGACATTTGGAAGAGGCCTATGACACCTTTGCTGCCTTTGCTCAAAATATCAAAATATCCTTGTCGACGTTTATCGAATGGGGGACTACGTTTAAGAGGATAAGAACGAGACATGTAAAATCGAGAGGAAAATAATCCATCCGGAAAATTCTGCAGCGTCTTGCCGCGATTTGGGTCTCGCCTCTAGCCGCCGTGTCGGCCGAGTGGGCGTTTTGTATCAGACTGTATCACACGCGACTGTAAACACGCGGTCGTATATTTCGAAGTTAAATTGCCCGTGCCTCCCTCTTGACCGAGTGCATTTCAGCCAGCCTTACTTTCGCAACAGATAGGCGATGCTTTAATTACGGTTAATCACATCGCTCGCGAGGAAGAGAGCAAGAAAAACACGCTGGAAACTGGTCTTGATTATATATATATCCATGAAGAAAAGCCGTCGGAATAGTTTCGCGGGGTACAGTTAGACTTTCGATCGCAACAAACTTCAATCGAACCCCTCCCCTCTGCCTCCGTCTCCCACAATCTAATGTGGTATCATTAAGTTTATTCGCTAAACGCCTGGACGTTTATGTGCGCGCGGCACCGCAATTACCCGGCAACGTTGCACTTCTCTACTTTCGTCATCATAGATTATCGTTGTCGTCCGTTCGAATTGAGCGTCGAAGATAGCGATAAAACTGACACGTACGAGCCGTCGACGTCGACAACGATCGTCCTCAGTGTTATCGCAATTACGCATCTCGCGTACTCAGCGACCCGGAATTCCCAGCGTCATTGTTTAATCTCACTTCGCTCACTACGAGACGAGCAGGCAACGTCTCGGCTCGGGTTTCATCATCGAGCGATCGAACTTCGCTAGCGATAGGGCTGCTCGCGTTCGCGATAGCAGACGGAATCAATCGCGTGATCGGCGCGATAGCGTTCCGACACCTGCCATTCGAGTTTCGACCCCGTCGCGTGAAATCTAATCGCAGCTGCGATTTCATAGCGAGATCTCGCCTACGAGGTGTCCCACATTCACAGGTGTCTTTCCATTCAGCAGGACTCACTCGAGACCGAAGTAATTGTAGACGCGGGACCGCCGGACTGAGAGCCGGACTCTCTTTCGAAATCCTTAACCCTTACGGTTCGTAAGCGCGTTCTTTTCGCGCGACCTTCACAGTCTTCTTCATATTCCTATTGGGTTGTTCAACAAGTCATTGCGTTTATTTCCGACAGATGGATTCAGTTGTATATTTAATGTACTGAACGCGTCTATAAATGCATGAGTCCATGCGCGTTTGACAGCTGACACTTATAGCTTCCATCCAAGGGAAAAGAATTCCGGCGAATCGATTATTCTTCCTACCTAACATTTTGGAAGTGGAGAGTCAACACGAGTATTTTCGCCAAGTTTTACTTTATCACTTCCGAAAAGGAAAGGATGCTGTGTAGGCTCGTGAAAAGTTGCGTAAAGTTTATGGTGACGAAACTCTAAAAGAACGCCAGGGTCAATATTGGTTTGCCTGTCTCCGTTCCGGTGACTACAGCGAAGATGCACTTCGCTCCATGCAGATCGGCCATCGGAGGTTGTTGGTAATGATGAAATATAGGCATTAGTTGAAGCTAATCGACGTTCCTTCGTGAGCTCGTTGAGGCACTAAAAATATCACTTGGAAGCGTTTACCTTCATTTGAAAGAACTTGGTTACGTCAGTAAGCTCGATATTTGGGTCCCGCATGAAACTGAAAGAAGTTCACCTCATGAAACGCATAAACATCTGCGATCAACTTCTTGTTTGAAATTGTTCGATGAACAATCCGACCCATTTCTGAAACGCACGATTATTGGTGATGAAAAATGGATTGCCTGCAACAATGTGAAGCGAAAGCGATCGTGGAGCAAGTGCGATGAGCCGAGCCAAAGCACATCAAAAGCAGACATCCACCAAAGAAGAGTGATACTCTCTCAATCTGGTGGGATTGGAAGGGTATGGTGTTCTTCGAGCTCTTACCAAGGAACGTTACGATCAATTCGGACGTGTGTTACCGTCAACAGCTCGACAAATTGAACGAAGCGATAAAAGCAGAAAAGCGGCCAGAATTGATAAATCGCGATAAAGGATTCCATCATCATGACAACGCTCGACCACGCACAAGTTTGATGACTCGCGCAAAATTGTTGGAGCTTGCTTGGGATGTGTTGCCTCGTCCAGCGTATTCGCCAGACCTTGCACCATTTGTTTCGGTCCTTGCCAAACTCCTTGAACTCCTGGAAAAACGTTCGCTTCAGATGACTCGCTATCGAAAGGCACTTGGTTCAGTTCTTCGCTAATACAGACGGGAAATTTCTCGAGAAGCTGGGAGCTCATGAAGAGCTTACCGAAAGATGGCAAAAGGTCACCGAACAAAAAGATATCATTGATTAATGTTCATTCTTTGTATCAAATAAACGGTCTTCGCCGGAAAATCACCGGAAACAACACAATGATTTTTTGAACAATTCTTTAAGAACCTTGCTCGTGCATGTCGGAGATTGGATTACACAGTCTGTCCCAGATCCAATGAGACTGGTCTAAAAAAGATACAAAGCGTTTATTATTTTGATTTTTTATTCTTGTTTATTCAAAATAGTCGACTCCTGAGTCAATACAGCGCTGGAAACGTTCAACAAATTTTTCGTAACATTTTTTATACTCATCGGCTGGAATGGCCTTTAGTATGGCGGTCGAAGTCTTTTGGATGACCGGGATGGTATCGAAACGATTTCCTTTCATCGGCAATTTCAGTTTGGGAAATAGCCAGAAGTCGCACGGAGCCAAATCAGGTGAATACGGTGGATGATCGATAACAAAGATGCCTTTTTTGGTCAAGAATTCACATACCATGATGGCTTTGTGCGATGGTGCATTATCGTGCAACAAAAACCAACCGCCTGGCTCTCGATATTCCGGTCGAACTCGTCGAATTCTGGCCCACAATCGTTGTAGAACTCCCAGATAATATCTGGGCAGACACACAGCGGTCGCTTCGAAGAATTTCTTTGACTTTCTCGATGTTTTCTTCATTGCGAATGGTTTCCTCACGACCGTCACGGAATCGGCCAAACCAACGGAAAACCTGTGCACGGGACATGCATTCATCCCCGTACACATGTTTTAGCGTTTCTGCACCACTTTTACCCAATTTAAAAGTTGGTTTTTCGACCGACGTACACAAAGTGACTTTACATAAAATGTCAAACCACAGTGAAATATCAACCGAATTCGCTCAAATTTTGAGGTTAAGTAGATGAAGGGTAGAAAACATTCACCTACCATCATTCCACTCATAGATATCGCTGCGCTAAGAACTTTGATGGAACCAGTCTCATCGTATCTGGGACAGACTGTGTAGTGGAAACCACCGTAGCGGCTCCGCAGATTGCAAGGGCCAGTCGGCGCGTTGCCTCTGAACGCACGTTGAAGCTTCTCATCTGTCCTCCGACGAATCTCTCCGAGGAATTTACTCTAACGGAAGCTCGCGGAGAACAGCGGCGGCGGGGGGGGGGAGGGGAGGCGATCGTTTCTCAGCCGAGCGGCTCCGCCGACGGCGGCTAATTCACGGCGTGATCGCTGCAAGCGCTCCTAATTGGGAGAAGCGGATTAGGCGAACGACGGCGACTGCATCGCGCCGAGATGAGAATTAACGGTACGTCACACAGAACGGGGCCCGGCTCTCAGCAACGGGACACATCGGAGTGTGTCTTTTGTGCCTTTACCGGGCGTAACGACAACGAGAAAATCCTCATCGAACGTCCTCGCGCGCCTGCGAACGACCGCCTGCGTGTCAGTAGGTCCTTCGCACATTTCCCCTCCTCCTGGCAGGGGACGAGTCGAGAATCGCGTCAGAAGGCTGCATCGCGCATACGGCCGCGTCATTAATGGGACTGGAGGGATCAGATTGCTGAACAATCGTGCTTGTTTTTGATAATATTTTGTGACGAACTGAATAAATGTGCAGAATGAAAATTTTAGGTATATTTATACAACATATGACGAGTAGAAACATTTTGTTTATTAACAAATACTCATATAAATATACGATATATGTAGCTGAAGTATACTCTCCTTTCTTTTTCTTTCAAGTTTTTCATCGTTTTTGCAGTAATATCTCGGCTCTCGGTGATCCGATCGGAGCGAATTTTAGCTACGAGGGCAGTCTGAAAAGTTCTCGGCCTGACACATAGATGGCATTAGAAACTGTCAAACTATAATTGTACTGGGAAAGTGGCTGATCCCTGATATAAACCCATGTAAAGTTTTATTTTGATCTGTCAAGTCATTCGAGCAGTAGCTTTTAATATTGCAGTTTAATATTGACGTGTCATTGTCTTTTTTAAAATGAAGAAAATTGAATATCGTGCAGTGATTAAATTCTTTGTTTTGGATGGTTTATCACCAACAGAAATTCATCCGAAATTGTTAAAAGTGTATAAGGATGCATCACCTTCACTTTCCACTGTGAAAAAATGGGCTGCTCTTTTTAAATCTGGTCGTACGAGCCTCGAAGATGATCCACGCGAAGGTTGTCGGCAAAAACTGCTACAACACCACAAAACATTCAACAAGTCCATGATATGGTGTTAGATGATCGGCGAGTGAAAATGCGCGAAATAGCTGAGGTCATAGGCATCTTAAAAGGACGAATTGGAAATATTTTGCATGAAGAATTACATATGAAAAAGCTTTGTGCAAGATGGGTGCCGCATTTGCTAACAATTGACCAAAAACGCATTCGAATGCGTATTTCTCAAGCGTGTTTGGATCGTTTTAAGCAAAATCAAATGGATTTCAAGCGTCGTTTCGTAACTGTTGATGAAACTTGGATCCACCACTATACTAGGTGCGCAACTAAGTTTCCGGGTTTCACACATGGATGGCGCTAACGACACATGTAGTCGACATACGTGTCTGAAGTTGTGTTTTTTTTTTATAGCTTGGACATCTGTCTTAACAATAACCAGTCGTAACACCAACACATATCGCAACGCAAAAATATTTTCTCTAACAACGAAGATGTCGAGTTTTGTGGCAAATAAACAGCATTTGCGGGAAGCTTTGCTTTTCTGCTTTAACTTGAAAAAAAGTGCAGCTGAAGCACGTCGTTTGCTTGAAGAGGCCTACGGCGAACATGCACCATCGAAAACTACCTGTGAAGATTGGTTTAAACGCTTCAGAAGTGGCGATTTCGACACTGAGGACAAGGAGCGCTCCGGAAGACCAAAAACAAGCCGGTGGACGCCGATCTGCAAACGTTATTGGATGAAGATGATGCGCAAACACAAGATCAACTTGCGGAGGCATTAAACATGACCCGCCAAGGTATTTCGCCAAGATATAAATATATCTGAAATTTTCATTCTCGCACATTTATTCAGTTCGTCACAAAATATTATCAGAAACAAGCGACGATTTTTCAGTAATCCGACCCTTCAGTCCTTAACCTTAAGAGAGCACGGCCTGACCGATCATCGTTTCGACACCCGGATCGTCACGTTCTTGAGAAGCGAAACGCGCACGGCTTTTGGGCGCGATACACATCGCGGGAGAGCCGGAGCGAGAGCGAGAGCGAGAGCGAGAGAGAGAGAGAGAGAGAGAGAGAGAAGGGGAAAAAAAGAATCTGTCGCAAGAAAAAAAGAAGAAGAAAAGAAGTGGGCCGCTGTCGCGGGTAATTGACGCTACGAGAGATTGCGAATACACCGAGGTGAGAACGTGGGATTGTCATCGGCCGAATAATGGGAGCGAATTCGAGCGCTCTCCGGCGCTCTCGGGGCTCTTAATTCGCGACGGGCGCAATTATGGCGGCCCCGGCGTTTCGCGTGTCGGCGCTCGTCCCGCGTCCCGCCGCGATCCAGGCCGCGATCGCGATCTCCCGCGCCGCGTGGTCTCGTTCTCAGAGCGCGCCGGGCGAAGTCTGTAGAATTTCCGCGAGCGCGGACTGTCATCGCGCGGGGGAGATTACTCGCGCAGGCGACATTTCCCCTCCGCAGCGTTCCCCTCCACGCGACGAGAACAATGATAGTCCCGGCGCGTCAGAAGCCGACGCGGCGCGTCGTCCCACGATGAGAGAACGCGACACGCTAGAGGAGGTCGGAGAAGGGTCGGGACTGGTAGTGATTTTAAAATTGACCGGTGACACAGTTTCCAGCGGCCTCGAGGTAACTGAACTCGGAGGTAAACGAGCCGCGCTCTGAACCGACGAGCGCGCACCTGGCGAGCGGTACCCCGTCGTGATACCGCGGTACCTCCCTGTGGCGGAGGACCGCGACGAGGTCCGCTACCGAGGGAGACATCGTCGAAGCTCGCGCTTCAGGGTTGCTGCGGGCTTGGCTTGCCTCATCGTGTTCGATCCGCCAAGCGCTCGCCGGCGCGGCGGATCTGACGACGCGCCGCTCGAACGAGCGCCATGCCTTTTTCTAAGGGCCGGTTTTCAATCGTGGTTTAAATTAAAGATTATTTGATCCTTCCTTGATCCTAGTTTTATACCTTGTATGTATTTCAAGCATACGCTGAAGATAGTTTAGATAAACCTTTGTTATTCTTAAGTTGGCAACGAAAAGTCATCGCTGGGCGGATCATTTTTAAACACGCGGAGATTTAATTCTCTTTCGTATGAAATTTAATATGAGTGCAGTCTCTTTCTAGGATACCCACACAACGTGGAAATCTTGCAGCATTGTGAAACTTTTTGTGATGTCTTGGAATATCTTCTTCTGTATTCGGAAATTTTACATATGCCAGTCTAAGTTGAGCGACCACCTTTGAAACTTTATCAATTACTTTACTCGCTGTACTTTTATAAACACCAACAAAATCACCTGCATTTATCAAAAAAGATTCACTAGTATAAAATCTTAATGTTAATAATATCGTTTCAGATACTCAGAAAGAGCCTGATTTCTGAAAAAACATAAAAAAAAATACAGTATAAATAAATTTTGTACTATTCGTACAACGTTCATTATTAGTAACCACTGTATTTTGCAACTAGTTAATTATTTAAAACTAATATTATAATTGAAAAATATTCCATATATGTCATTTGATTTATATGACGTATATTAATACCTTTCAGTTGGTAATCGAACAGCGTCTTGAATTCTTTCTATTAACATATGAACCGTAGCTTCGGATGAGCAAAATCTTGGAAGAGATTCTTTTTCGTCCTAAATTTCAAAATGACTTGGTCTTCGCCTTACAAGTCACGATTTTTCTCACGTTGACGTGTTTTATGTATCCTAAAAAATATCCTCATCTTCACTACTCTCTTCATAATATTCTTCATCACATATCGTAACAAATATTTTATATTTCTGCAAATATTTAACAATATGATCCTAAATATAATAATAGAGACACTGTGTATTGCGTGTAACGACGTTTAAACGGTCATCATTCGCAGTTTAGTGAAATCGAATACTTTAGAACTACGTTCTATTCTGATCTATTCATTGAAAAACAGTCTGATGCTTTTGACCAGAGTTTTTAAGTTACGATCTAAGTTTAAACCACTGTTGAAAAACCGGCCCTAAGACGCACTCCTTGCACTCGATTTTGCATTCTCTCGGGAGGTAATATACAGGTACTCCGACGTTTAATCGCCAGCGAGTCGCATTAGCGCTCACTTTGCCGAGCAGCGGCAAAGACTCGAGCCAAGGCAGCCAGCCGGCGGCTATCGCACTTTGCGATTGACAAAAAGCCATTTCACAAAGGCCGGGAATTAGCTTAATGTTTGCATTCGCAGTCGCAACGACGAGTGTCGTCATTGTTTAACACGAGTTGTCGCGTAAGTGCGCTGGTAAAGTGGAACGACGGTGCGAGCGCGCCGAGCGTTTCCAACTTTCATGGGCCGCGGTAGCCGCGTCGCAGTTACACGCCGCGCTTTGTTACACGGATACGTCGCGGTACCGTTATCTTAGTTTTGACGTGTTGCGCCTGATGGTCACAATGTAGACTGCACATGTGCACGCAAATATCCCGACTACGGGTTTGCCCATTAGTGGGCCGCTTTTTAACTCGCGAGATGGCAGATGAAGGCCGCGCTCGCACATCTACCTGCCAGCGACGACGAGTAGGATCTGATTTTTTCCTCTCTCTCTCTCTCTCCCCCTCTCCCCTACCTCTATCTTTTTCTTTCTCTTTTTCTAAGGTATAGAGGTACACCTGCATACCTGGATGACGTTGGACCTTGAAACCTCCGCGCGCCCGTGTCCGAGAAAATGGAAAAAATTACCTCGGCCAGCTAAAAATTGCTGATCTTGGCACACTTAAACATCATGCGCTACGACGCCGCGCGGAATGAAACAAATCGCGCAAAAGCTGTCTCGCGTTTTTATTCGCTCGCGATCGAATGGACACACAATATCCTCCCGCGTTCTCTCCTCGCTGCGATTCCTATCTCGATTATCCTCGTTTCAGCTACGGCGTTTCCAACCGCGTTTCAGGAACGCCGTAAAGTCGTTTCAAACCGCGTGAGCAGCCGAAGCGGGAAATTAAACGGCGGAGCCTCCGTAGGAACGAACTACGCGAGCGTTTCGATTGAACGTGGGAAGAACTAAAAGCAGCCGCGAATTAACCCGCAGACGGCAGGCAGACGGACGATTTTGCACATGCAACGAGAAGGATCGCGCGCGCGCGCGCGCGGAAAGTGCAGTCGCGATAATCGTCGATGAAAGTCACCGATCTTCGTGGCTGTGCCTTTCGCGTTTCACCATCAAGTGGGCGCGAGGGTGTCATAAATCTCTTTTCAAGGTCTTCATTGCGCACTGCCACCGCTGTAATCGCCGATCGTAACGCAGGGAGTGCACGACGATCGGGGAAATTACACGAAACTAGGACGTCGCGGAAATGGATGTTTAGCAGTTAAATAATAGCGCCGAGTCTCGTTCGCGCTCGTGAAACTTCGCTCACGATCGCTTTCTATGCGCTCCGATAAGCGCCGATTTGTCAGGATGTACTTACAGTTCCTGTAAACCCGAACGAGAATGTCAAGTGCCTTTTTATGCATGTTTTCACATCGCGTGACTTCTCCTTCTTCATCATATAATTATATTTTATGATTATACAGTTATATAAATATACATATTTTATAATTATATTATCATTATAATATTATTATACATTGTATGATAATATAATTATACAATTGTGTAATATGTAAATAATTATATTTCCATATGCAGAAATCATACAATATATTTGAAGGGAACGATGCGAAAACGATATGTCGCTAATTTGACTAAAAATATGAGATACGCCCAATGTATAATTTAATTGCTACTTTAGTTCACTGTACGAATTTTAGTTTCGGCATGTCTCGAGATCAGCGGCGACGTTTTAAATTTTAAGCGAGTTCTAAACGATTGAAGAAGAGCGAAGGCGATTTTGATCAAGCATCCGAAAAAAAGAGTAATTTCAGAACAAGCGGAATCATTTAAATTAATAAAGAGGATTTTATTCTTATATATGACCTCATGAGGATTCCTTTAAGATTAAGAGGAAAATATTACAAATATATTATTCTTAAAGTTAGAGGGATTATATGTTATATGTATAACGCAAATCTTATTGATTTCAATATAAATTTCTTCTTATACATAGATTGTTTAATCTTTTTTTTAGGATGGAAGAGAATTATTATTTATTCTTATTGTACCTTATTCTTACTTGTTATACTAGTTAATTTGAAAAAAATCACTATAATGTATAGCGAAAAGTAATATGATATGATATACAGGGTGTCCGGTAATTAGCTGCCAGCCCGAAATGTGAAGGTAGATTGGGATAAGACAAACATAAAAGTGCCATACTGTTTTGCGAAAATTTGCAATAATTATCGAGGCGGCGCTGTGGCCTAAGCAGCCGCAACGCTTCTCCAATCATCTGTATCGGCGCGCTCCCGCTCTTCAGATTTCTGTCATTAATAACTCGATAATTATTGCGAATCTCGCAAAACGGTATGGGACTTTTTTATGTTTATCTTAACCCAATCTACCTTCACACTTCGGCTTGGCAGCTAATTACCGGACACCCTGTATAGATGTACTTCTGGCTCCAGTTCTACAATAAGTAGACACGAATGAAATAAGATCATCGTAACAAATAAATTTCCAATCAATTTTGTTAGGGACTTCATAGTTACAAAGATGTTCATCATAATCAATTGTATGAAGCACAATTAAAAGAAAGAATATATTATTCAACTTCTTGCAATAGATTATAAACTGTATTTGATGACAAATATGAGTAAATTATCTTCGTTATATATTTTTCACAGCAACAAACAAACTTTTTCTTAAAAAGTGTTCCAAATATTCTGACCCATGAACATATGATTATTTTTTCGTTCGTGTCTGGAGCATGACTGAACAAAACTGAACCGAAATTCAAATCAACATATTCCTCTCCATATAAGAGGAAAATTAATTAATATAAGAGGAGATCCTCTTGAAATGAAAGGGAAACAGTTAAAATAATGTCTAATAAATTTTAGACGAATGGTTCATTTTAATCGCTTTGTCGAGAAGAGGAATCCTCTTTCTGCAAAAGGCTTCACTTCGAATACGAGACTATAGGAAAAATCACTTTACAAATAGAATACCTTTTTTTTTTGGGTATAATGTGATGAATAATCGAAAATGCCCGTTGTCGTATTATTCGGCTGTTCATTATTCAAGCGCGCTGTGCGTTACGTGAAACCGAAAGAAATCCGCCGTGTGCATTATCAAGGTTCGTTAACGGCTAATTCCACGCGGAAAGAATATAGTTTAGAGAGGAAGACGACGACGGCGCGGCGGAGGAGCAGCAAACCGAGAAGAGGCGGCGTTACTCGTTATTGTGTCGCTCTTTCGTAATCCGCGTGACTAATGCAAGTTCGCGCACCTGAAAAGTTTCCGACGGTCGCGCCTCCTCTTCTGTTTCCTTCTCTCTCTCTCTCTCTCTCTCTCTCTCTCTCTCTCTCTCTCTCTCTCTCTCTCTCTCTCTCGCCAAGTCGCGACGACGAACGCCCGTAAGCATCGGCGTCGGTTGCGTCGTAGGCCAGACATTTTCTCCCGGTAAGGCAAGTCGAAGCGAAGATGCAACGGTATCTCGCGGAATCGTTCTCGAAGCCGCAAATTGTCCGTTTTGTCAGCGGTCTTTTGTTACTCAACTCACTCCGTGTGCATGTAGCGGTTTCGTCTTTCTTAACTTTCAACTCGGCGCGACAACATTTGCGGCAACGTCCGTGCACAAGCTCGAGTTTCACCGCGTCGATCATTGTTTTATTATTTGGCGATTCTATTTTTCTCTTGACACACACACACACACACACACACACACCAACTCGAAAGGGGAGGGGCGACGACTCCAAGGAGAGCGGCCTTAGTATTCCGCTTATCATAAATCATAAATGACTGACCAATGACTGGTAGACCAATGATTAATGACGGATGTACTTTATAATTGACCTCAATGACGATCGCTCGATTAACGAGCATTTTATCAATCAAGTGTCATGCGAGCAATCATTCATTCATCGCGGGAATAGTTCCGTCAGGTGGACGGTCGAGCGCGCTAGCATTTTCCAATTATTTAGGAAGCCCCGAGAGAAGCAAGCTCGACCGCCGCCGCCGGCCGACGGAGAGGAGCAGGATTCACGACGAGAGTGGAAAAAGGAAACGAGCGTCGTTTGCCGGAGAAAGTATCCGACATCGGCTCTAGAAATTGCCGATCTCTTCCTACGTTGCGAGTGCACTTCGCGCGTTGCCGCGTGCGAATATCACGTGCTATTTAGAAAAGTTATCGGGCTGGCCCGAGCGCACGCCGATCGTCTCGCCTTGATACTCAATCACAAGTTAGAAATCGGAAACTCGAGTGTGTGCAGAGTGGAGTTGCGGGCAGCGAGATATCATGGCGGCCTGCATTCTCCGCGATCCGCTGGTTTTAGCTGGATTTATCGTGCCGTTATAACGCACGTGGCCGCGATACAAAACGAACGGCGCGATAAAATCGCGCATTGAGAGAGACGCGGAGATCCAGCCGGAGATTTCCGCCGGAGATTCTTGCTCCGCGAGAAGCAAACGCCGCGACGCCCCGCGACGCGTCGCGGCGCGACCGCGACGGAGGAGAAAAGAAAGCAAGCACGCGATAAATCGAGCATTTTATTTGAACATGCGAGTGAATTGAATGGAAGGTATGTTATTATCGGCTAAAATCGCAATACGCGTATACGAGCAAGCCGGTCGAATAGAAAGTGTGGGAGCGATGGGAAGTTCTCATCCGCTCGTGTCTCTAAACGCATTCGTTTTACGAGGCGCGCTTGGGATTTCTTTCCACGTGGCCGGAAAACGCGATTTTTTCCAGGAAGATACGCCGAGAATCGCGCGCGAGACTCGGCGCGAGTTCGGGTTTTTCGAGGCGGTTCTGAAGCGCGCGCGCGAGTTTCAATGTCGTATCTTCCGACGCGCGCAATTTCGGCGCTTCCGCGTCGTCCGGTGATCCTTGCCGGACTCCCAATCGCAGTCCCAATGTCACCGACTCGAAAGGAACAAAGAAATTACGGGATACCGTTTACCGGGCAGCTGCCGCCGCGCAGCTCGGCAAACCGTTTCGCCACGACGCGGACGATGCCGCGCGACTGGAAATAATTGGCCGCTTTTTCTTTCGTCGTCCGTTCCTCCGCGGCAGATTTCAGTGTCATCGCGGCCGGCGAACCGAAAACGTCATCGCGCTTCCTCGTAACCCGGAATCGGGGTTAGCGTAATTACGAAACGACGGGACGGAACGACGCCGTCGGTATAATGCGATCGCGGCGGCGCTAGGAAGCCGTGTGACCGGTAAAATTGCTATTACGCAGATGATTCGATAATCAGACGTTTCCAGCTCCGTTTCCGTCGACGACGTTTGTTTAGACGACGTAACGCGATTTCCTCGGACCGTCATTCGAAATGAGAATCTGCGCCGATGAAATCGCGCGGACGTTTCTCGTTCCGTCTCGCCCGTTTTGTTTCATTCGCGCTCTCCGCGATTTTCCTCCCTATCCGTGCGATTTCTCATCGTGTTGGATTAATTATTTTTCATCGAACTTTCTACTCGATTTTAACGACTCTTAACCTGGTTGTTTTTAATCGAATATACAACCGATTTTTTAATCGAACCTGACTCGCCCAAAGACGAGGCGACAAAAGTCTGATTCTTGGAACCAGTTTTTCAATAATGGTTTAAACTTAGATCGAATGGCTTAAACTCTGTTCAAAAGCGTTAGATTGTTTTTCAATGGATAGATCGGAATAGAACGTAGTTCTAAAGTATTCGGTTTAACTAAACTGCGAATGATGACCGTTTAAACGTCGTTTAATGGATTAATAAACGTCGTTACACGCAACAGTGTCTCTATTGCTATATTTAGGATCATATTGTGAAATATTTGCAGAAATATAAAATATTTGTTACGATGTTTGATGAAGAATATTATGAAGAGAGTAGTGAAGATGAAGATATTTTTTAGGATACATAAAACATATCAACGTGAGAAAAATCGTACCTTGTAAGGCAAAGACCAAATCATTTTGAAATTTGGGACGATAAAGAATTTCTTCCAAGATTTTGCTTATCCGAAGCTACGGTTCACACGTTAATAGAAAAAATTCAAAATGCTGTTCAATTACCAATTACTCGAAGGTATTGATCTATATATGTCATATAAATTAAATGACATATATAGGATATTTTCCAATTATAATATTAGTTTTAACTAATTAACTAGTTGCAAAATATGGTGGTTACTAATAATGAACATTGTACGAATAGTACAAAATTTATTTATATCGTATTCTTTTTATTTTTTCCAGAAGTCAGGCTCCTTCAGTAGCTGAAACGATATTATTAACATTAAGATTTTACGCTAGTGGATCTTTTGAGTGATAAGCACAGGTGATTTCGTTGGTGTTCATAAAAGTACAGCAAGTAAAGTAATTAATAAAGTTTCAAGGACAATTGCTCAACTTAGACTTGCACATGTAAAATTTCCGAATACAGAGGAAGATATTCAAAGACATCATAAAAAGTTTTACAATGTTGTAAGATTTCCAGTGTTGCAAGATTTTGTGTGGGTGTCCTAGACTGCGCTCATATTAGAATTAAATCTCCACGTGTCTAAAAGCGAGCCGCACAGCGATGACTTTTCGTCGTTCGCCGGCTTAAGAATAACAAAGGCTTATCCGAACTCTCTTCAGCGTGCGCTTAAAAAACGCACAGGATGTAAAAGTAGATTTATGGGTCAAGGAAGGATCAAATAATCTCTTTAGTTTGAAAAGCACGAGTGGAAAACCGGCCCGTGATGGTACACGCGCGAAACCACCGAGTTCTCGCGGGTAGTTTCGTGAAAAACCAACTGCCTTTGCCCGCATATGAGATTACGCAACAGCTTGCGCAGAGTGCAGTTGCATAAAATTTTTTCAGCGCGCATCGTTCAGCCACTGCCGTCAAAGTGCCGTTTGCGAGTTTGCGCAACGACCTTTGTTGCATGTGGGCCACCTTCGCTCCTTTCACTCTTAACCCGCGAAGATGACCGAAGGGTTAATGACCATCGCGGCGATGGTTCGCGGAGAATGCAGCCGTATCTCGGGACAAACGGACGACCGGAAGAGGCTGACGCGCCATTGTGCGACCGACGACTCGTCCCGCGCAAGCCGCCGCGCCGGGTGAAATAAAGTGGCACGATCGCCGAGAGAGGATCCGCTACTAAACTATCATCCGGACGTCCCGGCGAACGTGAACGTGAGCATTAATCCCCTCTCGCTCGATACCGTACACGCGCGCGGAATGCTATATCTCACGTCACGAGGGAGTCTCGGGATCCTCGGCAATGTACGTTCGCGCCCGCGCGAAGCCCGTCGACGAGAATAGTCGACGAGCGAGGGAGGACTTCGCTCAGTCACTCGAAAGTTACTCCGATTTGCTTCACCCGCCCGCGCCGCAACGCCGCGGACACAACGATCGTCGTGACCCACATCGCGGCCGCGCCGCGATCCTTTTGGACACCTTTCTCTCTCGATCCCCGTCGTATGTAAAATAGTCGCGTCGCGGATACGCTTCGACGTCCAGTCCCGCTGCGAGACGTCACGTCGTCGTCAGACGACGTGTAGGTATCGACGCGCGATCGTCTCTATCGAGTAGCAATGACACGACCTAATTGAAAAGACACGAGCGCTCCGCGTTCTCGCGCTGGATAACGATCTCTCAATCGATCGGCGCGCATCGACGATCTATCTCTCTCTCTCTCTCTCTCCTCTCTCTCTCTCTCTCTCTCTCTCTCTCTCTCTCTCTCCCCCTCCCTTTCTCTCTTTCTCTCTACCTTCTCCGCTCTACCTTCGCGCCACGAGGAGAAATTAATTGCCGGGAGAAAGGCGACTTTGAACCGCGCGGCCTGCGCCGCAGAAAAAAGCTAATCCGCCATGACACGCGGAACAAAGTGCTCCGGTGCGTGTTAACGCTACCGCATGCAGGCGTTCGATCTCTAAACTGCATTATGCAATTGGCGCGAGGTCCGGTTACGGTTGCGACGATCAACGGGCCGACCTGTTTTTGATTGTAATTTTCCTTTATCGCCGCTTTCACATAGGAAGCGTGAGCTACGGATAGCCGCGATAGCGGCAAAATTGAAATTAAAGCTCTCGGCGAGGTGACGGTGTGTTTAATCGACGGGAGGGAGGGAGGAGCAGCTAACATCGCGACGAATATCATCGATTATTTCCACGTCTCACGCTCATCTCGCCTCGTATGTTTTTCGGGATAATTGAGCTTGCAAGAAAAGCGTGACTTTTCCGCTTCTCGCGCGGTTCTTGCGACAACGCACCGGCGAGCGCGTAATCATCGCGATCGAAATTATTCTACGAGATAACCGACGACGAAAGTAATGGCGCGCTCGTAGTTTCACGGGCACGGTCACAACAAACGAACGCTTTCACGCGAGGACCGCGCGGAGTATCGCGCCTTGAATTTCTATCCGCTTCCTTACGCAGCCGGGGATGAGTACTCCCTCCGTGCAGAGTCCCGTAAGGTTCAAAATTATGACGGTCGACTCTTTTTCAGAGCGCACCCTCGCTTATGTCTTTGAAAGATCGGAACTCTACGACGCTCCACGTCCGATCGAAAAATAGACGCTTTCGAAAAATGATTATTTCGCAAATGTTGAATCTCGCAATTTGCGACGCACCGCTGAAAACTTGCTTCATCGCACTTCCAGCTTCGGCTGCGTAAGCAGCGGCGCGATTCGCTTTTATTAAGAATTACCCGAGTCATTTCGACGCTTCTCTCGCGGTTTACCGAGCTACGATGTCTGCGCGCGCGAGTCACGTGACTCGGCGATTTTATTAACCCTTTAACGCTTTTTTATAAGTGTTTTAAGAATAAAATTTGAGTTTTTTTCAACTGAGACTGTAGTGATAACCAAAAAGAATGTCAGAATTTTATATTGGTTTCTTTATCGTTCGTTTCTTGTTTATTGGTAAATATGACTTGGATCCTTGGAAAGCGTGTATGAAATGAGCAACCTATACGGAGAGAAATGAAGGGTAATCTATACGACATAACTCTGACGGTCAGCTTGACATTTTTCAGCTGAAACTTTACTATATTTGTGAGTGAAGTTTATCATTCAGAGCGTCAAGCTTATCACATCACTCAATAAGTTCGTAGGATCGTAGGATAGATGGCGCTACTGTTGACAAATCCATATGATTTTTAGGAAGTACTAACCTTCAAATGTTACGTGTCAAAGTTTCGTGACAATCGGACGTTTAGTTCACAAGTTACAGTGGTTTTAGTGACGCTACTGTTTTAATTTTGAAAACAATGGAAAAATCTGAGTTTCGTGTGTTAATAAAGCATTGCTTTTTAATGGGAAAAAATACCGTTCAAGCGAAGCAATGGCTTAACAAGTGTTATTCGGACTCTGCTCCATCGAGACAAATGGTGGAGAAGTGGTTTGCTGATTTTAAAGGCTACAAATACCGATGACGCTGAACGCTCTGGTCGCCCAAATTCGGCAGTTATTCCAGAAAGCATAAAAAAAGATCCACAAAATAGTTTCGGCCGATCGTAAATTGAAGTTACGTGAGATAGCTGACACCTTAAAGATATCAGAATGCAGTGTATTCACCATTTTGCATGAACATTTCTCCATGAGGAAGCTCTGTTCGAAGTGGGTACCGCGTTTGCTCACAGTCAATCAAAAACAGCAACGCGTCGACGATTCAGCGGGCTGTTTGAAGCTGTTTCGGCGCAATAAAAAGGATTTTTTGATGCGGTATGTGACAATGGATGAAACATGAATCGATCACTACACTCCAGAGTCGAATCAGCAGTTAGCTGAGTGGACAGCACAACCGGCGAAACCTGCCCAGAGCGACCAAAAACGCAAATGTCAGCTGATAAGGTTTCGGCCTCCGTATTTTGGGATGCGCAAGGTATTTTATTTATTGATTACCTTGAGAAAGGAAGAACCATCAATAGGGAATATTATATGGCGTTAGTGGTGCGTTTGAAGGAAGAAATTGCGAAGAAACGACCCCAAATGAAGAAGAAAAAAGTGCTCTTTCACCAGGATAATGCACCGTGTCACAAGTCGCTCGCAACAATGGCAAAATTGCACGAATTGCACTTTCAATTGCTTCCCCATCCACCGTATTCTCCGGATCTGGCTAGTCCAGCGACTACTACCTGTTTGCAGGCCTAAAAAGAATGCTCCAGGGAAAGAGATTTGGCTCCGATGAAGAAGTGATTGCCGAAACTGAAGCCTATTTTGAGGCCGAAGATAAATCGTTCTACAAAAAAGGCATCTAAATGTTAGAGAAGCGTTGGAATCAATGTATCACTCTTGAAGGAGACTATGTAGATGAATAAAGTCAAATTTTCCCTAAAAGTTGTTGTTTTATTAGTCATCCTACGAACTTGAGTGATGTGATACCACGTATTTCAGAAGAATATCTTATGGATCACCATTTAGATAGTCTATCGTTCCTTCATTTTTCGCCGCATAAAAAACTGCAGGTCACCAGGTTTCGCCAGGAAAATAGGTTGATTTCTTGATTTTTGTGTCCACCATATTGGATTGGTATTCTTTTAATTTCACATTTTGCATCTGAGAAAGCTTCCAAATATATGAAATTATAGCAGATACCAATCTATTCATTTATAGTGCACTACTAGATGACAATGCTGACTATGCCTACTTGGAATTTGACAAAACATGTTATCATTAAAACTGAGCTGAAAACAGACCAAACCGAATCTACATACAATCGACATACCATTTTTTAGAAGAGGAATTCACCTTTACAGTGATGCAAAGAAAACGAAAAAATTCCCTTCTTTGACTGAGTTATGGATTCTTAAATGCGTCTCTGGTAACTATAGTTACCAGTAGGCGTTAAAGGGTTAAATCGCGATTTTACAATTTTACAATTTCGGCGAAATACGCGGGGAAGTACTCGGTCGATGGATTCCTCGTGCGGATGATGTCGCGCATCATCGCGTTAGGCCTCCCGAGCATTAATCCCCGTTCGTCGTTGCATTAATCCTCGATGTCTTTCACGTGCGTGCATGTAATATTAGTACCCGAGAGTCGCTTTCACTGCTATCGGAGAGTAACCTTTGCGAACGCCTGCGGCGGCAACGTGCCCGTGAAATTTGCATTTACCTTATCACGCTTCAAGTCCCGCTCGTGCCAATTTTATTTTCGTCGACAACGATGAGCGTGAGTGATGTTGCATTGCGACATGAAGAAAGAAAACTTTCCACAGGCGGAAGAATGTTGCCACGACTGGTCTCTCGAGAATCGTCCGCTCGGGCTAGCGTGATGTTATTCTTCAGAAAATAACTTGCTGAGTGTACATCGCGATTTTCTTCATCTTTCGCAAATAATTTGCGAAGTTTCGCTTTATTCGCCTCGTTTCTTGCCGCCTCGTACTTCGCGAGCAGTAAGCTGATACGTATATCCGTCCGGTAGCGTGATCACGTGACATTCCATGTGACATTGACGTTTAGCATTAGAAAGAACCAAGTATTACTGTTCAGCTCTATAATTATTTCACGTTAATTTCTTTGGCCTCGAATTTTAAGTTCTCGTTAAAAGTTGACTTCGCTCTTTTTCAGTCGTCTATAGAACGCGCTTAAAATTTAAAACGTCGCCGGTCGACCTCGAGACATCCGGCTTACACGATTTAGGCCCGGTTCCACAATTTACTATAAACGAAGTTTAACTCGTTAACCCTAATTTAGACGGAAAATTGCGTTCCACAACTGCCTTAAACCATGATGATTGTTGATTTCTCACAGTTAAAGTTAAACACAAAACTTTGAGCGTTTAATGAATTTAAACGAAGTTTAACACTGCAGCATCATCAATTTGAGAAACAAATTTATGACTATCCCGGTTTTGGAGTTCAGTTGACAAATATTTTGAACGTTTGAACGCCAAAGAGATATGGCTTTAGAATACATATTGTCTTCATCTAAAGGTGAAGATTTTGAAAACTTAATTTATCGACGGACAAGAAATATAAGAATAAGACGACCATCATATTTGGAAGAATTTGATAATGTCGATTTTCATGCACGATTTAGATTATCAAAAGAATCTGTTATTGCAGTTCTAGCAGAAATCGAGCATGAAATTTCTGATAAAACAGAACAGTAAGTATATAAATTTAATTTAAAATATTGGGTTTTTTGCTCCGACAGATTATATTCTAAAATAGAGTAGCAACTATACATAAAAGTCAATTATTATATGATAAATGCAATCAAATCAATAATATAAACTAATTGATTATTATTAACACTGGACTTCCACCTTTTAACAAATTAATACTTATACACAAATACAGCAAATGTTAATGTTGGTTAGTGTTTACTTGATACGAAACAGATATATGTGTATTGTTCTTTACTAGATGTCATAGCATCCAGCTTATTTCAATTTTCTCTCTTTTCACTTTTAGCAACAACCAATCGTACTTTACGTTTGAAAAGAAAGAGAAGTCCTTGACAGTTTTTTCATACAGACTGTACAGGTTTAAGTAAACTACAGTTAAAAATACGATGTCGCGACGGAACGCGATATAAGTTTAACCATGCCGTTAAATGTAACATCAGTTCAGATACAGTCACGGTTTAAACTTGATTTTGAGTGGAACTGGGCCTTAATAATTGCCCCGGATTTGTTAACGGTAAGGCACACGACGGGCAACATATGGGCGGCACGAATCTATCACAGAAAGAACAATGGAGGGAAGCGATCGAAGTAGTTCAAGCGCTGAATATATGGCGGCAACTCCTTTGCTCTGAGGTTGCTCTGAGGCTGACCGAATTATGCGCCGCGCAAACGTTATATTACCCCTTTACACAAATCTTCCCCCTCCCGGGGAAAAAATCACCATTTTGCGATTTGTCGGTTCGCTCGACACGGAATGCACAGGGAAGGCGATCTTTTGTGCTTAATTATCGATCGAATGTATGTATTCGCTGATTTCTTTTCCTTCTCGTGCATGGCAATGATGCGTCCTAGATATTTTTCGTGAAATGCTGACAGCCAATGAGCGCCGAACGATGACTCAATAATTCGCTCGTCTCTCTCTCTCTCTCTCTCTCTCTCTCTCTCTCTCTCTCTCCTTCTACGTCTAGCGAGCTCGAATTTTTAATGAAGCGTGAGCGTGTATACTTTGTGCCACTTGCGTGACACACATAATACAAAAATCAACGCCATTGTTTCCGTCGTTCGCATGAAAGAAAAAAGAAAAAAAAATCCGGGACGTGAGAAACAGACGCGGGGAGGGGGAGGGGGAGGGGGAGGGGGGTGCTCCCGCGTGTTGAAAAGACGTGGATGATCCGCTTACCGAAAAAACTGGTCCATCGTATTATCCAAAATGTCAGCAAAAGTTTGCCGATCATCTCACGTCTCTGGACTATCCCGGAAGCCTCTTTAAAAGTCCACCATCATTGCGAGCGGTTAGAAATCCATCGTCAGCCACGGCAGGCGTCTCGGCAGGTAGGTGCGGGGAAGACGTCAACGAGCTTGCATCCTCTCGCGTTTTACACGGCTCGGCGATAAGAGCGAGGCGAGGAACGAGGAGACAACTCTGCCGCGTTGTGTCGGCGGGAGAAAGATACACCGACGGTCTCCGGCGAATTTTCTCTTTCCCTTACAAGGCCGATCTCTCACTCGCGAATTATTCGCCTCTCTCGATGCCTAGGCTGCACCGGAGAATCGCCATTTACGCGAAGGTTTGTCGGCTGGCTTACGCGCGCAAATCGGCCCGATTGCGATCAATCCGCGGCGCGATAAGGACAGCTCGCAAGCGCCAGTGCTTTCGTCATTCTGGACACGTCCTCGACTATCCCGCGGCCAGGAGACACTGAAATATAGAGACGACTTGGGACGAGAGTGCGCGACGTCGTCACGGTGCAAACTCGTCGGCTCGACCGGCCGTCTGCTTTCTCCCCGTCGAGAGAGCCTCTCCTCCGAGCCTTCAAATTCACCTCTTGCGCAAGTGCGCTCTTACAAGTGACGTCTTGGCGCGCTTCTGACGAAGATGCGGCCACTCATGTGCGCAACCTCATGAGGCACCACAGGATTCACCTTCCCCCGCGGTCGGTCAGCGTCGACGACCCGGCGATGTCGAAACGCGTCGATTTCGCGTCGAAGAAACTCGCGGCGACTCGACATCGATCGCGATCCCGCGCGAGCCCGAGAGAGCCTGCTCCTCTCGCCTCTCGCCTGCTCGCTCGTATCTTCTCCGCTCCTTTGCGAAATTGTAGACCCGACGAAATGCGAACACGATTCCGCGACGCGGTTTTCACGACGCTCGATACGCGTTTCGGCGCGCCGTAACAGAAACGAGGAGAAAGAGAGAGAGAGAGAGAGAGAGAGCGAGCCGATGTACGCGCTACGCCTGTGGAAGCACGAGAGCTGCTGCCTCGTGGCCTACTATAACAGAACTGACTCCCACCGTGGTATTACACCGTCTCTTTACCTGCCATGAGCGGCAATGTACGGTGTTTAAACATCGTGCCTCGCGACGGCGATCGGCCGTCCCTCCACCACTCGGAGCTCTCCACCACCGCCAAGAAGGCGACGCGGCGACGTCACCGAGAGAAGTCTCGTCCGGCAGCTGTCAGGAAGGCTATTTTGCAGAATTTCTCAAAACGAACAATATATCGGAAACTATATCGGACCGCTGATTATGAGCGCTGTAGCAGGAAACTGCGTAGCGGAATATATATAAATAATACGCGCGCTCACGCTACTCGCAAATTGAAAAAAGAAATTCGTTCGTCAGAGCCGTTTTGTTTGTTAAGTACTCCGCGTAAAACGCGCGGCTTTCTAAAACGTGCATTCTCGTCAGCCTTTATAGCCCATCGTCGAAATCCAGATTGCAAAACCGAAGCGATCGCTCGCGATTCGGCGAGCCCGATATTTGATCCGCGCGACCGCGCGATGGAAGTAGTTAATCACTGTGCGAACACACGAGCGGTTAAACTGGAAGGAAGAAAAACTTAGTGTAGTCGGCCAGGCGTGTGCATTCTTCACTCCCGATTCTGTTCGCGTAACCGATCGGGAAGTCGGAGTCTACCTTGTTACTTTCGTAGATTACCGGGCATTACGTGCGTAAAATCTGCCTATAAATGTATAAAGACAGCCTCAACACGTAACGAGAATGACGTTTCCGCGACTAACCACGCGAGACTTCGACGTCGATAACCGTCGTGCGTGATTACTGTGTGATTACAACGCGCGAAAATGATTTTGTCGAGTGAGACGCGTTGTCGCGTGATTGAGGAAGATTGAGCGCAAAACTTTAACACAGAACGTATTTGTGTTCACTTTCTAACAATCCGATGTGCAGTCTGCGTGCAGTATCACCTCGGCTTAAAATTTCACCCAAAATAAAGTATTCTGTTTGTAAAGTGATTTCTCTCATAGTCTCATATTCTAAGCGAAGCCTCTTATCGGAAAAGG
The DNA here is from genome assembly GCF_003227715.2 of Harpegnathos saltator. NCBI lineage: Eukaryota > Metazoa > Arthropoda > Insecta > Hymenoptera > Formicidae > Harpegnathos > Harpegnathos saltator. The sequence continues at coordinate 235,782 of NW_020230360.1, forward strand.
ATTTCTCTTTTGATGAAACGATCAAAATGGACCATTCATCTGCAATTTATTAGGTATTATTCTAACTGTTTTCTTCTTATTTCAAGAGAATTTCCTCTTATATCAATTAACTTTCCTCTTATATCAAGAGGCAAGCTTGTCGGTGATATTCCTCTTCCATCTACTTACACAGAGACCACTCTCTGTGCGTGTGACGTCTAGAGCAAAGAAAAAAGAAGAAAGATCGTTATTCAGTTTGTGTTGTTTTTCCCGGTTGTTTCGTCATGAACGAAGTTCAAGAATTTTTGGAGAAAATCAACTTAAAGACATACTGGCCCATATATTTCAGCGCAAGTACGAGGGTAGTCCCAGAAGTACCTGACCTGACGTATAGATAGCGGTTGTTGTTTGAAAAGAATGACTACGGCAGAAAGTACCAACCTTATAAAGCTTAAGTTTGAAGTTTGACGACGTTACGTTGTTTAGTATTTGTTTGGCAGCCATCAATAAATAGTGAACGCTCTCAGTGAATTTGTAAACATGGAAAAAATTGGTCATCGTTATGTGATACAATACTTTCATTTGAAAGGCCTCAGTCCAACCAATATCAAAGCGGAGCTAGATTCTACTTCTGGGGGAGTCTGCTCCGCTCGTTTACAACAGTAAAATATTGGGTGGCAGAGTTTAAACGAGGCCGTACGAGCTACCAAGACGAACATCGCAGTGGTCGACCGAATGAGGTGACCACGCCAGAAATGGTGAAGAAAATCCACAAAATGGTATTGGATGACCGTCGACTGAAAGTGCGCGAGTTAGCAGACATGGTAGGCACTTCAAAAAGTGCTGTATATCGCATATTGACTGAAAATTTGGACATGAGAAAGCTGTGCGCAAGATGGGTGCCGCGATTGGAGCAAAAGCAGCGTCGTGTGGATGTTTCAATCGAGTGTTTGGCGAAGTTTCGCAGCAATAAAGCCGAGTTTTTGCGTCGATTCATAATCATGGATGAAACATGGGTCCATCACTTCACACCTGAGACGAAGGAACAGTCAAAACTGTGGACCAAGGTGGCTTGATGGCTATTTTGAGGAGCTCGACGATTCCCACTATAAACAGGGTATCGAAACTATTGAACATCGCTGGGAAAAGTGTATTGAGCTAAAAGGAGACTATGTAGAGAAATAAAGATATTTTTTCCCAAATTTTTTGTGTTTTCTTTGTTAGGTCAGGTACTTCTGGGACTACCCTCGTACATACATACACCCATTTATCGTAGCGTGTTGCACGCTACATTAAATTGGTCATTTGGAGTACCTAAAATTATAAATTTATGTTTTCTCCTACTTTTTCAGCAGAAAGTCAACAAAAATTTAACTAGAATTTTTTCCCGACAGTTTCATAATAATTTCCTCTTCTCTCCCTATAAAGGAACGTGTAATCAGTAAGAATAAAGTACAGTAAAAATAAATAATAAAAAAAGATTAAATAATCTGTGTATAAGAGGAAATTTATATTAAAACCAATAAGATTTGCATTATACATATAACATATAATTCCTCTTTAAGAATAATATATTTATAATAATTTCCTCTTAATCCTTTAAAATTTAGATGATTCCACTTGTTCTGAAATTACTTTTTTTGGGTGTTGAGAATGTTTACCAAACGATAATATGCGCCCTATCCGATTTTCCATGACCGTCACCGGTTGATACTTGATTCCATTATACCGGCGAGCGATTAATAACATTCATTACGATAGAATACCCGGTGTGTATATTATTGCTCCAGTTGAAACTTGTTAAATTCTTATCAACTAAACGGTAATATGCCCTGCTCGATTTTCCCTGACATCTCTCAACGTCAACGACATCTCTAAACGTATCCGATTCTGCTGCATCGGCCAGCGATTAATGACGTTCATTAAAATAGAATATATCCTGCGTGCGAATCGCTTCGGTGCTACCACATGCCAAACGCGTCCCAACGCTTTGGAGACGGCTAGTGTGTTCCATTGTTGCCTAACAAAACCTAGCACGGTTTTCTCGCTTCTCTGTCGCAATGACGTGATTTCACCGTGATCGAAAGTGCTCGCAATTATGTTCCATCGACGTGCCAACATATTATATCACGCTTCTCTAGTTCATCGGGACGGTTCGATATGCTAGTAACGAATCGGGTTTTTTTTCTGGGGGAGGGAGAAAAGGTAATTGGGCCGCGCTACGCGATATGAAGCTCAATGAAGATGAAACATGCGAATAGCCGGAGAAACTTTGGAGAAACAAATTTTGTCGAACAGTACAAGTTCCTCGAACAATGAAAATATACGAGCTCACGCGGTCGGCCGTCCTGAATTTGTCGGCGAAAGCAAGGAAAATCAGAGGAGGCTTAAAATATTTTAATGTGGCTAATTTGGTGTTATTATTACTTTAATGCTATCGCGTTTATTATTATTGTGGTGCCTGTAATAACAGGGACTCATTATATAGAGGCATCGTGGAAATAATACAGGAGAGAATTGTACACGGAAACGTGGAAAGTCAAATAACGTGTATGTTTCTACGTAAATCACCTATTCGCTAAGAGTCAGCAAATTGCCGAGAACCGAAAAGTGAGGTCAACTGACCGGATGAAATTTGCAGAAACTTTTTGATCCCATAATACATCACTTCGAGACTTCTTGCATCGTGTTTTCCCAGAAGCAATTAGGGCGCAATTAAATCGCGTAATTATTGGAATTATACCATAAATCATATACTGAAATTATAATTTTGAAATAGGAAACTATTCGACATGTCAAAGGCTTTCCTGCAGATTAGATTTCTTTTGTTTGGAGCGTTTGAATATCTCTTTTACGGCTCCCTTTTATCGTATGTATATACGCGCGTACATACACTACAATTTTTTTCCTAATATTCGAATCACCCTTTACTTCCTTCTTACTCCGTTATTTCATTGATCGTTTGAGTGAACACAGCTCGCGATATTATTTACGCTATCGCGCTTCTATACAACGTTATTTAGTATTCTCGTGAAAATCGCGAGAAATTACGGCGAACTGGCTGCGCCCATCTCTTGCGAATCGGCTGAACATGCCGATCATTTACTTTACTCTTTTAATCAATCATATTGCGATATTCGCACCTGTTCCATCACTTTCGCTTGCCGCTCGCGACGCGGCTGAGACTTTCAGTCATAGCACGTCGTCGAAAGTTCATCCGTCGTTTCGTCCGGTAATTATTTACGGTTAGCGCGAGGACGAAAAGTGCGTGCCGCAGCGCGGAGGCGAGAATCGGAGAAAGTCGCCGCCGAGGAAATCGTTCTAAAACAAATGTGACGAGCGTACCCTCCACGTACGAGCCGCGGTCGAGCCTCTCTTATCACGCGACATGCCGCAAAAATGGCGGAGCACGTGTGCTACTTGTGGAAAGGTACTTCTGGAAAAATACGTTGCCGCCTAATTACGTATATCGTACGTTGCAGTATTCGCCGAGTTCTGTGTAACGTACGTATCACGCGTGAACGCAAACCAACTGGCTTGGAGGATATGAGCGACGAGACGCCATGAAAAATCTGTCAACTTTAGGAGAGTTCGCGTGACCGTCAATATTTTGACTCAATAGCGATCCATAATCTATTGGGTTGGCAACTAAGTGATTGCGGATTTTAAATAAGAATGAAAATTCAAAATTTTAAATTTGCTTTTTTAAATTTTTTTCAATGCATGTATGCGATACATTGAGCTTCTCTGCGATATCACGTGTTGTGCTATGACGATCTGAATCGATAATGGCCTTGATATGGGTCTCATCGACTTCAACTGGACGGCCAGATCGTTGAGCATTTTTCAATGAAAAATCACCAGAACGAAATCTGGCAAACCAATTTTGACACTGGCTTTCTTTCAAGGCTTCATTCCCATATACGGCACATAACTTCTTGTGTGCTTGCGATGCGTTCTTGCCTTTTCGGAAATAATACAATAAAATATGTCTCAAGTGCACGTCTTGCTCTTCCATTTTTAAATTGGGGTAAAAACAAAACTAAATAACTAATCGATATAATTTTTGTACTAAATGAAAGGTAGAAGTCCAAACAATAAGAAAAAAATATAGGTTAGGTACTTTGAACACGTTAACGAAACAAAAGAAAGTGTAAAATCCATCTGTCGACAAAATCCGCAATCACTTAGTTGCCAACCCAATAGTATCAATTTCATGTAAACTCTCTCTCTCTCTCTCTCTCTCTCTCTCTCTTTCTCTCTCTCTCTCCCTTCCCCCCCTCTTACAAGTAAACCTCGGGGAACGTCAGACGCCGATTTGTTTTCAATTTTTTATAATTATTTTTAATGTCAAAATATAAAGAAATCTGTTATCATTTTTAGCTCAATTAATTTTTTCAATTTTTTCGAAATTTCTCAAGTTTTTTGTTCATTCTTTTTTTGTTCATTTCTTGTTCATTTTTCACCAGCTTTTGACGTTAAAATTAGAGCTGATGATTTGGGTAATGAATTATCCGGGTACCCACTCACTATCTGAAATATGTTAAAAATACCCGGGTACTTGGCTACCCGCTCGTATTACCCGTACTTTTATTATTCGTGTTTGTTTAAATTATCTGCCTACTTCATGTCAAACTTCTGACGGTCTCGATGACATACGTTAATTTAATATCGTAATCAGATATAACCTGCATTTAATAACTGCGTTTGCTATTAACACGTTCATTGCCAAACTGAAAATTTGAATTTCGTGTGGTGGCCAAAATTATTTTTTCTTTTCTTTTTCAACAGACGATGGCTGGAAGCCATCCCCCCTCCACGAGAGTTCGATCCCCAGTGACGTATGTAAACATAATGCGCCGTTTCGCTATTCTATCCTGCGTAGAAACTCGTTAGCGACTCATCACGCGATATCGCGTGAACGGCAATGAACGTGTTAATTATGTCGCATCCAAAAAGTTGATAAAATGATAACGCAAGTTATTAAAGCTGCTAAATGCGACTACTGACTGATGTTGAGCATAGTGTCAATTGCACCGCACATACATTGCAGTTATGCGTAAAAGATGTATTAAATAGTATTCCGGAATGTCACACCGTATGCAACAAAGCAAGTAAAATTGTCAGTCACTTTAAACATTCTAATATTGCAAGCAATGCTCTGGAAAAGAAGCAGGTTCAATTTGATATGAAACAAGAACGGCTAATTCAAAGTTGCCCTACGCGATGGGATTCATATTTATATGATGTGCGACTCATTATATCGAAACCGCAGTGCTGTGTGTGCAGTATTGGCAGACAGTGCTTGCACTACTTCTACTACTGCGATTAATTTAGAAATCTTCGAAAATATCTGGACACTGATGGAAGAAATGATCATTTTATTAAAACCCCTGCAAACTGCAACTAAAATCTTTTGTAGCGAAACTAAAGTTACATTATCAGCTGTTCGACCAATCATAGAAGTCTTATGAATAATTACTTCCGCAAAGTGGTTAATGATAGTAATTTTATTGCTGAATTTAAAGAAAATATTACGATGTCGTTTTAATATGGCAGCTAAAGATGACTTTAGTCCAGAATAATTAGCTTCTTTTCTCGATCCAAGATATCCAAAGATCTTCGATCAGAAATAGATACGGAAGCAAACAAAATTAAAATCTATGTACAAAAGAAAATTATTAATGTCTCTTCTAACATTACGCAAACTGAAACATTATGAAACCGAAACAGAAACAGATTTAGACTTTATTTTTGCAGTTCCAAAAAGATCTACAGATAACCTCTCTCAATATCAAATGTACTTAGCTGAACCACAAATTTCTTATAATTTAGATCCATTAAAATGGTGGAGAGCACATGAAAATTTGTACCCTACGATTGCCGCATTAGCAAAAATTTATTTGGCAATACCAGCATCCTCAGCCAGTTCGGAAAGGGTTTTCTCAACCGCAGAGAACATAGTTACTGCAAAACGAAATTGTTTATCTACCGAAAATGTAAGTCTGTTAATATTTCTAAACAAGAATAAATCATTATTTTAATTCTTATTCTGCATAAAATCTTTCATTCTATATAAAGTTTAAATATAAAAATCAAATGTATACACACATACGCGCGTACTACATACATAAATATACATACATACATATGTTTATTATTATTACGCTTCCAAAGCTGTCAACACAATTATATATAATATCTTATAGATCATTAATTACGCGAAAGAAAAAGAAACGTTTATTTCGCAACGACTTCGTTTTATAAATGTGATTATTCATTCTCTGAGTCCGATTGCATCCTTTCTTCTGACAATCTTTTATTACATAGACACTCGAGTAATACGGATAATATGGATATTCAAATAATACAGATGATACGAATAATATGGATAATATGGATAATACGGGTAATACGAGTAATACCCGGGTACCCGGGTATCATCAGCTCTAATTAAAATGAGCTTGTTTGCTGGATAGTGAGCCGAAAGATTACCCAACGTCGAATGTAGCGTAAAACTGAACACTTTTTCAACAATGACGTCATATTAGATGCCGCCATTTTGAATTTTATAAAATAGTTCTGATTCGTAATCGGCGACATGTGTGTGCAAGTTTCAACAAATCAGATATATATATATTTTTAAGAAATATCGTTTTAAATATGTATAAAATAGTGTACTCGTGCAAAACTTGAAAAATTTCGAAAAAATTGAAAGAATTAATTTAAGCTAAAAATGATAACAGATTTCTTCATATTTTGACATAAAAAATAACTATAAAAAATTGGAAACAAATCGGCATCTGACGTACCCCGAGTTTTACTTGTTAGGTATTCTCTAAAGTAGTTCTTAAAAAAAATTGTTTCTTTTTGAGTCTCGGCACATGATATTTTTTAACAGACTTTTCGCAAGTGTTTCTCTTGACGAATATATGTGTGTTCTGATATTTGTGGATATTCAAATACTCGCAAATATTTCGCAGACGTGTTCACACATACTTGCAGCGCAATGACAACGCATCTTTCCGCAAAATAATGTATTTTTCATACAATGATAGGTCATTTCGAAAGGACGGTGCGATATTATTCGAGCGTACAATAATGCGATTAAAAAGTATGCTTACCGGAGCACAGAAGCATGACAGGAACGCTGAATCCCGAGTTTTCGTATTCGTTTCGTCAAACAGCGACACAGATGCATTTGTGTCGAAGTGTATAGAAAGACGTTGCGTTCGGTTTTGCTAGCGATGGATGCGCCGAAACGATCGCCCGTCGCTAAATTCAGCACTCTCGACATGTCATCGTTCATTCGTTCACGCATAAAGTTCGCTATGAACGAATATAAATATACACGACGTACAAGACAATAGCGATTCGAGTTCACACAGAAGCAACGTAATTTACTGCGAGCCGGAGTGACTGCGCGATGTCGACGCTACTACGTGAATCTTTAAAAAATCATTTATCAACAGTCCCGATATTATAAAAATCGAAGATTTTCGTCGGCTTTCTAACAGCGTCGTTTGTTTCGCTGTCTAAAATATTAGTAGTCGGATTTAGCGTCCTTTATATCGCACGTTGCTTAATAAATAAATGAATAATAACCGCTGCGTTGATTATGTCGGTGATACTTCCGAGATTCGCGACATGTTCAAGTGACTGATGGGAAAGATTTAGCTGCGCGCTAAATCATGATCGATGTGTCGTTCCGCGATGTTCCTCGCGAAATCTCGGCTCGCTGAAAGCGAGTCTCGTGTACAAATTGTAGTCGCCGGGAGTGCCGAAGATGTAAGTGTCGATGTGAGTTCGTCGTGAAAAGTATCGTAAAAGAATTTTACCGCGAAACGGCCATACCGAACGGAGTACCGAGATAAGCGTTGTGTGTTCGTAAGGTTATAGCCGGAGATTGCATCACTGTTTTTTGTGTCTTCGATTCACGGAAGAAGCATGAGATACCGTCGCCGGGATTGCCGAAAGTAAATGCCGTATATGGCGATGCACGCTTGAGAAGTCGTGAGAGCGAGTCTCACGAACCGACCGTTGAGAGTGACGCGAGTGAAGTAAGCCGCATACCGATACTTCGAGAATCGCAATCGGCGTCATCTCTAACCGACAGTCCACGGGATAGATCGCGACATGACTGTTCGTGTCCACAGTCGTCTCGTGCTTCTTTGATTTCGGCTCACCGAAGATGATGAGTCTCGCGACTCGCGAGTGAATTATCGTCATCGAGAATGCTGAGATCGTGCTGAGCATCGTGCGAAGTATCGTAGCGAAGTATCAGCCACTAAGAGAGCGAACCGAGCTCTCACGGAACCGAGCGGTGCCGAGCAATGTCGCATTTTCGTCGCGCATGGAAAGTTCCAGATTTCAGTTGCCGCATACTGCGCTACTACGAGCATACTGAAGAAACAAAACCGGTAAGAATCCGCGGAAATATGAAGATACATAGTGCGCCTGTGTGTTTACGTATTAATTTTACGTATCGAATTGTGCCAAACGGGGCACAATTTTGCCTCGACACTTGGCGACTGTAATTTTCAACCGTATGTATTACTATGCATACGGTCGAAAATTGTAATCGCAATGTGTCGAGGCAATTATGTCGGTCTTTATGCATGTAGTCCTAGTCGCGAACTTTTTGATCAAACACGACGATGATCGTTTTCTCCAGAAGAGAGAGATCGCGTCGTTTGACATCGGCCGTCAAATCGATTCGTTCACATATCGCGAGTTACGTAGAAATTTCACCCGGCCAGCTATGCAGCCCCCTCATCCGGATGTGAAAACGAGTTTGTCCGAACGCGCGATTATTGCCCATTGAGAAAGGAATATTATTCGAAAGCTGTTCGAACCTGTAATCGATTCGATCTTCGTCGCGATGTAGTCTACTTTCTTTCTCAGACAAGTTCAAGGTCGTTTTTCAAGGAGAATTGACGAAATGTCTAACACGATATTTAGATAAAAGATATTTTTATACATGTCATATTTATAAGACTCAATTTGCACAGTATCAATTTGATCGGATTTGCGCAATATCGTAATTGCGATGAGAAGGCTGAAAGGAATAGAATTAATGACACAACTGCGATCTCATTGTGGTATCTATTTGTGGTGCTGTCATATATATGTTTACATGAGCGTGAATATTATCTGTTCATAGAATAATGATGCTTATATCATTATACGGTATTAGTGTCATGCATATAATGCTATCCTATTTCACTACAAACATAATTCATTCTATTTTACGATTATCATATAAGATTAGATTCACCACCATTATATTTCATGGTATATATATATATATATATCACAAATGGTTTTAAAAATAATATTTACATCTGTTGTTCCACATGATAGTAGAACCGTATATAAAACAATTATGATAATATGGAAAACCGCAGATACAAACAGGATCTCTTCTTGTAAATACAAAAAGGATATTGTTTTGTACTTCTGCATAATATGTATAATACAAATTTCAGAAACACTACGGAGTTCACTTCTTAAAATTAAAATATCTATTTTCATCAAAAGTGTCCTCTATTTCTTCAGCTATTATTATTTTACTTTTTGATTTACGCATTTCAATTCTGGCTTTTTGTTGCTCCTGTGTTAGTTCAGCGAGATTCAGCGGGAGAATTATTATCTTTCTTGGCTCATGATAATCAATATCTATACTGCTTCCATCTGAGAAAACAAGCTTCGTAGGATACATTCGTTCATATATCTTTCTATGCTTCTTTGTGATTGCCGCTGTCCAGCAATTTAGGTTTCTGCTGAGACCTACTGCAGAGTTGCCAATTCGCGCAAAGAAAGCGATACTCATTCTGCAAAAAATATTTACACAATTCATTTTATTAATATTACTATATATATATTGACATGTTTATTTATATATATATACATATATATATATATAAATATATTTCATATATTTGTAACATATCAAGTAATAATATTAAGAATCCAAATATAATGTAAAGAATGACTCTTTGTAATTATACAGTTTTAAGATGCAACTGCAATTTTACAACACTGCTAGATAATCATGTTAAATTCTCTTTCCTTGACATACAAAACAATATCAGTAGAGAAGCAAGTGATACTTCATATCACACAAATATCACATAGGTTATCTTGACCTCTTTAAACAATAGTAACACAGTTTACATAACTCGTCAGCTTTTAATCAATTCAAAATTGCTGCAAAACTAACTAAATCGTCTATTTTTTTTTGTTTGCAGGATATCAACGAGCAGAATAAAGTTGCAAAAGGTCCTTACCTGACTGTGCGACCGACGAGATCAACGACTTAACGCGACAACAAACTCTATGCAGGCTGAGCAGAGATATCACGTGGTGTTCTCGTACGACTCTCGCGACGAATCGGCGGTCACGTGCGCTGCCGACAATCGAGTTGCGATTATCGATATGTCTCGTTTTTTAAACTTGCGCGGAGAAGACATTTTGTTAATTACGCGCATAGTGCCGACAAACATGATGTTTAAATGCTTTTTCGTGTGTGAATCGAGCACGATGGTGGACTTAATTCCGTGTGTTTTCACGAGAAGAAAAGGTCGTTGTCAACAGCATTATGGTGGTATTTTTTCGACGAGGTTACGTTTACGGGGAAGCGACAAGCGGTTCGTGGTAAGTCAAACCAATAATTTGATTCGCAAACAGGTTCGACGGTAGATCTCTCGGCCGTTTCGGCAAGTCGGTCTCCTTCCTGTCTTTCTTTTCGTCTTGTGCGAAACGAGCGATCGAGCGTGTCGTTGATCGACAAGGAGAAAAGAGTGCTTCCACTGTGACGAATATCATTTCTAAGCGTTCTGATTTGATGGGACGGTGATAAGCGACAGCTAGGTATTTTATGCGTTGCACGAGCCTTCGGGTTCCTCCTAACAATGGCCAGGCACTTCGATATAATCTGTACGATCCCTGTGGAAAGGAATTACGACAGATTTTAGGCACATTAACGAGTGATTTTAGGCACATTAACGAGTGACGGCAAAGAGTTAGAGATCCATTCCGATCTCTCTTGACCGCGCTCAGAAAAGATATGTTGCGTGTCCCATGTGAAGAGTTCAAATAAGATATTAGATTAATTAGTAGAGTTAGTAGAGTTAAAGGTTTAAAATTAACTCGGGAACTAAGCATGATTCTTTCAATAAATAGCGAAGGGAAAAGCTCCGGTAAATATTAATACTTTAACTTTTAGAGACTTACCGTCACGTTCTTCGTCTCATTTAAAAATTATCCGGGAGTACTTGTATATTTATTGTTCATCGGAGGATTAAAAGTTTAAAACTTGATGTCGCGTTTTCGTACTTCGTATCTTTTCAAATCATTTATTTATTGCAAAGTAATAAATGTTACATAAAGAGCGACGAGAATTGCAATTATCACAACGGAACTTTTAAACAACTATATATATAACATTTATATGCGTTCTTTTGTAATTAAAAACAGAAGAATATCGGCATCCGTTCCCGGGTTAATAATAAAAAAATACGTACATTCATTCAAACCGCATATGAGACACATACAAAATCCTGTCTATTGAACACCCAAATTCTTATTCAATAGACCAAACCTTCCCAAATTATAATTTATACCTTTAAAAAAGAAAATAAATAAATTATATCTAAAATCGCTGCATAATTTATCGTGCAATTCGAAAAGGCTCGCAGCGATCCATTTCAATGTATGCAAGTATCGCGCACTGCAATATAAATAAACGCAAAACATGCTTCATGCGTATAGTTTAACATGATCCTCGTATCAAGTAGTTTCCTTTTTATATAGAGTAACATATATCTTTTGAATTACATATTTTAAATAGATAAAATATATAAAGAGTTGCATTAATATATACAATGCGTAATATTTAAAATCTCATTTAAATTGAGAAGAAAAATCATACAAGATAAAGAAAATCCAATCTCGTAATTAGCTTCGTAAAGCATGCAAATCACTTTTATTACAATAATATAAATCAAATCGATTTTGTAAATCCCTGATAAAGATTTTTATATACAGAAAAACTTATTTCTGTATATGTACATATATCTTTCACTATATCGAATTTTTTTAGTAAAAGTGGCATCTTTTTATTTTATATTCAATGCCACTGCATACCAAATGTGTTTCTTTGGGATTTATAACTTTTTTCAGTTATTACCAAATATGTAACTCAATCATATTCGATTCGCGTCACATTGTATCGTTTATTTCAACTTTTTCACGTATGAGATTATCTTAATTGCGATAAAATTATCTATTATGATCATATGATGCCATTTTGTACTGTCCTTTCAAACTTTATGATATCTATTGAGACTATAAATTTTTAAATTAACATTTGGAAAAAATAGAAAGAATATATCATTGTTATAATATTAAATGTACACACACACACACACACACACACACACACACACATACATTTAAATATATAGTTTGAAACTTTGTCATAAAAAAATATAACAGAAGTAAAATATTTCTAAAAAAAAAGTATATATAGATTTCCTATTGCACACACACTTACTTATATATAAAAAGTACATATAAAACATTTCTTGTATATATAAAATAATTTTATACATATATATAAAATATGCTTATAAGTGAATGAGATTTTTGCAATTAAAACAATATAAAAATAATAATTCGTACATATCTCGTAGAATTATAAATTTCAATTATCAGTTTCGATAAATAGATATGGCTCGTTTGCTTTATCTTTTCTTTATAATACTATAAATATATATGATATGCAGACATTTATGGCCCGCGTAAGAGCATAATTTGCGGAATGTATTTGATATAAATATCGACATAAAAAAGAATAAGATATGTACAAAAAACCTATTTTTCGAGATATATCACATGTGCTTGCATAAACCTATTGCACGCGCTTTATCTTTTACCATACATTTTGTTCGATTATATCTTTTAATTATATGCATGATACTGATGAGTGACAAAACAGTCATGCTAGGTTTTATCAAGTAATATAGAAACACAAGTGAGAAATACACGGATCATAGGAGGGTTTCAAAGAAAAGGAATTAAACCGTTGGCGAAGTTGCTATACTCTGCCCTTCAGGTCAATCATCTTCTCATCGACATATCTGTAAAATCAAATATCGGGCTTGCTCTACCTCACATCTACGGTTGTGTTCATTAAATAGGCGAGATGGAACACACATGTATGCATATGATCATAGGAGGATATTCTGACTTTGTATAAAAACTTTAATGCACTCTTGTTGCGCGTAATATTATTGACGCTCAATTAAATAACGCGCAAATTATGAAAACAGCAAAGTAGCACATTGAGTTAACTATTGAATTAATAAGTGAAGAAATCAATGTGCAACCAACATACAGAGCAACATACAGAGCATAAATGTGTCAAGTAAAACATCTACGTTTCCCGCATGCGTGGAATATTAATGACGATCGATATATAACATCAATCATATCAATCATATCTTGCGTAAGAATTTACATGTGAAACATTTCGTAACATGCTATCATTATTAGAGGCTTGCAAAAATTTCTCGGCTTTTCATTTATATCTTGTTTATTAATAATGAAATATAAATAAAGAAACAATACATATTAAAATATTCAGTTTCATTGCGCAATCAGTCTTCACTTTTCAGTCTAAGTATTCGCAATTATCATCTACTACTTCCTATCACCTTTTAGATAGTAGTCTAATTCCATGCTGCGAAATGACTCATCTTTCGAGCACGAATGAAAGACGATGTGCGTTTGCAAGCCCTTAATAATTTTACGGTTAAATCAGACCAAAAGCTCTAAAAAAGTTATTCGATGAAGCGTTAAATGCCATGAACAAACAAGCACAGAGCGCGTGCAATGTCAAAATATAATGCATACATACCTGTACAGGACATAGTGCTGTATTATGAAAAATATATCGAACGCCACAGAAAAGAACCCAAGACCGAATTTAGTTGGATCTCCAAAAATACTTTCCCAATCGTCTAAAATAAATATTATGCCGAATTAGCACGTTTCTCGTGACGGAATTAACTTATGAATTTTAGATACGGATATAAGATCAAAATATAAATTTAGTAATAGGTCTCTACCGTAATTGTAAGCATTGAGTATCATTTGCAGCATCGATAAGATACCACCAGTAAAATCTAAGAATATATTTCCGATGCTCCAGCCAACGGTGGATTTTCTTCTATAATTGTAAAACGCCTGTGGCACGTATTTGATAAGCGTTATGCTGAGCTTAACGTAGCTGCAGTAATAGAGGAAATCTAGCCACTGTATTATCCTGGCAAAGGATAATATCAAAGATATCAGTATAAATGTCGTGAATATTCCATGGATAATGCGCGCAGTCGTCGATACTCTTTGATTGCCACTCTGGAGTGAAGAAAATAGCATAATTAGACTTCGATTGTTGCGATTGAAGTGTTATTTCGCAAAAACGACTCTGTCAATTACATAATTAAAACTTCATTTAGTTACCTCATAAATAAAACATTGCGTGACTGTTACTGCGGTGGCAAATACTGCGTGTAGAGAGAAAAATATATCATTGACTTGGACAGGATTCAAGCCTTTTGGATACCGACTGAAATACTCAAGCTGAAAATGTTATTTCATGATGAAAATAAATTAAATTACATGTGTGTGAGTAAATTAGCATATATAACGTAGCAAATAATGTTACATCTTCTCTTTGTTGGATTATATACTAGATGCGATAATATTTGATTCTGGTTTGATGTTTTCTTGTCAGGGAATTTTTACATGTGGTAGTTTGTACGTTTAATGCGAACAACGAGTATAAGAATATCTTACCTCAATCTCAGGTATCCAGTAGAGACCACAATTGAATAACGCGTACATGAGAAAACCGACGAGATTTAGTGATAGATAGTCAAAGCTGAGACCCACGACACTTTTACGTTTGTAATTACTGTAGATCTGCGGATAAAAGCTTATACTCCATGCCAGAAAGTATATCCATCCAACCACAGCACTAATGTGATAAAGTGTGTCCGATTTCTCTATAGTCACTCTGACAAATGCTTGAGAGAAGCTACAAAAAAAAAAAGAGAATTTTATGCAAAACTGATTATTGTCACGCACGTAGAACACTGTTTAAAGATATACTATTTCGAATACAACAAAAGTGGCAGAAACAGCACTTTGCATTTGCTTACTTCAAATCAACACTATTCAATTGATCTCGCGGTATAATGATTATCTTATATATGGGCATTTTTTAGCAATTCTTGTGATTATCGCAAATCTTGAAATTCTTCTAACGCAATTTTACGGCAGCAATTTTTTTTTCAAGCACTATCGAGTACATTGCACCAGTGTAAGTTTTGGAGTTTGTAAATTTACAAAATTCACAGAGATAATAAAGAACACTTATTAGGCACAAACGCGTTAACGATGGGAACTAGAGCTACACTAGGAAGTAGTCCATTGCAAATCCAGGCATAGACTGGCGAAACCTCAAGTTTCAGCCTGGTTGACAAGTTGGGGTCAAGAGGCTATCAATGCATACACGGCTGGCAGAGAGCAATGTGAATGTAACGTACTGATTTGAATCTTTTCGGAATTAGTCGTGGAGATAATATAGGCCTCAGTGCCATAGGTCTCTGTGCTCTCTGCTGTTTGTGTAAGTGGGGCTCAATTAAGAGTACAAATGTTACTGAGACGAAGGTGCATGTGTTTGCGCAGCAAGCAGCTGATTACAGTTTACAAACAAGTTGAGACATACGAAACCTTATCCGAAAAAAGTCGATTATAGATATAAACTTACTCTGTAATATTACTAGGTGTTACGTTAGCAGTGAGAGTCGAATGGCCCGCAGCCAGGCTTTTTACATGAATGATCCATTCTGTCTGATTCGTTGTGATGTTAAAGCTAGATGGGCTGGTGGATAACAAATCAGGATGTTGTACATCTATTTTTACCATTACACTCCCATCATGAGGCAATGGTTTCCTGGAAACAAAAGATACATTATTATGGAACAACAAATATTAACTTTTTAATATGCATCTAAAATGTAATATATAAATCTAATAGTATATGTAAAAAAATGAAAACATGCATCTGTCACTGGCTGATAAAGTACAAAGTCTAATACTGTTACATTTTACTAGTCTTTAGTTAACGCTGTTATCAATGTTTCTGGAGCGAATGATAAAGTGCCATGTCTGACATGTCTTGCACTTAAGTGATACTAGTGACACATGGGTGAAGGTAATAAAATATGCTACTTGTATCCAACATAAATTCCGTCGACTGTACTTGATTTATTTTGTAATTTATTTTGTAGATAATTTTTAGACATTAAGAGCATCTGTGCATGTTAACATATTGCAATCACAGAGTGGATATATACATGCTCTTAAAAGCAATATGACTGTTCATATTGTGATCGTGCAATAGCCAATAAAATCTACATGTGCTCCATGGTCATTTGTGATACAGCCCATTATAGTGACTTAGTCTGGTAACATGCAATGACATTATCAATCAATCAGTACTCACGTTAAGGATAAGTTAAATGATACAGGATGATTGAGTTGGATTTTTAAATCCTGCGTAGACACTTTGAAGTCTGCCTGAACACACTTTAAAGCTGCAAGTACAAAAGGGCAAAGCATAATTATATATAATCAGTATGCACATAAATATTATTATATAGGACTTGTGTTTTTGTTTATAATGCCTTACCTAGTAGTGTTAGGAGCCACGTATAACGTAACAAAGCCATGCTTGCGTACCAACTGAAACAAAATTAGAAGCTACATTTAGACCACATTATTGTCTTTTGCAACGTTAGTTAGTTGTAAAGGTGTTATTATCACTTCATTCGTCTGCGTCATGCGTAGATACAATGAGTGTCATTAGCGTACGAAACACGTGGCTTGTTCGTGTAAGTAATTGAAGTCATCCTTGAGTTCTTGCTCGTCGGATATACAAACAAGCGGCGTGTTTAACCTCAAAATGCAACAGGATGAATTACAAACTCGTACGATGAGATGATGTTTAGCACGCAATTGAATCATCTTGCTGACTGTCAGTCAAATAGTCAGTGAAACTCGTCGATGATCTCGTGTGGACAAAGCGTGAAATCAAACACATTTCGCGATATTGTTTATCGGCTTGATCAGATTCTCCTAGCTGTCAACGTTGCGTAGGGACGACGACAACGCCAATGTCCGTCAGTGTTGTCGTCGTCACTATCGTCATCATCATCATCATCATCATCAGCAACAGCAGCTGCATTATCGTCATTATGTCGTTATCGTTTTACGGGCGAGCAAAACAGTAGAGTCAATAAAAAGAGGGAAGAAAGAAAGAAGCGGCCGCGAAAGATGATAACACGCGCGCTGAAATTCGAAAACGTGACGACCTCATTACTATATTTTGCGGCAGATTAAAACTGATAAGAAATGATATTAAGACATCGTCGGCGAGAACATGACACCACTGGCGGCTGGTACGTTTCTCGGCGGCGAGAAATTGAAAGGATGACAAAATCAATATCGACGATCATTCGACAGAGAGCGCGAATAATCGGAGCTTGTCCGAAATGCAGTGATATTGATTTTCTCCTCCGTCGTTTAACAAATAGAACCATGTGGCGAGAATGCGACAAGGATGATGTAACATGTGTCAACACGCGTGGTTGATACGGATTACGCTCGTAAGATAATGCAATATCAAGCATTTTTCAATAATCCAACCTAATGATACAACACGTTGCATCACGAAAAGTAATTTTTTTTTTTATTTGCATTGTGTGGCAATGTGTTTCTGTTATTGTACCATAGACAGATTAATGTCCATCAGTTAAGGATACGAGTTCTCATTTCGCCGGCGGGTTTGATCAGTTGCAATTCTGGTTAACGATATACCATCTCTCTTTCGTTATTGCTCTGTTTATTAACTGGACTCTAAATAATCCATCGCACGTTCGCGATGTCCGTGCAGTCCGCATTATACACGCTCGATCGCTCTTCTTCTTTCATATTGTATGTTTTTGCATTTAGCGCTTAGTCGACGATAAACTTAATACGCTTTAGTAGGTCAAGTCTCGGTAAAGTTCCATCGAGATTGTGAAAAGGCCGGCAAATATCCTAAAGAACGTAAAAAAGATAGGGGTGTGTGGATAAAGGGGAGGAGGCGGTGTGGGTGATAACGATTGAACTAGAGTACGGAGAAAAGGAGAGAAGAGAGAGAGAGAGAGAGAGAGAGAGAGAGAGAGAGAGAGAGAAAGGGGAAGGAGAAGAAGAGAGAGCGATACGTCGAACGGAGTGACGAAGACAAATGAGACACATTTACTTTTGCGTGCTGGAGAAAATCGCGTGATAAAAATGATAAAGGGATTCGCGCGGCAGGGAAAACGTGCGGCTTTAACGCGGATACAGTAAGATAAGCCAGATTACACATAAATTAATAAATTGAGATTTCACAGATGACTGGCCCACATTTCACGGATGAAGTTTAGTGGAAAAAGATTTTAATTTTTACTAGGATATTTAAAATTGATGTAGCACGTGGTATAAACAATTTGTCTGTATTTTCTTCCTCTTGAATAGGCATTCTGCGAGAGACCTTCCATAAAATTAATTACGTCCAAGGACTGTTTTTCAAATTGTGTGTCGCAACTGTTGTTAATAGACCGTGAAATCAATTTAACGCGTCACGACCAGCATTGAATTATCTATCGCGTTTATTCGAGAGATTCTTCCGTTTATCCAAATATTAAAATGTTAATATCATCATTGTCGTATATTTGTTCTTATATGTTTGTTTAAACACACGGGTCTAGGCAAAATTATAAATTGTCGCATACTTATTAATATATCGTTTGTGGATGTATTTTTGTAAAATTCTCGTTACGTAAATATTTACGTACATTGTGACGTGATACACGTTTCTTTCTGCGGCTTGCGGTCGAAAAAGTCTGAAAAACACCCTCCGAGGGTATGACGAGAGGGAAAAGAGGAATTTTTATTTTTGATATCCGGCCATTGCAAATTTATTCAAGTCGGGAGATACGCGCGCGTAATGCGCTGAGAGAAATACAAAAAGATCGTAACATTCCCATCGTAATAAGGATTCTAATTAGAATCGGATTAAAAGAGCGAATATTTCCGCGAAAATAAGGCCGCGAAAACGTAGCGGATAAAAATAACCGCCGGCTCGTTTCGCGTTTAGCGAAATTCGCTCTGTCATGGTTATGCCTGCGATTTCAATTAAGCGCGACAGTAACGTACGACTGTTAGCCGCGATTTTAGAAGCGAACCCTTCTGCTTTGTCACTAACAATGTTACGTCCGCACGCAATCGCGTATTATTCCTTAATTTGTGTGTATGATACCGCGCCGAGCGGTCTGCGCGCAGGCAGAATTAAAATCTGGGCGAACGGGCAATAACGATTATCATAAATTAGAGATTAACGTCCAACGGACCTGCCGGATTGGTCGACTTAATGCTCGTCTCATGCTAATTTCTTATCACGGCCAATTACTTAATCGCTCGCTGGGTTAAACGTTCGTCGCCAATCGGCGAGTATAATCGTGCACGGCGAGTCGTCAATATTATTTCTCGTAAAGATGCAAGATCATATTCTCAACTCCTCGTTTTCTCTTCTTTTCCTTTTCTCCGACGTTTCGTGGACCCACCATTATACCTCACTTTCCTACAATTTCTACAAATTTTGAAAACCATATGGAAAGAAGAATGGTGAAAAATTTGTTACTCAAACGTCTCTTTTGTACGGGCCAAAGATAAAAAAAAAAAAACGCAGACACCCAATTTCGACAGTTGGTTCTCGCTTAAGCTTGCTCAAATGCGCATTTCACGCGAGACACTTCGCTTTATTAAGGACTCGCGTAGAATTGAATTAACAAAGAGCGCAAAGATTCGCGTCGGCGGCGTAATAAAGCGTCGTAAAGCGCACGCGCACCCGGCGCACAGCCGCGTTATCGTAATTTCGTCCGTGGCGTAATTATTTTCTTATCTCTTTCTTTTTTTTTTAATATCCGTGTAGAAGCCTCAGCGAGTGCGCGAGTGCGAGCACGCGCGTCATTGTAGTAGAGGAGGAGCCCTTCTCGTATATTTGAGGATATTTCAAGGGTGCTGAGGCGCGCTTTCCCTTTCTCACTCCTGCCTCCCTCGCCGGGCTGGCCGTGATACATTAAGGCAAAATGTCGACATTACGGCCACGCGTCGCTCAATATATCATTACGGCGTGCGTAGCCGGGACGATTCTCGGGGAGAGGCGGTCGGCGGCGACCCGTTTGAATCTCCGGGATTTATTGGGCCGCGCGCGCCGCTCGACACGGCCCCGGCATTATTATTCCATCGGCGGAATTACCGGCGCAATTAACTGCCGGCTAAACAGTTTTAAATACTCCGAATGCGCGCGCGCGCGCTCCTTCGCTCGCTCCCGCGGTGTCGCCGCTTTTGTCGGGGCCCTCTCGAGGCGATCGATGAAGCGCGCGAAATATACGACCGACCGCATTCCGCCATCGTTGACCGCCGTTGAGAAATTTTTTACGGCTTTATTTCCAATTTTATCCGGGCTTTCTTTCTGTTTCTTCCTCTTTCTCTCTCTCTCTCTCTCTCTCTCTCTCTCTCTCTCTCTCTCTCTCTCTCTCTCTCTCTCTCTCTCTCTCTTTCCTCTTCCGCGATCTCGTCCGGTTGACTGCGACGCACGGCTGGCCGAGCACGTGAGCGCTCGTCGTCGCCGGCCCCCCACATACGTACGCCTTTTTCGCCGAACACGAGATGCGTCTCGCGAACGGTCGCGAAGCAAAAATCGCGCACACTTCTTGTATTTTTACGTGGCGCGCTTATCGCGCACTCGAAATGACGCACTTTGAATGTTTAGATGCGCGAGAACTCAAGCGTTTGTCCGTCGTGTGGATATACGTCGCGTCGATTTCACCCCGCAATAACACGCGCCAGAAGAATAATAATACGCGAGCGTTGGTGATACAATTTTCCGTCGTTTAGTAGCTGTATTTGCGCAATTACGATTTTCGTTTGAAGAGAGAGAGAGAGAGAGAGAGAGAGAGGGAGGGGGATTTAGTTTCGTGTATCGCGTGCCCGCGCGCATTTATTCGGCGATTTCGCGTTGCCGCGAACACGATGAATAACAATATATTCATTGTAACGCAATTTTTCTCCGTTCAGTGGCTGCAGTCGCGGGATTCCGGCCGAAAAGAGAGAATTTAGCTTCGTTAATTTCCGTTTGATCCCATTATTTATTACGTATACATTCGAAAACAAACCAACGCGCAATAGTCGCACGAGCGGCGCGCAATCGTGTATTATGAATTATTAGGACTCCGGCTCCCACCTCCCCCTCTCCCGGGAGTGTGTATAACTCCGCGTTTCATCGCCAACCCTCCTCCTCCTCCTCCTCCCCGCACCCCTTGTCGTTCTCGCAGAAAATAGCCGCCACGTACGATTGCCAGGATTCGTTTACATACGGGGGGAGTTCGAAAACAGCTTGTAATAGCGACGTCGAAATTTGAACACTGATGCTTTTATCGTATGAATATTGATGGGCATTGTTCGTCGAAGCGCGAATTTCATGGCTGCCGACGCGAGCCGTCGTCGGCGAGCGCGCCGCGTCGGCACGAAATTATTTTCGCAACGCGACACAGCAGACAGCGACAGCTCATTTTTGGGACATGTCGCCGACCGATATCGCGGCTCAGCTCGGATATCTCTCGGATTCTCCCGGATTTCTTCCGCAGTCTATCTCTTTCTTATCGTTCGCCGGACGGCCAATGATCAATTTTATCTCGAGGATATCACGAACGAGCGCTGCCAGAAATTGGTGATTCGATATCGCGGCGAATAAAGAATGAGACGAGGAAATGAGGCATTTCGTTAGAGTAATTTACTTTACGGTGCTATGGAAAATCCTCTTCTCTCATTCTCCCTCTATATTTTGTCGCTCCGCTTCCCTTTTTACTCATTTGCCGTGTTGTTCCGCTCTCAGGAGAATTTAATCGCGCGTACACGTACGTGTGACTTATGTTTTGCAGCGGTTGTCGGACATGCGCGGAGCTGCAAATTCGTTCGCGTACACGTTCGCTGCTCCGATATTTTCGCGATCGAATGGCTCTCAGTGCCAACGATGCGACGTCTCGCGCTTCAATTAGATCTCTCGAATTTTGCAAATTAAGAAAACTAATCCGTCTCGTGCGGTGCTTTTCCCCGTCGCATATTTTGCAGCGTTTCTGGTCGCGGCACAATATTCGTATTCCGCGATCACATCTCGTGCGCTTCTTGCACGCTCTAGTCGGCTATTGACGTAAATTTACGAGTTCCTTGCTGGTCTATCCTGTATCGCGGATCCGGTTTCCAATATTAATATCACCGTCCAGCGCGTTTGATCTTATCGCAATATCGGATTTCGTGAGGTGTTTGAGCAAACAGGGCTTAAACAGCGAAAGAGGAAAAAAAATAACGACAATATATCGCCAATAGGATAAGAATACCAATAAAATACGGAGACCGTGTCAGCATTATCGCGTGTCAGTTATCGCTGTCGGACGATTTTGCATTTCCGCCATTTTTTAATTTAATTTTCTTTCCATTAAGCGCGTATGTAGGTTTTTCCTCTAAATTTAATTCGATACTTTCGATACTTTCGATAATTCGATATTTTCAGATATCTTTTTATGCACAAACGGGATAATAATGTATTACCGGTAATTAATACCCCGCAAACTGAATGTGTATCTCGTTTTTAATAATGTCACTGTTAGAGATTTTAGTCGTTCGTGTGAAAAACGGATATTATTACAGTCGTGCGTTTTACCGTTAGATCGCGGCAAGTTCCCTTGGTTTATTCCCACTGAGAAACTGTGCAATATAAATTCGTATATGCGCGATGCTTTCGTGCCGTTACTCGTTTGGTTTATTTTACTTTAGCGGCGTTAGTTATATACTTCTTCCTTTAGTTTATTTTCTCTATGCGGCACGCCGGTTATTTATATTTTGCTTTAATTTCGCGAGATGTATTCTTCATCGTTGCCACTCCGCGGGCCTTTTGAATGTCTTATGAGATTTATCCGTCAAAAACGATAACTCGCTTATAAAACATCTCTCCTCGAGATGTGATTTATTTTCGGCTGTCCGTGCATAATTCAAGGACCGTCGACGTTCTCATTAAGGAGAGGACTCGGGTTTGAATTTGGTCAAGGAACACAACTTCTTTTTATATAGCGCAAAGCCTGACGACCTATTTTAGAATCGCTCTGTGCACACACGTCGCTCGCGCGCGGACGTCGTCGCGGACAGCACACGCTTTGCCAAGTGAAATTATCTCTTTAGCTGGCAAAACTGCAAGTGTAAAGTAGGAATTCCTGGCGTACAAATTATGACAGTTAATAACCAAAGCGCGCAACACATACATAACGCGCAAGTATAGATAATCGAATTAATTGCGGCGCGCGCGTTCAAATAAATACGTCCACGTGCGCGGCGCGGTGTGGGACCGCGCTTGTAAAATTTAATGTAACGCGAGATATAATGTACGTGCCGCGCGTGAGATATAGGCAATACGCAATTTCCGCTCACGGCTGTAACGTGTCATCGCGTAAATAAATAAAAATGGTGTCGTCGTATGTTGGCGGGACGAAATCCGATCGAATTTATAAACCGGCGGGACGAGAGTGAATATTTAATTACGCCATTTGTTTATCACATTCCGCTGAATTACTAATTCGAGCGCAGCCGAGTGGCCGATATTCTCGATTGCCGTGAGCGGCGGTGAGCGTGCATTAAGCCCTATTTATATCTCTCATTATAACGGTCAAATTATCGTCGCTCTGTGCTCTTATAACTTCGCGACGTTTCGATTGCAATTTTATTCAAACGAACTACCGCGTTAATAGGAATGGAACAAAATCCGCCCGGCCGCATCGACCAGCATCGACGACAGCACGGACAATTCGGGAAAGTTAAATTGTTAGATCTCATAATAACAGGTATTTCGGCGGCGGCAGATTCGGCGGTGAAGTATATTTCAGAGAAGTATCCAAGTGCCGAAAAGTTATGTAGGATATTCTCTCTGAAGGGTGCACAGCGCGCTCTCATAGCCGTTCATTCTAAAGATATTTTTCCAGATATTTTAGAGATCTCTTTTTCGCTGGAAAAGAAAGCGTTATCGGACGCGCGCGATATCTTGTTCCCTCAAAACAAAATTCCCCGGCACCGAGTATTTATTTATTTATTATCGGGAGCTTTCAAAACGGGAGCTCGCAAGAATCAAGTCCATCTGAAAGTCCGTGATTCTCGAATATATCGAGAGTCTCACTTCTCTCGGAGTGAAATGAAATTTGCAAAATTTGCAAATTTCATTCATCGACGTTCCTTCGTATGCAAGCGCTTCTAAATTGTCATTAATCCAAGATGATTAATGTCTAATGTCGAAACGGACTGTAAATCTTCTTAATATGATTTCCCGTTTGTCTTTGGAGATAAAATGTGCGCGCGCGCGCGATTTTCGTAACGTCTTATACATCGTTCCGTTCATCTCGTCGTCTCGAGGCGCTTTAACTCTATATCGATGAAGCGCTCCGACATCAACGCCCTTAATTAATTAATGTCACTAGTCGCTGTCGCGGTCGATTTTTGCGCCGGGACGTGACGCGTACGAATGATTAACGTATTAAACGTATTAATCAACTTACGGGATATTAATCGTTAACGTGTCTGGCCGCGTCGAGCTCGTGGATCGGGCTAACAAACCTGCCGCGGCTCTGTTGTCTTATTTACAACGAAGAGCGCTGCTTTGTGAGTCACGTGTACACCGATAACGAGATCACGCTTTGTCTCGTGATGGACACCGCGCGATGGATGCGCACGTGAGATACGCAACGCGCCGTGATGGATGTGTCTCGCGATATCGAAAATTAGATATGTCCTCGGAAAAGTAGTCGAAATTGTAGTTATCGAAATTGTATTAATTGTATGTCGCAATCTCCGATTCCTCTCGACCGCACAATTCGGACTGCGAAATTCTCCTCCCGACGCGACTTGGCAGTTTCGAGTATCACACAATCATGTATCCCGATCGTCGACACTTTCTCGGTAAAATTATTCCGACGCCCGACGTCGCGCGAACGGCTGGCGATCCGCGCGCAATGCAACGATAGCGTCGCGTTACGCTAACGCAAGAGCGAACGCTGCGCGCGCTAATAACATTTTTTCACTATCGCCGCCGCGGTTATGTCGTCCGTTCGCCTTGACCGACCGAGGATTTCAGTCACTTTCGATTCGCTCGGTTGCGGCCCGGCTCGCTCGGCAATCTCTGCGCGCCACTCGATAATAAGGACGGAAACAAGGTGCCTGGCCTGGCCTGGCCTGGCAGCGAACTCGAGTTCCTCAGTAACGTGTTGTTGTACTTTGCGTCCGTTGCAAAATTTCCGCTCGTTGCGGAGCGCTGGGCTTTTGTTTACGACGCGCCGCGGAATACGCTTTTCGCAAAATTTCGACCGAATCGACCGAAAAACTTGCATCGTTAACGGCGTATTTGCGTGATGCGCCGTGTGTGTATGCTCTTTTTCCTCCCCTCTCCCTTCTCTTCTCCCCTCGCTCTCGCTTTCTCTCACACTCTCTCTCTCTCTCTCTCTCTCTCTCTCTCTCTCTCTCTCTCTCTCTCTCTGTCGCTTATTCCGCGGCGTCGATAAAAGCGCCGTTATCTAGTACGAAGAAGTTAAAAAGCTCGCGCGCGAGCCGAGCCCGATCCGGCGCTTCATGAATAATTCACAATTTATTGAATTTTAATATCAATATCGACGCGATCGCGGATTAATCGACTAGCATGACCGGCGAATATTTATGTACCTTCCTTCCTTGGTGACGCTCGAGCTGCTGTGATACTCGGACAATTGCCCCTCCTCCCCCCTCCCCCACCTCTCCTCCCTTCCTCTTTCACCCCTCCTCGCGATTCGGTATTATTTATTTTTCCGCGGGGCGCTGGAATTTCCGCGGAACAGGAGGACAACCCTTGTCGGGATTTCATCATTATTCCATTTTCGAAAACGGAGAGTCGCCGGCGGGATGACCGATCGCGTCGTTTGAAACGTAACGACCGTTTTTAGGCGAAAATGAAGCTGCCGACGTCGCTGGCTTCGACGGATGCAGCCTTCGTGTTAATATTACTGAAACTGCAATGTTTTCGTAGTAAGATAAGATGTTTTATCGCGGAATATTGCGCATTCTATCCCACGAAGAGCCTCTACGCTGGAATGTTATCGGCGATAACGAGATTTATGCGAGGCGATCGTTGCGATTAAACGACCGGCGACGGTGTTCACGTGGCAGATACGCTACGAGGAAGACTCGCGATAACAACCGACTTTGTTTTCCTCCTATATTACATCGCAAAATCCCGCTGAGTAATTCGCATGATGCGATATTTCGTCTAGATAAAAATGGCCGCGAGTCTCTGCTCGGTTCCACGAGGACATTCCAGAACCTGGTAGAATGATCAAATGTTTCTCTTTCTTTTTCTCAGCGCGACACACAGTTTATACGAGACAGTAATTAATTATGTAACACGTGAACGCTTCGATCGCGCGTTTGAAGCTTGCGCCGCGTAAGGAAGTCGTCAATTAAGCGCTCGCGCTCCCGACGACGATTCCTCGGTAAAGTATTGCCGGCGCGACCGCACGTTGCACTTACGATGCGCGCCGAGGAAATCTCGCTGAACCCGCGAGAAATTCGCCCGAGTCGCCGACGTGCGTTTCGTTACACGCCCGTGCGCGCTTTGTGTCAATGACTTACGGCCTGTTTGCATTCAACGCCCTCGTTTTCCCCGGTTTCGAATAACGACGAGCGCTGTGCTCGCCGATGGCCGGTCGTGCGGCGCGGCGCGGCGCGGCCCCGATCGATTTTGATTTCACGGCCAGTTTCACGGAAATTAAATCATTGCACGATTGGCGAAAATGACGGATCGCTTTGTCGTAAATTCATGCGGTGCAAAATCCTCACCGCTGCCTCGCCATAGAGATCGTTTAACGGCACTTTATCGTGATCGATGTCCCCCTTTCGGTGTTCCTTCAATGAGCGCGCGCGCACGCGGGGGAGATTTCACACGATCGCCGGTATGTGTATAAAAGACGACGACTCGTAAATAATGTATTTTATGCGAACACCGCGCCCGGCGATGCCGGGCGAATGTGGGATTTCGGCCTCTCTTTCGGCAGTCAGCCGCGGTATCTCACGTCAATGTCACGTCAAAAACACGGGGAAGGGGGAGAGTATATTGCGGGAGAAATAATTTCGTTTGGTTTTTTTTCGCTTTTTGAAATGTGCGGCGAGGTATCGCCGGTACTCGGGGCGAGATTACGCATTTGGCGTGCCCGGTGAGATATATTTCGTTAGTCGGTTTGACTTATTATCTTTCCGCCGCTATCTCGTCGCTCATTGTCTACCGCGACGTTATTTCAGTCGGTTTAAACGATTACAGTGATTATTATGATGCGCTCCGCCGTGCCGCGACTTTCATGCCGCGCTCGTGATTTGCCGATAAAAATTTGCGCCGCAGCGCTCACTCACCTGTCAAATTTCGCTCAGCCGCGACAGTTAAAATCTACCGCCGAGGATACAGAGATGTCCAATCTCTGCGCGTTACAACTGACTTCACGAGATTGTCTGTAATGAGAAGCTTTCCATTAGAAACTGCTGAAATATGCATGCCTGTAATCAGGAATCGAGAGAGCGAAAGAGAGTTTACGCCGAAAATTTTCATTCGCTGCTGACAGAATTTTTTGTCCGTCTTTCATGAAGGTGATCCAATTTTAGTCTGTTTTATTATATCAACTTTTTTTTTTTCGGAAATTAATATGATTTCAAGAGCATGATTTTCAGTTCGGGAGATTTCATTTAGAACAATAGGATTAATGCGGTTGTGAAACACAGAGAAGAATTGTGTAGCTCGACAATAAAAGTGAAAAATAGTAATAATCAGCAAGTGGTAAGAATTTCGTAGACACGCATGCAGTCGAAAGACTGATTTTTTTTACAGATCACACACAGCTGTCGAACATTGATTTGAGAGTTATTCTTGCTTACATAGTTTCTCACATAGTGTGAGAAACATTTGTAGTACTCGTTTTTTTCGTAGCTCGTCGAAGTCTGCGTTATGTAAACTGTCCAAATGAGCAAAATCAAGTGTTGAATCACACGTGGAAAAAAAATGGAATCTTCATTATCGAGATAATCGAAACGCGAGAATTCGACGAATGAAATTCTAATTTGAGATATTTTATGCGATAATCAGGTCGCAGGGATTTATTGTTTTCTCTATCGCGCAATCACGTTTAAAGCATGTTCGCACGAGGAAGGAGGAAAAAAGTCGAAATCGCCGCTCTCAGCTGCAAAATGAAACGGAGAAACATACCAGCGAGTGTTGCTACCGATCGATCGGTCGAATTGCATTTGAAAAAATACGCTCGATTCGAAGGATTTCGGATCCTATCACATCCAGAACCGTGCGGCTATCATCCCGGTGAGCAAACACTTCCGGCCACAAACTCGGCGCCGTTCAAGGACTCCAGCTTGCTGACGAATGCGGCCACCGAGCGATGATTTCGACTTTAACGCCCAGTCGAGGCTCCACCGTGTTTGATTTTCACTGATCCACGCTCCTGACCTTACGGTCCTTAGTATTCGAGCAGGATTTTCAGCTCGGACTTGCTAGTCTTCTCGTTGCGGACGATCGTATCGCAAGAATCTGCAGCTGAAATAAATATAGTCTCCTTTGAAAATACGTTCTCTCGTTATACTCGATTATACTTCGTTATATGTCGGGCAAAAATGGAGTGATCTTTATTCTCTTGATTCCAAGCGTTTTACGTTCCTCCGCTCGCGGTATTATCGGTACTTTTCCGCTGCACGTGCAAAAATTCAAGGCATGCCGGGAAAGTTATCGCGGCACGTGGATGAAGACTGAGTCGTTAAAACGGAAAACGTCGATACATTCGGAGACATGATAATTTCGTTACAAATTGACAGCGGAACGCGCACGACGACGACGACGACGACGACGACGACGACGACGACGACGACGACGACGACGACGACGACGACGACGACGCGGCCGGCTCCCGAGCGGAAGCGATTGTTTCGAGTTGCGCGATCGAAAATGACCGCAACGCGCGAGCAACGAAATTATTCGCCGCGCACAATTGTGAAGTACAGCTCGCTGACGTTCTTACGCATCTTGACGCCGACGTCGACGGGTTATTCGACACGTGCGAGACAGCGCGAGCTCGCGCCACGAATGAAAAGCGTCACGATCGAGAGGCATTTTTTTCACAGCGCGGAGGAACGCAATGAGAGAAAAATGAAGCTGGAATTATAGATTTCCGTTTAGTTTCGACGCGTCGCGTCGCGTCGCGTCGGTCGGAAGGAACTTGTAGTTTGTCACAGTCAGCTGTCGCGGCGAGAGACAACTCCGGCCGCGAGAACTGTCTCGCGTTACGCGCGGAAAATCGAGCTCACCGTTATACATACGAAGCACCGGCTTCAACACGACGACGTTGCGTGAGAACAATCGGCGACCGATCTCTTCCCTTCCGACGAGGACTGTTACGTTGCTGCGTTGCGCGATAACGCGACGAAAACGCTCACCACGTGAACAAGCGATCTCGGTTACGTCGAGCGAAGAACGCGATTCACGACGCTCGCATGAGCTCCTTCGTATATATAAATCCCGCAAGAGAGTCTTCCCCCTCTTGCTAAAATCTCGCCTTCCTCCTCCCGCCCTCCTCGCCGCTCCGCGCTTACCCCTCCTATTTTCAATCGCTCCTGTTCGCTCGCTTCCTGCACGAATGATCATTTGATGTCGCATGATCGACATTTCTCGCTCCCGAATGACACTGCGAATATTTTCCGACGCGAGCGCGCACCTATTTCGGCTTTTTCCCTTGACGAGACACATCGACGAGCGCATTTTTCGCCGGCCCTTCCCGCCGCTGCAGAGAGAGAGAGAGAGAGAGAGAGAGAGAGAGAGAGAGAGAGAGAGCCCCGCGCAACACGCGCCGCTGTGCGCAGCATATTGCGCTAACGGTGCAATTTTCTCGCCCGAGAGACACGTGGCACTTAATTAAATTTAATACGAGTTGTCTGCTACACTTTCGATCGCCTCGTCTACGCGCGCGCCGCCGTGTCTTGCGGAATTATTAAGAGAGACGTTCGCGGTGTTCTCGCGGAGCAATGTGGGGGATAATTAAAATTCGGCCGGAAGCTGAATGTGCGTGCATGTATATGTGTGTGTGTGTGTGTGTGTGTGTGTGTGTGAAAATCTCGACTATCACGTACCTGAGTATTTCTCCAGGCGCCTTTGTGCAGGAAGAACAGGAGTATCGATTTTGAGCGGTTTTTGAATTGAAAACGCTTTTCAGTCAAGAAAGAAAAAGAATTATGTAAACAAGTTTCTCTCTCTCTCTCTCTCACACACACACACACACACACACACACATTGTGCGATTTTAATATGATGTGAGTTTATCTTTTCGTCGCCGATAGATGCGCATATAACGAGCGAGTATCGCGGGGAGCAAAATGTCGTGTTGTTTGTTTAGAGCCGGGTCTAAATTTCGTGATTCGATTAATTCGGAACAATGACGCAACGCGAAAGTGACAAGTTCATCATTTCGATTTACCCACGTGATTTACCAACATGACTAGGGGACTTCTCGCTTAGACGAAGGCCGTTTATTTCGTATCTCGGCAAGATTATTTCGGCTTACTTTTATCGGCGATCAGATAACGTTAATGTTAATCCATGATTAACATGAAGTGTTTTGTTTCCTAGCGTATATCTTTCTGCCAGGCGCATCATCCGATTAATTAATGATAATTATCGTTTACTCGGTATTGTCCTAGTCATGTCGTGCTTCGGAACACTTGTGATTTTTCTGAGTCATTTTATGACCGGATTATCCGCCGGCACTGTCCGCCGTCGTTGTGCGTTTAACGTTAAAAACGACAGTACGGTTTCGCGCGCGTTTCTCGCGAAAAATATTTTACGTAATATCTCTGAACACACAGGACGTTCCTCCAGGCAGCGGCGAGATAAGCCATCCGAGCCAAATGAAAACTAGTTGTTCCTGCTTCTGCGTTGCGTCCCGCCGTCCCGCCGTTCATAGACGGCAATTTGTTAATTCACAGACGAGAGAGAGAGAGAGAGAGAGAGAGAGAGTCTCGGGTTATTAATACGCATTGAACTATTCGCGTGGCACGTGCAACGACAAGATGACAAAGCAACAAGACGGGGGATTAATCGATGTTTATTGAATTCAATTGAGTCCATTGCACGCGTTCGTCAAGTCGCGACCAATGAAAGTCATTAAAAATTGGTCCCGTTACCAATGAAAGTCGTTAAAAATTGGTTCGCCAGAGCGCCGATGCCGAATAAGCGGCCGCTTATCGTCCGTAGTGCTTGCGAGCAGTGGGAGATATTAATATCAAGAAAGGGAGGACGAGGTAGAGAGAGCCGATATTAGAACGACGACCGCGAGACATCCTGCTCTTATTTATCAGTCACTTCCATTTCTGTCGCGGGGAAATGTGTTATAATCACGATCGACCGAAATTCTCACCATATTGTTCACTTTTCCAAGCCAAGTGCAATCTTATCCGACTTACTTCCGGGCTGAAGCGCATCGCAAAACTGACGTTCGGAGTCTCTAATTCGAGATATGTATTTGCGATACCAAGAACGTCAAGATATACTTCTGCCTCGAATGAACGACTTATCGGGAGTCCCGGAGAGTTTTTATATTCTTATTGTATGCGTTCTTTACTTACTATGTGATATCTAATATTAATCTTATACGATACTCACGGGTATACCGTACCTGCTGTAACGAAAACAAGCCGCTCAACAAGCTGGATACGCCGTTCATTCACCGCGATGGAGAAGATGATGAGGCCGCGATCGACAGTGAGGTTTGCTCATGCGAGAAAACGGCAGTCTTAATTAACGAAATCTTCATCATCAGGCTTCCCACTCTCTTCCGACGTTGATCCAGAAGCGCGATCTTATCGTACATTGTTGTGCATTGCGGACACCGTTCAATTCAGTCGCGAAGCGAGACAGACATCGAAGTGCACTTTCCTCGCGAATCCCTACGACTGAGCAGAAGCCCTGAAACCCGCGGAGTATCACCTCTTTCGCACTCACCTTTGTGCTACACCTTTGCTATCGCGAGAAAAGCGAGCCTACGAGGTGAGCACGTGTCGCACGTGCTTGCCGTGGTGCAAAGATGATCAATGTGGTGACCGACGGTGGAGCCCGAACGACCGACACCTTGACATTGCCACGATTACGAGGGGTCTAATTCCGACGGGGGCAGAATAGGGGGCACCCAAGCGCGCCGCGTCTATTCTCATGTAATATCAGTAATTCGTGAGCGATACGTGAGCGAACGACGGCCAGTCATTCGTGGGGCGCACGGTGCCATGACGTCATCAAATGACGAGGCGAATGCGCGATGTGACGTAACTCACGGCACATTGTGCGAATTCTTCACCCGCGCCTGCGGCCTACTAACACGAGATCGCCCGGATTACGCGCGACTGGCACGAATTCCAGAAGCACGATGAGTGGCTAAAGGCAATTTGTTGCCGGCCTTGCCTTCGATGACACTCTCTTCGCCTTCGCGAAGTCACAACGCGCGACGGTCTCGCGGAGAAGGACGGTCGGTGAATAGGAGTCTTAGTAAAAAGATCTGATTACGTGGAAAATGCAACCTTGAAGCGCGCCACCAGCGCAATTGGAGCGAATATTCTGCCGACGTAATATATATTTTTTCTTCTTGTTTTCTTTTGTTTCCCTCTTTGATCTTTTTGACGTTGAGAAGATAATACTTTTGGTTGCCTATTTATATATTTAAGGGGACTGGAGGGGGTCAGATCACTGAAAAATCGTGCTTGTTTCTGACAATGATTTTGTGACGAACTGAATAAATGTGCAAGAATGAAAATTTTACATATATTTATATAACATATGAAGAGTAGAAAAATTTTGTTTATTAACAAGTACTCGTGTTTCTTTTCTCGCTCAAGTTGTTCTTTACTGTTGAGGCCTGAAAATGACTTATTTAAGAATGATTTAATACTCGATTATCTCAGCGAGCCATCTGCATTTAATTTTTTCGTTGACTTTTGCAATATATTGATTGGACAATTTACTCGACTGCAGATAGAATATGCGCGATAAGCGAATATTCAACAATCTAAAGATTGATGGGTAATTGGACAAATGAAACAACGAACACACTGTTCTTTCGTAATCTCTTTATTATTATTTTCCGCTGATTTTGTCATCAGAAATTCCGTCAGAAATTTAAAGATCCAAAAGATGTGAAAGAAAAAGTTGCAGGTCTCGTCGTCGGCTGCCACTGCATCCTGCGTCCTGCATCCCGTTCTGGAGTCATCGTCGTTGTCAGATGCTCAAGCGTTCTACATAAAACAGTACGAATTTGTCGGAGCGCAGCTCCGACTAATTAACTAATGCTATTCGGTCGCACGTTAACCAACGATGTTACGGTCTACATTCGAAACGTTTCGACGTCAGGCCTGATAATTTCATAATTTGATTATCTCTGATTCTTCGCACTCGGAATGCCAGCACAGCTGGCACGAACATTTATTCCAGCAACTCGGAATGCCAGTTGTGCTGACATAAAAAAGATCTAAAGACTGAGGGCGATAAAACGACAAAATGTATCACACTTAAGAAAACTGCAAGAAAGTAAAATTTCATAAATTTTGTCAGTAAATTTATATATGAGGGATAAATTTTTAGCTTGCTGGAAATATTCCTCGAGCGCAAAAGGCTAAGAATTCGTATATTTCGCGAACGGTCGATTATTGTGTTTTCCCGACCACCGGATACGCTCGTCATTGATTGGCGGGAAGTTGCGGTTCGCGATTGGCTATAGATGACTTTGTCCCTTTCGAAGGTGTACATTGTTTTGGTACTCGCGTATACGTATATAATATACCGTCCATGATCGCGTCGTTACATCTCCCGAGCCGACGGGCGACTCGCATACCGCGACACGGAGTGCGCGTATAGTCGGCGCGTTGTTTACATTTCTCGTCGGGCGGAATCAAAACATTTCGCGGGCTATTGAAATATTTAATTGAGCTCCCGTCGGCATCGCGTTAGTTAGCACGTTCGAATGTTAATCGAATAGTTAATCGCGAGTCGCGTCTACGCGATGTGTGTTAGTGTGTGTGCGTGTGTTGAGTGCGTGATGAAGCAGCAGCCAAGAACGCTGGATCGGAGGACCTGGACGGAGGACGCAGGACGCAGGGATGCATCATGTGTTGCCGGGTATGTGAATTTATTTTTTATACGGGAGCGTATGTGCAATAACGTTGGACAAACTCGGCGAGAACAAGGAGCGAGTCGAAATTTAGAATTTGTTGACGTTTTCTTCGCCCCGTATTTCCGTATTCAGCTTCTTTATTATGCCGAGCCGAAGGTTCAGTGAGCCTTATTGACGCACATCGCGTATCTTAGATGTATCTCTTTTTCTCATCTCTTTTGACTCGCCAAGTCCTATCGAGACTTTCGACACCGATAAGAATCGCACGAGTGAAGGAAACTTTCCGTGATGCTATTACTGACCTCGTTATTTACCCTCATTAATTATTTAATGTTTGCTCACCTCGCTTACTCTCTATCTGTAATTACGCAAATTACATAATAAATAACAGCGCTCATTGAAATCAGGAACAGAGATCAAATGGAAGTAGAACAATAGCCAGATTAAATCGAGGTACCGCACAATAGCCCGTTACTACGGTATTATATCTCGAGAGATTTTCAATTGATTCTTCACGTTCGACGGTGCTTGCAATGTTATTGTAGAACAGCAAAATTTCGACTTGGTTCCGCGTTTTACCACGTGGTGTAGCCGTGGACGGGCAGACGCCATTTTTGAAAATGCGCAAATTAAAATGAGCAAATATTCATGCTATGCTTGACACATAGCTGGCGCGCGCTTAACACATTTCTCTTACCTAGTTCTTCGCTCGTTCCTAAAATCGCAAAGCAAAGAACACACCCAGGTAAACGGAAAACATTTCTGCGACGCTCTCACCGTCGAACAGATATTTGTACAAATAAAACTGTACGCATAAAACGAGCGACGGGACGTTTTCTACATAATTGTACGTTTGCTAAGGAATGTATTAATTACGATGTGTCCCGAAATAAAATACACACAGCGGCGAATAGCTTTCATTCGAGAATTTGAGATAAATGAATGTTGCAACGGTTGTCCAGATAAAAGCATTTGCAATTTAATGGACGATATATTGTTAATACAACCGAACACGAAAATATAAGTTGAATTGGGTTACACGCGAAATGTTCCAGCTGAACGAGAGCTTTATTGCACTCGCAATATTTTATATTATTTTTTTCCTTTTTTTTTTAGGTTACTTTAATGTGTTTTATCCTTTACACTCGGCGCGCGATTTGCAGTTCGCGGTATTTACAATATTTCATTTACTTCTTAATCGCGAACTACATCCTAGTCGCGAATTCAAGCTATGTTTATTTGAATTTTTCGACTGTAAATGAGATGTCATGCGGTCGAGCTGAGCGCGCATCGCCGTGCGCGATGTCTCGCGCGTTTAAAAATACGCGAATTCGAAATTATAACGCGCGTCATAAATAAACGTACAAAGTGGCAACGCCACGTGTCAGTCAAGCAGATATAATTCCCGAACAATGTTGGAAAATCCTCGATCAAACGTTAAGCGCTTTCGGCCGGGGATGTGTCAGCGTTCGTTATAAATAATGCTCCGGCAGTTCATTCTGCGTCGAGTTAACGTATAAGCTTCATTAGCGGATTATATCGCGCCATAATTACCTACTGCAAATTTGATTTGATAACTCGCACGCTCGCTCTCTCTCTCTCTCTCTCTCTCTCTCTCTCTCTCTCTCTCTCGCTCTCTCTTTCTCTCTCTCTCTCCCCCTCTCTCCCCCTCTCTCCCCCTCTCTCTCCCCACTCTCTTCATTTTTCTTTCTCTTTCTCTCTCATTGTTTCGGTCGGTGAAATGTTATCGCCGTTATTGGTAAAACAGCGAATCATGTCGAGCGGTGAGCCGCGTTTCGCGATCGCGTATTATCGATATCATGTGAACACACGGTCCGTTATCAGGACGTGAAAGATATCGCAGCGCAACTCACTTAGCTCACCCATACATCCCTCAAAGATCGTGCCGTCTAGATCTGAGCCGTCTAGATCTGACATCATCGGTAAACGCGTCTGTGGTGGCCGAAGGCCAAGCGAAACGCGATCGCCGAGAGATCGCGGCGTGCACAAAAGTTTGGCCGCCGATATATAGCTTAGATAGTGAGCGGCGATCCACTCCACAGGCACGTTTCGCTCACGTAATGGACACGTAAACACGTCGCGTTGATTCTTCAAGTGACGATTCTCTCGAAATTCATCTAGATTGTACTCGATGCTCGCTTCGAGGATAAACGGCGCGTATTGCACAGGCGCAGGTTCCGCGCCGCGCCGCGCCGCGCGCGCGTCGAGATAATTATAAAACTGCAATAAAAGTCGCGCGCGCACACACACGAGCCGGGCGATGCGTTTCCCTCGCTCGTTCTTCGTCGAGCACTCTGTTTAATTTCCCTTCCTTTCTTTTTTTCTCCTTTTGAACGCGATGTAAAAGCGAATACCGGTTTTGTTTAGCGAGATGTTTAGCGAACCGGCCTTCTCCTCCTTTTGCCGCACACCGCCCGCGCGGCCGGTCGGCTCCTATTTTTCTGCATCGCGCGCTCTCTTCGCCTTTGTGTCTCTATGACACAACTTGTGCGTTTCATAGTATCCCCGCACCTCGTAAGTTCCCCGCCGAGAGATGTTACGCACAAAGGAGGGAGGGAGGGAGGGAGGGAGGGGTCGTTTAACGGGTTAACATTTGATCGAATAATTCACGATTGCGTAATGCGTAATTAACGTATACGAGATAAAGGTGAATTATAGACGCGCGCGCCCGCTCGTTCGCTCAATACGCGTAATATTTATGGCGATAAAATGATGGTTATTAATAATATATCGCATAACGCGTAACGTTCATTTTAAGGCTGAAAGTCGGGAATAATGGGCTCGTTTGTGTGATTCATGTTTAATCCGCGGTTTCGTCGCCAGTTACGTCGCTCAGAACGCTGCTGGCCAGCTGCTGGCGGTAAAGATACCAATTCCTCGCTCGAGTCGATATTATACTTCCAAGATTGAGATGAATTATGATATCATGGATGGCTGCAGGGTGGCATCGAGCGCTGCAGCTGCTTCGCCGATACGAAAGAAAAATAGTTCCTGCCGCGGTGGAGTTCTCGAGTGATTAAACGGCAGCGAGTTCGCCTAAATTACGCGAGGACGCACGTGAGCGCGATGGCTAGCGCGCGACCATTAATATCGTCGCTCGGAGCTATCACTTTCGACTAGAGATGTGCGAACTACTCGAATTCGAATATCCGTATAATTCGAATAGGAATCAAATTACACATTATCGCTTGCGTGCGTCAGCTACTGCAAAACTGGGCCTGTGTATATTGGAACCTCTAACTTATGTAATTAACTTAACTTGTAATTAATAACTTAATTATAAATTACTTTAAATATTCAAACATATAATTTACTTTAAGATGATATTATAATATCAAAATATGACCTTTCATATTAAAATTTTCCATCCATTATTTGCATGTTTAATAGTCATGTTAAATTTTCTAATGATTCGATTCGATTCGACCCGATAAAAATTCTTGATTCGCGCATCTCCACTTTGGACGTTTGTAGTTTGCGGGATTATAACTATCCGTTGGCGCGCGTACGCACACGAAACAAAAGAGTCGGCTTTTTCTGTTCTGAGAGAACATTCAGCGGGTTTAAATTTGGGACAGGCAGTGCGTTGCGTTCCGATATTCTCACTGCCAGTACTGCGAGAAAATCTATAGCATACGTGACACAAACGATGTATTTTCAGTACTGGCAGTGAATATGTCGGAACGCAGCCATTGAGCGACGCGAGAAGCGTCTTTAGGCGGTCTGTCTCAGCGGTCGATTTAATTAAATTGACCGGTTGTCGAGTGACACAGCAAATTCTTCAAGTTTCTCCGAGTTATTGTCGAACCTGTTATGCATAAGCGGCAGGTGCTCACCTCCCATTTCTTCTTTCGGTGAAGAGTTCGCGTCCCGGCTGCGCACGAATGCCGAAATTCGTCACGAATAACAGCGGCTCGCCGTAAATTGCATTATTATATGGCTCGTTGTAACACGCCTTTTCGATGCACCGGTCGGAGAGAGAGAAAAAGGAGGAGCGAGGGAGAACGCGCCCGGTTCCTTGTAGCCCGTAAATGGTCAGATTGCAGTACTCGGAAACAAAAAGAGAGAGAGAGAGAGAGAGAGAGAGAGAGAGAGAGAGAGAGAGAGAGAGAGAGAGAGAGAGAGAGATAAAGAGAACGGTAGTCAGTCGGAGGAAGGTAAAAAAGAGGAGAGGGCTGCTTGACGTTGCACCGTTCGTTACCGGAAACTTGGAATCGAGTCTTGAAACGGGTTCGGCTCTCGTCTCGTCTGCCGAGGTGAAGTGCTTCTTGTTTACGCGTATAATTTGCCTCTCTCTCTCTCTCTCTCTCTCTCTCTCTCCACCGCCTCTCGAGGAAAGATGTCCTCCGCACAATGATTATAATTATTAACGAGCCTGCTTTCGCGGCGAAGTGTCTCGCGGCATCGGCCTTATGAAAATGACGAGACGGAAAATTAGCTTCGCCGTTCGCGTTCGCTGCGATATTTTCGGAAAGAAAAAAAAAGGCAGGCGGGAACAACGAGAGCTGAGCCATTTTCTTCATCGCGTTTTTTCCTTCTCGAGTCTTCGCGAGCTTGCTTCGGTCGGAAAACAGATTACGTTGAAGGATGACAAACGTATTTGTCCAAGGTGGAGGAGGATAACATAAGTTTACTGAAACGTTTAAACGAACCTCCTGCGATGAGGCAAAGGACGAGGAAGCAGAGGTTTGTATCAATATATACATATTGTGTATGTGTGTGTTCGCGTATAATCTTAAAAGATATTTTTCTTTGCTGTCGTGCAAAAACAGGCGGGCAACTCTAAAGTTTGTCCAAGTGTCCTCGCGAAAGCCCGTGTGCTATTTTAACGACGAAATGATGTCCGCAGAGGATGTTGACTCACCGCAAAAAAATCTCGAGACCTTTTAATTAATCCCTCGAATTAACATCGAGCGTCTTGGAGAGGCTCGGAAGTAATAACGAGTCGATTACGGTGAGTTTCCGAACGTCGCTACGACAATTTTCAATAATTGCTTTGATCGAATAAACTTTTCCCCCTTCTCCCCCCCCCCTCTCTCTCTCTCTCTCTCTCCCCGCTTCGTTCCGCGCGGCGCCCAGCCACTTCGGCTTACTTCTATAATCGTTCTTGAAGATCCTTTAAACAAGCTTCGCAGTGAGCTTATGGCGCAAAGTGTTGAAACTAGATTTCGCCGGCGATACTTCGTTAGGGAGAGACTTCAGCCTGATGCCACCCGCAACAATATACACTTTCGGCCGCATTAAAGTCTGCGTTAAATCAACGTCGGCGCGCAGTTAACTGCAACTTCGGCCGTTTATAATCATTTTACGGCTTCTTCGGGAATTTATGGCGTCTCCTTAATAGTGAACCGTGCCGCGCTCGCGCACGCACATTAGCCTTATAGATGTTATGGCGAGATTAAGGAAGCATTCCGAGTTCGATTCCGAGCGTCCGTGATGGCCGATCGTGCGAGTGAAAACGGAGGAAACGCCTCCGTTCTCGTACTTGTATCGAGACGTTGTTGAGTCTCAAATCCGATGCAGCTCCGCCGATCCTTCGCCACTCGATACCTCCGACTCGACGCGATTCCGCGAGTTCGGCATTTTGCGAGAACAATTTCCGTGCGAAGAGTCAAAGTCGCGCAAACGAGCGCAAAGACAAGTCTCATGATTCGCCGGTGACGCGGAAAATTCGGTGAACGGCGGGCGGACGGTAAGCGCTGATGAGCGGATTATTGCGCTGATTAGATCGCAAGTCGAGCAGCAATTATCAGAACCTCTGCGGAATCGGTCGGAAGGCTGAATCGCGGTCGCCGCGCGCGCCGGCTGAGACAAGTGTAACATCGGGACAAATAAAAG
This sequence comes from Harpegnathos saltator, assembly GCF_003227715.2. NCBI lineage: Eukaryota > Metazoa > Arthropoda > Insecta > Hymenoptera > Formicidae > Harpegnathos > Harpegnathos saltator. The sequence continues at coordinate 276,035 of NW_020230360.1, forward strand.
AATGAACAAACGAGGTCGAGTTGCAAAATCGCGTCACATGAATCGTCACGTGAGTTAAGTAAATGTCCCAGTAACCGGACGTTTAATTATATAGGTCGTCACAAAAAATACAATATATAATATCAGGAATAATTTTGATATAAATATTTGCGTATATTCGCAAACTTAAGATTTCCTTAAGTAGAGAAAAATGATTTAAACCATATGTATATATCTATTATTAATGAAATATTTACACAAGCAATGAAGCGCATTAATGTACCACTGATAGGACAGTTGAAATAGAAAATTATGGCCAATATGTTGGGACAAAATGTTTGGCCCTGACCGCGTTAGAAAATTAGTACGTGCTAACGGGAAATAATACAAATATAGATGTTATCTCTTAATGAATTTATTAACGATTGACCATTTATTTCGCCAAACCATAGGTGCTTATACTTATTTAAGTAATTTTTATTTTACAATTTTACAAAAGTACCCGAATCGGGTGTATTTCTTTTTTCCAACTAGTCGTTGAGTATTGGAGATTTTTTTACAATAATTATTACTTTCATTCGTTATCGTTAAGATCGTTATCGTTAAATAGTAAATATTTTTTTTCAAAGTGGTCGGATACTGGGAAGTTTACCTTACGGGTATCGGCAAGGCGCGTCTCCCTCGCTCTCTTTCACGCGGAAGAACATAATACCGTATTATGCAACGCATTATGCGTCTTACGCAATGAAATATGCTCCTTGGGTAGCGCGTCCAGGCACGATAACGGAGGCCAGAGAGATTTATGGTGGCCGTAATGCGTGATTAAAAAGTGCCCGGTCGTGTACCGATCTCCGTCTCGTCTCGTCTCGTCTCGCTCGACCGGATAGAGACGGCCGTCTGTCACGCGATCTCAATTGCTCTACGCAGGATGCTAGAGAGTGTGTGTGTGTGTGTTAGGTAATAGGATATATTCGAAACACACGGTGGCGCACGTGGGCAGATAGCGCGCGCGTGGGACACAGGTTATTTTCCAATCTGGCCGACGCCGCGCTATCGATCTTCCTCGCGCCCGGAACGAGATTGCAGGCCGGGCTGCGACGACCAGATAGCTACCTGTCCGCCTTTTTTCAATGAACCAGGAGAGTCAACAACCTTTTTCAACAAATTTTTCACCATTTTAACGCACGCTGAATAGCAGCCCGGCGGGGCCTGCAACGGTCGTGCAGTGCAAAAGAACCGGACATGTCTGGATAACACGTACGGTGATGAAAGTAAAATGCAGTTACCGCTTCCAGTTTTTATTGCAGTCGACCAGACAGCTCCTGGGTTCCGCGCTTTGTCCCCGCGACAATAGAAAACATATTGTGGACATTGTCGCAAAAGTGCAGTATCCGTATTATTTACCGGCACGGTCATATTTGATTGAAAATTTCCAAGCGTCTTTCTCCCCTGCGCGCGCGCGTGCGTTCGACTCTTTGAAGCGCAGATTTTTATATTTGAAAGAAAAGCAAAATTGATGACCAACATTGCATAGAGGATACCCTTCTCTCTTTTTCGCTCTCTCTCTCTCTCTCTCTCTCTCTCTCTCTCTCTCTCTCTCTCTCTCTCTCTCTCTCTCTCTCTCTCAAAAAGACGCGGAAAATGTATATTTCTGACTGATGCGTTTCGCACGAAATGATATTAATTAATCATTTCATGTAGTGTGCGATCGTCCAATCGAACGGTCGTGCAATCGCCAGAAAGGCGGCCAGAAAAGTGAATTTTGAAAGGGACGATTCTTTTGAATGTTATTCTTGAACACATGAATCTCCCCCCGTATGTCATCTCGAAAAGATTAAATTCAGAAAACAGTCTCCGTGTCAACGGATCAATTTAATCAAGGATAGAAACGATAATCGCGCTAAATTACGCAAGAGGGCGGATTATATATTTACGCGTAAATATTGCGTGCCAATAAGTAAATGTATTCACGTCATTCGCGATAATAATAGCCGCGAGCGCGGTTTTCGAGAAATATTCGCGGCACGTCAGTTAACAGAAAACTCGATAAACGCTCGTTAATGAACGAGTAATACAATGCCACGCAGCATTTTATAAATGAATATTATCGAGCGCCATAAAAATCTCCTTGTACCGCAACCTAATTATTGTCCCGCGGAAGATTCGTAATTAAATGCCGGCGGGATGAAAAGAGCGCATCGCGCGCTATTACGGGGGATTAAATTTCCAGAAACTGTATTGTCTTTCGTCCGCGCATTGTGTCTCGTTCATTTATTATCGTTGCCGATCGATAACGCGGAGGTGCTCCATAAAACGTGTTATACGCGAGAGCTTCATAATAAAAGGCGCAGCAAATTTTAATCAATAACGCCGCGATGATGATATCATCCTTGCTTATCATCCGTGGCGCGCGCCACAGTGGATCGAAACGGTGAAAAAGGTGGACATCGAGCCAAAAATAAAAGTTCGAATTTCACAACTTCATCTACTAGAATGTATTGTAAAATAGTTGTAATATATGATCCGAATGCAGAAAATATAAAATAACTAATGAGTAATATAGATACTGTAAACGTCTAAAGTCTCGAGTTTCTGTGATAAGTAAAATGTGTTAGGCATAAGTCGTCCATTTGTGTTCGCTGTATTTTATATAAATAATTAAATCGATCCTTGTCTATCTTATGGTACACAATTCTATGGTTCTACAAGAATATTTTTATCATATCCGTTGCTAGATTTTGTTATATTTTACGCATTTTTCTCTATGATGAATTAGAACGAAATCGTAACTCAACATATACATGTTTATTGAATAACTTAAAAGAATGTTCATATTTGTTCAAGATCTACTAAATAGGATTTAAAAAAAATCATTCATATACTAAAAACCGTATAGGTTTCAGCTGCGATCTCGTGCGATTTTTTCTCCTATACATCGTATAGTGGATAGAATACATCTAACTTATTATGTACTTATTATGTACAATTGTACATGAGTGAAAATTCGGTTCGGAGACAGAATTTCGCCCAGAAATCATTTGTAATGAGAATTTCAGTAAAATTTCTGTTTATATTTCCATAATATTCTTATAACCATATTTCTTTTTTATTGAATTTTAAATATTCCTGTTTGGTTTCAAGTCAACGTCACATAGATAAGAAACAAGACATAAATTTTTTACAATCTGTTGCAACGGATTGAAAAAGAATCGCAAAATTTCGAATAGTCCTTTCGTTTAATCCAGTTCTATTCATACACACGTAATCAACGGATTTGCAAAGAACCTCTATGCTGTATTGTTATCCTTGGCTGTTTTCACGAATTTTGTTTTACAAAATCCACTAAATCTTGCAATTTTCTCTTGTATTTTCATACAGATTGTTTAATCTTAAAATTTTCAAAAATATGTAACAAAAATTTTATTAATTGAACTTATGCAAGAAGATTTGATATAACTTGCCCAAGGCTAGCTTGTTCCTTACCTTCACGTGGTGCTAGCTGTTGAAACCGAATAGGAACACTATACGTATATTTATATATATTCGTTACAATACTATTATTATCAAAATGGTATACAAAAATATTATAAATAAAATATTTTATGAAAATTAATTTCATTAAAACTTATTCCTACACAGAATTTTGTTTCCGAACAGAATTTTAGTCGTAATCCATAGAATTTGAAGTTTCGATCCACTGTGTGCGACGGTAGAAGACAACCCATTGAAACATTTTTTATTTTATTAATAAATAGAGTTGAGAAAAAATTGTCCAGCACGTGGATTCTACGTAGTTTTTCCCGTAGAATCGGGACTGACGCTATCAGTTTCCCTGTATCTCGCATTTTTCAACGAATTGTTTGAACAATAATTGTTTAAACATTTGGAAAGTTAATTTTTTGTTTATGAGTAATCGCCTTTTGACCAAATGTTTTCATCCCAATATTCAGCTTTCCGCTAATTGCTATATTTTGCCTGCAAAGTACGATGCCCGCACATCCCTATGTTTCGTTCCACTGCGCGCGCGCGCGCGTGCGCGATACGAAACGAGCATTTCACGAAAATTATGTATACCCGGGCTGCGCGATGTGCAGATCGTTATATACTCGCAATTGATTCCTCCGCCGATCGTCGAGCCGAATGCATCCCGAATTAATTGGAAGAAAAACTAATGAGGCATGAAAAGAAAACACGAGGTCGCGCGGCGCTCGGTCGCTCTCAACATTCGTATCGACGCCGATTCGTTCGCGCGAAATTCTATTCAATCTTCAGACGGTTTCGTCGCGCAAAAGGGAGGGAAGGAGGGAGAATCCGGCGTTTTAACACGAGCTGCACGGAGTTTCCTTGCGCATTAACGGGATCGATGGCGGTCGCGGGATAAGATACGACAGATTGTCATGTACGGAATTATGTACGTCCGCGTGTATGTGGTAATCGATCTTTGCGCGCGCGATGCGGTTGAAACGCCGCCCGCGTGGAAAGGGAGTTCGTGTCGCGCGCGCTGTGAAAGGGAGCGATGTCGATCGCGCGGGTGATAAAATGCTGATACGAGCGCGGGCAGTTTCGTTTCTTTTGTGTAACACGCTGAGCAAGCGATCCGCGCGCGGCTTCCTCGCAGAGAGAGAGAGAGAGAGAGAGAGAGAGAGAGTCGCTGCCATTTACTCCTACGGAAATTACGGAATACGCGCGCGAACATACCGCGTGCGCGCAAGTACATGTGCAGTCGAGCGTGTGGAATTAATAGCTGTTTTTTCGTCGTTTCAACGAGCAACAAATATATGGAACATGGGAGTGCGTTGCTCGATACGCGCCCCGACCGCGGCCGGCGCGGCGGTACCTCTCTCGTCGCGGGCGTCGTAAATTTTAGGGGGTGGGAGAAAGAAACGCGGGTGCTACCTTTCGCGCGACTCGATATTCGCGCGAGGCTACACGATTTATTTTGAACTCGCGGGCCGCACCGATGATATACATCAGCCGCCGCGGCTGAGTTTTCTTGCCGAAGCATCTCGCGAGATGCAATTCGCGACGATGTGTGGGAGAAAGAGACCCGTTGCTCCTTGTCTCTCTCTCTCTCTCTCTCTCTCTCTGTTTCTTCTGTTTTCATTAAATTACAAAACGGTCTCGAAGACAAAGTACTTATCTCGCGGCATCCATCAAAAGCAACCTCCCCCTCCTCCTCCTCCTCCTCCTCCTCCTCCTTCGCCTCTTCCTTTTCCTCCTTCGGTCCGTGCGAATGGCAGTAAATAACGGCGGAAACCCGCACGCCGAATCTCGATCTTGCCACGTGCCAGCCAGCCGGCAGAAAGAATTTATGTCCGTGCATCGCACATAGCCGTGCGAGACAGTCGACTGCGATCGTAAAGAAAGAGAGACCTTAAATCAAAAAGGGGCATCGCTCTTCGCCAATTGGTTGCTCGCAACGCAACAACGGCGGCCGGCGATAAATCCGCCCGTAGGAGGGAGCGAGAAAAAGAGTCGATCGCGGGTTATCGTTTCTCCCCAGCTCGAAGAGTCGAAGAAACGCCAATTCCGACCACGTGATATCGTTATTCCTCTCTCGGTGTCACCGCCCGCGACAAGCCGCCGTGGCGCTTTGATTCACTGTGAATCACCGCTGTTATAACGTAATCGCTGTTAATAATCGCGACTCCTGTCCGTGCTCAGCTGCAGCTGCGCGTCCTTTCGCTCGCGTGTCGTCAACCTGTTGTGTAGGTAGGTGTACGTATACGTGAGCGATTCTCAAGATTCTCTCGACGAAAATTCGAGAGAGAGGAGACGGGGCCTAGGGTGGTGTGTCTCCGTCTGGGGTGTCGCCAGCTGCAAAAATAAGTCCCCCTGGTATCGAGCTTCGAGATTTTATTTTAATCTCTCCAGTTGTAGCAAGACACTGTAACAGTATTTATAATAATTAACACGCTCGCGCGTCGCCGCCGCGACAACAAAGACTTGCGGTATAATATTCAATCATAATTCAGTCTGAAATTCGATTATTGCTATTTTATTCAACAACATATGTATCTTTTTTTTTCCATTTCTCTTTTCTTCTCTCGTCATTTGCTCCGTCTCTCTCTCTCTCTCTCTCTCTCTCTCTCTCTCTCTCTCTCTCTCTCTCTCTCTCTCTCTCTCTCTCTCTCCCTCTCTCTCTCTCTCTCTCCCTCTCTCTCTCTCTCACACACGCGCGCACACACGCACACACGCGCGCACACACACACACACACACACACACACACACACACACACACACACACACACACACACACACACACACACACGCACGCACGCACGCACGCACGCACACGCACACACACGCGCGCGCACACACACACACACACACACACACTCTCTCTCTCTCTCTCTCTCTCTCTCTCTCTCTCTCTCTCTCTCTCTCTCTCTCTCTCTCTCTCTCTCTCTCTCTCTCTCTCTCTCTGCGGGCGCTGTAATTAAATTCTGAGAGGGGGTTTTGTTTCAGAAGAGACGGCAACGATTGTTTAAATAGATTATCATAAGAGTATGTCTCTCGTCGCGTGTTTTACATGCTTTTGTGCGCGTGGTTGCTTTTGTGTGTGTGTGTGTGTGTGTATGAGTGTGGGTGTGGGTGTGTGTGTGTGGGTGTGGGTGTGGGTGTGTGTGTATGGGTGTGAGTGTGTATGTATGTGTATCGTATGTATTCATATATTTATATATAATGTATATTTATGGTTTTTTCCCTCGTGTGTTGCGTATATACATACATATATAGTTTGTTACAAGGCACAGGTAGTTTACACACTTATCTTTCCTTTTCTCACGGTTTACACGCTATCGTAATATCATGCACGCGTCCACGTACTCTCAGTATTGCTTTTGCCATTCATACGACAAACTACTAGATCGTATTATTTTTCTCCGCCAATCTCATTGCCAAACTTCGTTCCATGCCGCGCTCACGCTCGATATTATTTTTCGCGTCGCGTCGCCGTAACGGTGACGCGCGTCGAGGATAATTGGATCATGATGGCTCACGCAAAAGTTTGGTCGTTTAATTAATATGAAAGTTTCTCGCTCGCGTGGAGAGAGAGAGACGGGCGCCTCGAAAATAGCGCGCGCGCGCGTTCGTAATTAGACGTTCGTCAAAGATTCCACAGTTAAAAGTGGAAAATGGGACAAGTAGGAGACGGGGCGCGCGCATCGAAGCAGAACCGGCGCGGAGGGTTTCCTCTCTTGCGCAAGAGAGGGCATAATAAATTATTACTGCTCCTCATTCCGCAGACTGTGTTCGCGTCAGTAACGGATTTCCATATTCCTCGCGATTGTTCGCGAGCCGCTCGACCCGAAGCGTCAGATTCGCGATACGTAACGCGCGATCTTAATGGACTCCGTTGACTCGAGTATTCGGCACGCGACGCGAACGGATCGATTTTACGTTCGATCATCAATTCGTATTGTCGGGACGACGTCGTGCAAAGCGATTAAAGCCGAGGAGAAACGGCAGACACGAGGTGGCGGAAAATTGTGCGACCGTAAATGTCGCCGACGTGCTCGTTTCGCGTTGGCGTGTGTGAAGAGTTCGACTCGGCATTCGGTGCTCGATAGAAATCGATACGCGACGTCTATCCCGAGAGAGAAAGAGAGAGAGAGAGAGAGAGAGAGAGAGAGAGAGAGAGAGAGAGAGAGAGAGAGAGAGAGAGAGAGAGAGAGAGGAGAGAGAGAGAGGAGAGAGGAGAGAGAGAGAGAGAGAGAGAGAGAGAGAGAGAGAGAGAGAGAGAGAGAGAGAGAGAGAGCGTAAGCCGAGCTCGAAATGATAATTCGCGTTTAATCTCTCCGAGATTACAGATTAATATGTTTCCGAAAAGGAAACTCTTTCTATTCCGCGACGAAAAGCCATCGATATGAAACGCGCAACGGCAACGGGAGAGGCGACACACACACACGCACTCTCGCTGTCGCATCGATCGTCCGTAATGCGCTCGCGTCTTGAAGTTTTTACCGTCGTGAAAAATGAATAGGCTCTCGCGTCTCACTCGCGTTATTATCGTATAACGGATATCTTTGAGCGGATATTCTTATTACGTGTCTGTTATGCGTCGCGCGTCGCGCGACGCAAAGTCGCGCGCGTTCCATTATTAATGCTGCTTCAACATTTCCATGAATATATACGTATCGGACTGTATTCAGCAAACAGAGAGAGAGACCTTTCGGTTGCTCATCTGTGACCTGAATCTGCTTCGGAAGAGAGAGGCAAATCACTTGGGAAACTGCTTGCGCTGCGAGACGACTGCCGATCGTCGCCGCTTTACTTCGACAATTGGCGTAAGCAAATGAGATCTAGACTATGAGAGAGTATGCAAATTCGGAGCGATCATGTATCCAGTTTCCTCCTCGCCCACCTTCCCTCCCCCCCCCCCACTCCCTCCGTCCCCCATGCGCGCCAATGGCGAAACTTCTTGACGAGGCCGCAACGGATTATCCAGCGCGAAAATTATGGCCGACCTGATTTTCCATTCATCTCCTCGCTACGTTCACTACGTCCTTCGTCCTCGAACGCGACGATTGTCGCGGAAAGAATTGATAAAGATAAAATGACGCGAGTGCGCAAGACTCAGCTGCGATGTTACCCGGCAGTATATTCTATATCCGGATAGTATTTTACACATTTTCCCTCTTCTGTGATCTCCTCCGAGCTTACAGTGCCGTTGGAAAATTAATGTTACGTTCCGCCATTCGTGCGTTATTTCAGCGAAACCGGAGATCGGCCGCTCTCTCTCTCTCTCTCTCTCTCTCTCTCTCTCTCACATTCTCTCTCTCTCTTTCTCTCTCTCTCTCTCTCCCTCTCTCGGCACGCTTTGCGCGCGATGATGTTTCTCGCGTTACTCGCGCGCGTTGTCGAAATTTCTCCCTAATATCGGAATAGCAGATTTTCGAATCCGCTGCAACTATTCGCGCTGAATAATCCATTTCGATCCACATCGTCGGATTTCAAGCGCCGCACGGGAACGGAATACCGAGCGACAGTGGTGGGTGGTGCTGCGCGTCGCGCTTTCTTTCACAGATTTGCCCCGCGGTTCTCGCGCGCTCGCGCGTGCTCGTGGACGCATCCGCATTAATGTGCACACAAAGTATTACATCTATATACATATGCCGAAATCTTAATACACGCGCACGACGCGCTCCAATGACCCGTTGTGATCGCGCGTCACCCTGCCGGCGGGATTCTCCATGTTGATCGCTGATCTCTGATCGAATCGCTCCGCCTGCGGCTGATCTCAGAAAGCGCGCTCCCCAGCCGCCCCGATCCTCCCTCTTATCACTCACTAGCACTTTCTCACATTTTCAGGGAGTTTCTTTCCGTCAGTTGCGCGTCACGCAACGCGCGTAAATCGAGAGAAACGCGTCTCCGCTTTGCGTCACTCGTCTGCCATTTGAATCTGAGACCGAAGTGTGAAGTTGCGTTTGCCTGACTTGCGCGGAAAAACAAGAATAACAAAAAGCCCGGAAAACGGGACAGCAACGTAACGATAAAGCAACGATAACTATAAACTACGGTAAATTTCAACAACGGCGGGAGGATCCCTCTCTCTCCCTCATTAACAAAAACCCGAAGCGCGACGGGGTGGCGCGGCGGCGGGAGTCATTGTTGAGATCAGCGTGAGGGCGAACCAATATCGGAACCAATTACTTACGCGAGGGCATTAGTCAATCTTGCTCGGGGTGCAGGGTGGCGGCGTTATTGTTATTACACCTCTCCCGCGGGACCTCTCTTGTCTTGTGGGACGCTTGTCCGCGTCGTCGTCGTCGTATGTGCATACTCGGCGGCGATGGCCGCCGCCGAGAGGCTGGCGGAAGTTATTCCTGTCGTTGTTCGGGCAAGGACATGTGCGGTGGGTGAGAAGGGCGGGAAGAGGGGGCAGGGGCGAGGTGGTGAGAGGGGAGGACGAATCTAGCCGCGTGTCTCGTCGTGGGACGAAACGGCGGGGTGATCCGATAGAACTTCGATTGCTCGTCGAGGGATGATTGTCCCTTGATTGAAAACGTCCTCGAGGACGACGGAGGGTGCGACTATCCAGGAAGGAGGCGGCCGCGGCCGACGGCGTGTTCCGAGCTTTGCGAATGTCTCGTGCCGCGGCAACTCCTATATCCCGCATGTTCGGCAGCGGAGAGACCGTATTTTTTACGTTGACTCCCCCCGTGGGGCGACGTTGCGCTCCTTCGGAGGGTGACGGCGCGTTTGGAAAGTGGCGCGGTAACGGGAACTAATCAATTTCTGTCTCGCCTCGGTGGCTTTCGCGTTTGTCAGGTAGAGACGTAGATACAGAGAGAGAGAGAGAGAGAGAGAGAGAGAGAGAGGGGGAAGGAAAGAAAAAAGAAACGTCGCTCTCGCGGCTGTGCGATTTTTTAGCAAAGAAAGTTGATAGGATAGTTGATAGGCCCTCAAGCGCGCGCGTGTTACATAATAAACGAACAAGTTGCAAGAGGTACGGCAGAAAGAGAAAGAGAGAGAGACAGAGAGAGAGAGAGAGAGAGATTTTTTCTGCCCGTCTCTGTCGCGCGTCTCCAATTCGTCGGCTAACGCCAGCACCCACACGTGGCCACAGGACGAGTTAATAAAGTACGCGGCGAATGCGGGGATCAGAATTTCTCGTCGCGCGATATTGGAAAGAGTTCGTCCGTCGCCGCCCTCGTCGCGACGGAGGGTTAAATCCGCGGCACAATGACGCTTAAGAACTTTCCGTGCTGTGAAAAACGCGAGCTATCAGCGAGTCGCATTTTTCTTTCCCCCCTTGTACTCGTAATCGAGACGCATCGCGGCTCTCATCCGCACACACGCGGGAGTCGTTACCTTCTACAGATTGGGGGAAGTTTCGCCGTTTCCCCATATGGCACCGGAGGCACTCTAATCTCCGGACGGCGACGGCTTTCAAGTCGCGCGGACGGGGCGCGCGTGCCCTCGTGGACAGGGCCGATATATCAGGGACGAGAGAACGCTCGTTTTTCGGGCTCTAATCATCTTCGAGCGTCTAATCATTCTCCGAACGGGAACGTAATCGAGCAGTCGGAACGCTCAACAGGGCTTTCACCCCCCTTTTTCTCACGCGATGTACTTTGTGATGTAGTTAAAGCGAATGCTACGGTAACGGAAATTTGTACACGTTGAACAAAATGAACATTTTTCTTCGCATAGAGGGACGGTAAATATTAATAAATAATAATAACAATAAATATTAATAATAATAATAAATATTCCAAATTGAATTGAATTTATTTGCAGTTGGCCGCGCTCGATGGCTAAATTTTATCAGCTTCCATGTAGATTCTCTCTCTCTCTCTCTCAATCTTTTTTTTTCCTTCTCTCTCTTTCTCCCTTGCGGCGACCTTCTGACGGCGGGTCGTTTCTGATCGTGAAAAATTGACGGGTCGCGCGCGAGCGGCGGACCTGATGTCCCCGATACTCTTCCCGTCTTTCCGCGGACCGGATATGCGCGCGATCCTGACGAGAATAAAAGGGGAAATAAGCGCGGATTGTTTTCGAACGCGCAGGGGCGGGATTTTATCGGGGTATCGACTCGGGCGCGCGGAAAGTCGGCGGATCCATTTCTTCCGGAAGCTATGAAACAAAACGTCGTCGCGCGTTTAGCGCGATATCGCGAGATATACCGGCGGAGTGATAATCGTAAATGTATTTACTGCGATGTATAAATCGCGCGAATGCGAATCGCGATGCTCCTGCCGGCGCTTCACCACCGCGCGTGTCACCTCGCCCTTTATCCAAAGGCGGGGGGGGGGGGAAAGGAGGAAGAAGGGAGAAAGAACGGAGAATTCATGCTGAGGATTCACGTCGTCCTCCTCAAAGAGGCGGAAACGACTCGACGTCGACCAGGCGCGATCGCGCCGTGCGAGATCCGTCAACGAGGTCGACCTCGCCGTCCGGGATCCCGAGGGCTGCGCGCCCAGTCAGCGCGATCTCAAGAATGAGAATGTATAATCCGCGTAGGGAGTGATAAACCGCGCGCGAACACTCGTACCGGTACGAGGGAGTAATCCGATAATCCCATTAGACGAGCTTCCATAAAATCATTAATCGCCAGCCCGCCGCGCCGCCGCGCCGGCGGCCCGAACGGTTAAACGTGGCCCTAATCCCGGCTCGGTATTCACATCGGTTTCGAAGCCACATCCGCACTGCGGTGAAATCAACCGCGCCCGCGTTCGCGGAGCGCGTCTTATCGGTCGGGCTTTGCCGGGCGTCGTTTGCATTTGAACGAACGCGAGCTGTTGGGAACAAGCCCTGAATTTGTCTTGCCGAGCGGGGCGGGGCGGTGCGGCGGTGAGAGCGGCACTTCTTCTGAAAGCTCGATCCCTTTTTTCCCTTTTCCTCCGGCCGAGACGCGAGATTGATCCTTTCTCGCCGAAAACGAACGCGTAATCTGGCGCGAATACATAAACTTCGTGATATGACGAGAGAAAACTTTTCCTCTTTCTCTCATTAATTCGATCTTTTGAGTAGATTCTCCGTGTCCGCGACGCAAGAATACCGTCGACCGTACTTTGCGGTCGAATCGGATGATCGACAAGACACCGATAGAGATTCGAATAACGCGGCCTGGAAGCGCCGCGATTGTCGCGCGGAAGGACGAAAATCAAACAATCGCGCAACACGGACTAGGCGCGAATTTCCTCAGGGCAACGGAGGGGCGAAAGGGAGGGAGTGGGGTGAGCGAGGCAGGGTGGCAATTTTCTGCTGACGATTGTCTAATCTATCGAAAACAACACGCGAGGAGAATGTTTCTGTTTCTCATTAGCGACTCCATTAGCGGAATGCTCGCGCACGATATTAGGGCGCAATGTAAATTGGCAGGATTAAATGCATCGGACGATTGCATCAATCTCATTAAGCGACGCGCATAATGTTTGGCGAGAGAGATAGGTAGATAGACAGATAGATAGATAGATAGAGAGGGAGAGAGAGAGAGAGAGAGAAGGGGGGCGAAGCGGAGTGAGAGGGTAGAAGCGGCAGGCGCAAGCGGAGGTGGTTGGGGTTGGTAACGATGTTTGGGGATGCTCCGATAATTATCGAATCTCTCGGCGTTGTTTGCGCCGGGCAAATCGAAAATAATAGAATATTCGAGCGCTCTCGTCCGCACGAGGTTACGATGCCGCGTCTTGCATTCTTGGATTGCTTAACGCGACATTACTCTTTCACAAGCGGGAACTCGATGCGCGCGCGACTTGTCAAATACCGACCTTGAAAAGTTCTTCTCCCGTCAGTTCTCCCCGAGACGGACTGTGCTCCTCGCCATCGATGTCTGAAATATTTCAGCACGCTTTCGTGCACGCGCGACATTTCGTCCAGTTAAAGCGGAATCTTCGAGAATAACAAAGCGCAGTTTGCGAGCGATTATCCTACTCAATTTCGAGCGCAGAAGCAACAGGAACCGAGATGAGTGACGAAGCGAAACGCGCGCAACGTACTTTATCGCGCAGCTCGATCGAATTGTCATCTTCGATCTTCCTACTCGCGCGTCAGCGCCTGTTAATCCAATTATCGCGTGCAGTTCAGCGCGCCTTTGCTTAGCGGAAGTCACGGGAAGCAGACGGAAATCTATGGAAACGAGATATACAGGGTGTGTCAGATCACCCCGTCCACGTCCCTCGAGCTTTTTGTAACATTCGCGACATTCAAGAAGAAAATGCTTCAGACGAAAGTTGTACGATTTCAAGGGGGATATAAAACAACAATATCAGTTTGTTTGCAGGTGGCGCCACTTTCGAGATATTCATCGATCATTACTTTTCTTTCAAATAGAAACATCAATTTTTTATTACATCATCTTTTTCTACCAATCGATCTGAACAACCCTTGTCCGAAACATTTTCTTGTTATTTACCTAATATTTTTTGAGATACTTAAGGAAAACTCGGTGACTTTTTCAATATTTAACTCACGGAACGAGGGAAGGAAAAGCGGTATTGGACTCTTTTTTACTGAAAATCTCTCTCTTCTCCTCTATCCAGCTCAACGTAGGTGGGATAATGAAAAGGACTTGTCGCAGCGCGACAATATGAGCGATTTCAGGGGGAAACTAAAAAAAACTGCTGTTCGCGTTTCGACGAGACACCCTGCGAAATCCGAAATAAACGTTTATTCTTTCGCCGAGCAGGTCGCTAACAAGCGAGTCATTCGGGATCTATTCTGCAGTCGATTGCCTACATAATCGCGGGCATTAGCCGGCGCATAAATCCACCTCGGCGCGCTCGTTCGCGCACAACAGATGTACCATTAGAGAGAGAGTCTAAACTTTTCAATGAACAGCCGCCTCGCTCGTTCGTCATTTGGAACGACGCTCGGGACACGCCGCGATTTTCCGCCAGATCGCGTCCGCTGATTCTCGCTCCGTCGAGCGCTCGAAGCGGATTCGTCTCCGCGCGGAGGAGGACGTTAAGTCGCGGCCGATCGTTGTCGAGAGCGCGCGAGTCAGACGACCGCGAAAGATTCTCGATCGCGCACGCTCCGTCGCTCCGTCGAGGCCTCGAGGTTTGCACCGCGTCGTCGGACGCGAGATTGAACGACCGTAGGGAACGGTCGGGGGGAGGGGGGTGGGGATGATGATTGTAGCGTAAGGGATTGTACCGTGTCGTATGATGCGACCGCGGGGCATCGTCGTCTGATTGCTGTCACAATGAGCTTATTATCCCTAAGAAGCTAGAGAAGTCTTAACGGCTAGACTCGACGGCTTAACTACGTCGTCGATAATACGCTAATATACATTGCGCTCGTAGGTACAGTATAGCTTCCTAAGTGTGCTAACCGCTAAGTGTCCTAAGTAGCCTAAGTAGTCCTACCTATCGGTGAAAAAATGAGAACGCGCCGCTACTCGCGAACGGCGCGCGCTAATCACGGTTGATGCTGTGCGTTACTGACGTCCCCGATGTGTGTCCGCGGTGCGTCGCGGGCGTCTGCCCGTTGCAAAAAGGAGGACACACTGAGAATCGATCGATCCTTCTCTTCTGAGAACTCTGAAACGGAGACGTTGTTTGTGCGCCCGACGAGAGGCGCGCCGTCCGAGAGGGATCCTTGAGCGCGCGTCGAAAAGCCTGGAGAACGGCGCGCGGCGGACAATGTCCTGAAAACCGACGCTAGATCGGCGGCAGCAGCGGGCGCGGGCGGAGGGGGAGGTAGGGGGGATAGTCCCTGGAAGAGTATCACTGCATTATGCATAATCGAGGTGGAAATAATTTGAAGCGAATGACGACGATGATCTCGCTTTCTCTCTCTCTCTCTCTCTCTCTCTCTCTCTCTCTCTCTCCTCTCTCTCTCTCTCTCTCTCTCTCTCTCTCTCTCTCTCTCTCTCTCTCTCTCTCTCTCTCTCTCTCTCTCTCTCTCCTCTCTCTCTCTCTCTCTCTCTCTCTCTCTCTCTCTCTCTCTCTCTCTCTCTCTCTCTCTCTCTCTCTCTCTCTCTCTCTCTCTCTCGGCGAGATCCTTCCTCCTCCTTCCTCGCGCCCGTTGAACTTCGCTCTGCCCTCAAGGATCGATCTCGTCGACGTCGCTGGCTGATTAAATGAAATCCGACGGAAATCGTAATGGCGTAGAAACTACGTACAACGCGATTGAAAAAGTGCTAAAATAGCGATTGGTTTCTTCTGTGGTTCGCTCGTTTTCTCTTGCCCCCTCTCTTATTTTCTCTCTCTCTCTCTCTCTCTCTCTCTCTCTCTCTCTCACTCTCTCTCTCACTCTCTCTCTCTCTCTCTCTCTCTCTCTCTCTCTCTCTCTCTCTCTCTCTCTCTCTCTTTCATTCTCATTCTCACATTATCTTCAGCTCTCGCACACACGCACGCATCCTCTGGCACACACTTGCTCTCCCGCTCTCACCGTTCTCACACTGTCGTCGTCCCTCTAACTTTTTCTTTGGTTTGTCTTTCGCTCTGCCCCCCACCCCAGCCCCGCGCTTCTACACTTCTCTCTCGTCACTCGATTACGACTTAATTATTACAAAGATGGTTGTACAATAATATAATATATAGACTCTGTATTAGTTACAATAATATCATAGCGTCTCCTACGTCACGTTCGGCCTTCCTCATCGTCACTATAATCGCGAGAATCGGAACTGATTAATGGAGTTCCTTCGGATTAACGTCTCCACACTCCATACACCTCCGTGTACAAGCGCAACATCCTCCTCGTTATCACCGTTCTCTCGAGCGTGCCAACGCCGCGTACCTATGTGTGTGTGTGTGTGTGTGTGTGTGTGTGTGTGTGTGTTATGTGTGTATGCATGTATGCGTGTTTCTGTCTTGTATGCATGTGTCTCTTTCTTTCCATCCCTCTCTCTCTCTCTCTCTGTATATGCGCGTCTTGTATCTTTATTGCTTATTGCTTACGTTAACGTTCGCGCCGAAGAGGATCGTCGGAGAAACGTCGTCCGTGCGCATCCCGTCGCGATTCACCGGCCGGTCGCTCTCCTACGAGACGAAGGCGCCGCTCGGATCTTCGGGATGACGTTCGCGCGCGACGAATCCTTCGGGATATTCGATCGTTCTTGAGCGATGGGAACTTTTGGGTAATCGGCCGGCAACTCCGCGTTCGCCAACAGGCGAAAGTCTTCTCGCCGTCTTCTCCGCGGCGCGACGTGCGCTTGCTCGCGGCGAAATCTTGACGCGCGGATAAAGAAAAATGCTCAGGCGGTGAGCCGTGAGCCTCGAGGAAGCGCGCAGCCAGCTGCAGGTGCCGGGAATTCACGGAGAGATCACGGACAGGAAAAGAAAAAGCGGCAACTCCAAAGAGGAGATCGCCGCAATGAGACTCTCCGCAAGTACGCTCGCCTCGCTCCCGTGGCTCCGATACTGTTATTGCCCTTTTTGCGTGTTCCTCGTCGCGTCTAACGACCTCCCGATCTCCCCGAGCCTCGGCTGCGCCCGCGCGCTGAAAAGTAACGCGCGACATATTTAACGTGTTATACCGTCCAAGATCTCACCGGCTCAATTGGGGCTCGTTAAGCCTCCGCTTGTGCGCGACGCGCACGTCACTCGTTGCTCCTGCGAACGCGCGGCTCACCGGCAATCACACTTCCCTTTATCCCTCGTGGCGTGTCGCTTAGTCAGGACGAGGCGAGAGGTGGCTCTCTCTCTCTCTCTCTTTCTCTCTCTCTCCTCCCCTCCCTCCCTCCCTCTTTCTCTTCCGCTCGATCCGATCGAAGAGCGACGGCACGGTGTTCGCCGCGGGTAATTACATGTAATTATCGATATAATTATTACGTGTCGTCGATTACTCGGTATTTATCGAGAGGGTACGTGCCCGAGAATGAGCAAAGAAATGAGCGTTCTCGCCCGGCGAAGAAAATATTTACCGAGTAAATGCTCTCTCGCTTTTTTGCACTTATCGAGGGGATATAGTCTCTTCGTGTAGTATTCTCTTCCCTCTCTCTCTCTCTCTCTCTCTCTCTCTCTCTGCTCCTTTATCCGTCTTAAAAAGTAACGATCGCACTTCTTACTGGTTAGAACGAGAGAGAGAGAGAGAGAGAGAGAGAGAGAGAGAGAGAGAGAGAGGACTCCGACGATCGGTCCCTGCACGGCGAGTCGCGTCTTTCGCGCTCTGACCGAGGCTCGCGCCGATCGTCGCGACACCGCGATATCCTTCGTGATGTGATATGGTCTAACCATAAAAATCGCTCGATAACTTCTCGTCAGCTCCGCCCGACAGACTTCAATTAGCTAGTGCCTAACGCGCCTATGTCCGGTAAAAAAAGCTACTGGCCGGGGGAAACCCACGCTCGATCTCCTCTCGTCGCTTCGGCTCGCGTCGCGCACTACCGTCGCCGATTGTCCTTCCATTCACAAGCGCGCCTCTGCCCGAGGTCGTCCTTCTCGGGGTCAAGCAGGATCTCGACGCGATCACTCCGATTTCCGCCGTTTTCCCTCTTGCCACTCTTATCCGTTCGATTCTCCACGACGACGGGGTGGGCGGCTGGCCGCCTGCTCGTTCGCGAAACGCGACGCGATCGCACGAGCGCGAATTTCTCCCGACAGCTTTGAAGAAACTAACAGAAGCCGCGAACACGTCCGAACCCGCCGACGACGACGGCTTCCTCTCTCTCTCTCTCTCTCTCTCTCGTCCCTCGCGTCTCTCCTTCATCCGCGGCCGAAAATGTCGCACTCTCTTGATCCTTCCTCAGCCTCCGCCCGTTAGCGCGTCATCAGTGTCCTTCGTCACCACGACCACACTGAGTGTCCGGCGACGCTGTCGACTAATCGCCTAAGGACGTGTCCTCGGGTGATTTTGAGTAGGTCGCGCTTTCGATTAGAATCACCTGAATATCGCGGCGACCGCTGTCAGCAGGACGATCGTCAGCAGGTACGTCGGTCGGCCGATCCGCCCGCCGTTCGCTTCCATGCATTGACCTGGAACGACAGGAGTGACGGATACTTAAGACCTCGCGGGGAGAGAGAAATGTCGTCGCAGGAGCGCGCGTCAGCAGGAAGGGGGGAATGGAGAACCATCGCGTTATCTCGGCTGCGAGCCGGCGGAGAGCACGGCGCCGTGATAAATCACGGTTATTATACACAATATATACGCGTGCACACACGTCCGAGTGAAAATCAAGGCCGCCGGGGTAAAACGGACAACGTAATTAATGCGAGGATAATATATCCTGCATATTTAACGGTTACTTCGCGCCTGCGAGATAGCCTTAGGTCTAGCGACGCATAATTCAGCAGCGTTTATCAACGCGCTGTCGCAGTCTATTTGTCACAGAGAGCTGTCGCGCGCGCGCGCGCGTGCGAATGTCGCGGCAGATTATGCGTGGCTGTCACGCACTCCCCGCGACGAGATTTCAAGCGACGCAATGGATGACAATCGCTGACTCTGCGCTTTCGATTGGATGGCGCAGCCTGATGTCACGGGCGAAGTTATTGGACTATGTTGAACCGTTATGCGGCAAAACGGGGGAGGATTTCTCGTCGCTTCCCGTCGCCGCTCGCGTGAATTCGCCTGCCAGTTGAGCCTGCCTCCGATCGAGCGGGGTGAAACCAGGACTGTCCGGTATAGCCTGACACTTTCGGGCTACACCCGGATTTCATCAAATATCGACATATATATATATATATATGTATGTATACGCGGTGAAGGGGAAATCGAGTAAAGAATCGAGTAACAATTGATAAATACCCCCCGTGCGCGTCTCGAAATCCGCGCGAGAGAGAGAAGGGCCGAAAATCTGGCAGAGAGTGCCGGTCGTTGCACCCCAGCGAAGTACCATAGCGAGTTAGAAGGTTAGCCCCCTCCTCGTTTCCCACTCGCGCCAAGGCAGGGCGCGAGGAATGAAGCGAGGAATGAAGCGCCGGACGACGCGAAAGTTTCGCCGAAAAATCCGCCGTAAAACCGCGAGGGAGGGACTCGATCGAATAATCTCGGCCGGCCCTTTAAACGCCGCGCGCGCGCGCGCTCGCGGCGCGCACACCGCGATTGTACTCCCGCTGTTGTTCTCAGTGTTCTTTCTCTGTTCGTTGGCCGCGCCGCCGGTTTCACCAGCGCGCGCGCGCGCGCGTGCAGTCGGTGATAAAACGACGCTAAGCGTCGACTACGGGCAGGAAGGGGTTAATGAAGGTTGCCACTTACCGGTGCTGGTTGCGTTGAAGGCCAACAGCGGCGGGGGCGGCGGGATGCCCCTCTGACAAGCCACGGGGCTGGCAGTCAAACTGACAACTCCGCCGCTCTCTTTGTACATGAAGCACAGTCTACGGCTGTTCCTGTAGGGCTGCGGCCTGTTGTTCTCGCTCGAACGCCAGGCCGTCCTGCGCGCCAACGGGGTGGCGATTACGAACTGCGTGCCCTCGGCGTCGAACCATCTACCGTGGCAGGAGTAGGCTGGAAGGCAGAGAGAAAACACGAGGCTGCCAAAGGTCTTCGCGAAACGCGACGGAGCTCGGAGAGAAAGTTTCGGGATAATAACGGGCCGGGGGGAGGAGTGCCGGGCGGGTCTCGAGGCCGTTACCCTTCGAGTGCCATTATTCGCCGAAATAAACTTGGACGATGTCGAGGGTCGAGAATATCTACGGGGACGAGAAGGAGAGAGAGAAGAGAGAGAGAGAGAGGGAGGAAGAGAGGCCGTGGGGCGGCAGACGTGCCTCGCGGTTCTTTCAGACATTCAGGCATCTCGATCTTAATGTGGAATCGCGCGCGCGCGCTCGAGTATCACTTCGACTTTCGTAATGAAGTTACGACATTACCGGGATTGATAAACGGGCGCAGACACGGGCGAGTTTGACTGCGATAAGGCGCTCGCGCTCGCGCTCGCGCTAATATAGTCGCTTTTAACGCTGAAAGACTCGAATTCGTCATACTGTCTCCGGCTGATGTTTCCGCGAGAGCGCGATAAATGTCGCGTCTTCGGTGGACTTTCAACTAACGTTGACTCGATTAATATTAGCTACGCAAATTTCGCGTGCGCGCGAGGAGGAGGAGAGAGAGAGAGAGAGAGAGAGGGAGAGAGAGAGAGAGAGAGGGAGAGGGAGAGAGATGGACTCCTTCGTCGAGTTCTTATCTCTTCGCAGAAGCGGAACGGGAGTTCCTCGGGTCTTGAAAAATTTAAACTGATCATACGTATGCATCTCTCTGAGCGGTTATCAGTTATATTTCCTTTTGCGAACGTTTCGCTGCTATTTGCGATGAAAACTTTGTCAGAAGGACAGTTTTGCAATATTTCGTAAAATAGACATTCCCTCCGCTTCTCTCTTTATATCGGTACATCCCGAGTTGGCCGCCTGCGTCGTGTCTACGGATCCGTATAAAAATCTTGATCCTCTTGGCCCACTTGTACTTTTCATCTTTCTCCCAATAATAGCAACAAGATGCAGCAATCTCACGTAAAGTAGAAAAAAGTTGAAATAATAATAAAGCACGAACGATTTTCTCAAGCTAAACTGGAAGGAAGCGGGCGAGTAGTAAAGTTTGAAACTCTTCTCTCCGATTTGTCGTAGTATACAAAATATCCATCAAACCACCCGTGTCTCTCTCTCTCTCTCTCTCCCTCTACGCCCATCTCTAACCATCTACTCCCAACCGCTCAGCCAGCGTTCGGTCAAAAAAACAACACCCCTTCGCCGCGCGTCGGACCTTCCGCGCGGCCGAGAGATACCTCGAAAAAAATAATTCTCGCCGTCGCACCAGGCGTCGCGTGCTTAAACGGGGCTGTGATCGCAAGCGAAGAGGAAGAAAAGGCAGATAATTACCGGTGATACCCGCGTCGTCGTCGACGCAGTCACTTTGAAACTCCATCCTGTCTGCCGTGGAGCAGCCGACGGTTAAGGTCGTCACCTCGGAGCTGCACCTCGAGTCATCCTCGTCCCTCTTCTCCCGCCTTTCCACGGCGTCGTCGTCCTTTTCATGCTCCTCGAGCTCCCTCTTCATCCTCACGAGGTCCTTATAGGTCATACCTTTGTCGGCCGTGTTTCTCGGCGATCTCTTGCGCGGCAGGCTCTCGCCCGGCTCCGCGTAGTAATCCCCGAAATAATCGTCCTGCACCTGCAGCGCGCTGCTGGTCCACGAGCCGTCGAGGTCGACGGGCCAGAACGACCGGCCGACGTCATCCGTGTCCGGTCGACTTTCGAAGTCCTCGACTTTCGGATATCTCCTCGATCTGTTGGCCGTCCCACTGTAATCCGCGCCGGCGGCGGCGTCCTTCAGCGTCGCTGCACCTCGCCGCGTCGTTTCCTCCGTCGCTCTCGTCAGCCTCCCCTCGGCCCCCGCCGGCGCGAGTCCTTTGATGTCCTCCCCGGCGGAGCCGTACTTCGCGTACCTCGTGTTGCGTTTCCTCGACAGGTGCTCGACGTCGCGGCGCGCTCTCCTCGTCTTGGACCGCGAGCTCTCCTGCACGGCGCGTTGCTCCGGCTCGCCGCCTGACCTCCTGACTTTCGATCGCAAGGAGCGTTCCCTCAGCAGCTCCTCCAGCTCCGAAGAGCGCCAGGGTGACGCCTCGTCCGCCGGCAGGATGTAGTCCTTGCGGCCGCGGTTGCCGCCATGATTCGAGCGCGCTCGCCGGCCCATCCTCTCGTGCACCAGGTACTCGTTGTTGGCTCGTCGTTTCTCCACCTCGTAGTCCAGCTTCCGCCCGCGCCGGTCCTCGTTCCTCTCCTGAGCGTGGCGCACCTTCTCGCCGTCGCGACGCGCCCCCAACGATTCCTGATGCTGCTGACCTCTGCGGCTCTCGCGCGTGTTCCGCTGATTCTGATTCACCTCGGTCACCGTGAATTTGCCCAGGTACGGGCAGTTGCGCGGCTCCGGGGAACTCGCTGCGACAGAGGAAAGCAAGCGAACACGAACGTTACTCATTAGAAGACTCGAGAAATTAAGAGGGCTCTGGTAAGGGCCTGATTATTTTTCCCTAACATTAATCGGGCCCTCTACTAGGGACAGAAAGACAAGATGTGTGAGAAATGGTTTAACGGATCCTTACAAGGCAATATTAATAGGACGTTATAAGGAAATATTTTTATTACTGCTTAAGTAAAAATATTCCTTTTTTTTTTCTTAATCAGAAATTTAGACTGCAATTTCTTTATTTCCTTATATAACCTTGTTGGTATACATGAGATTTTTATTCCAAAAATATAGCATATTTTATGATAAAATATAGCCATTTTTAAATACATATAAAAATCCTGCTACCGTTTTCATTAAAGTTTACTGCATTTCAAAACGGAGGTGATACTAGAAAAATCCTTGGAAGAGACTGATGAATATAGCAACTAATGAAACTAATAGAATTTGTTTTTAATTGCGGTATAATTAAAAATATCTTTAAAAGCATCAGACAGAGCGTGCCTGTTAGAACGATACTGAACTATAACAATTTTATTACACGCTTCAAATCTTATTAATTTTCTACAACAAAACTTGATTTTGCATATCTAAAGCATCCTTAAGATCCTTCTAAGGCCCATATCAGTTTTCCATGTTAAAGCATTATTTCGTAAAATCTAAGACATCCCAAAAAAATTCTTCTAAAGCCCTTATCAGTTTTCTCTATCAAAGCTTTATTTCGTAAAATCTAAGCCCTAGAAGATCCATCTCGGGGCTTGACGTGGTGTAATAATGAGGCATCCCTTTTTAGAGGCGGGCGCCTCTTCAGGGGCGGAGCCCCTCTCCCGCTTAAATGTACCGTTTCTTATATTTAAAGTGAATGAAAACTGCTTGTTCAACATCAAATACTTCAACGTACCATTTATAAAACTTTAAAGTCAAATATCTCAGAAACTATAAGCGACGAATAAAATATAAGCATGTAATTGTATTAGGAAAAGTCACTCAGAATTTCATCCTTTATAACATATTTCAAAATGAATAAAATCGGCGACGTGTACCCTTTTCTATATATTTACCCAATTTTTTGCACGAGATGTCTGTGTATTCATGTGGCGTCGACCGCGCGAGCATGTCGCGAGTCTCTTTTCAAGAACGTCGCGCTCAAGTAGGTGTGCGAACGGCGAACGCGAATATTGCGGACGTTTGCATCCGGCGTTCGTTCAGTCCTCTTTGCAACTCGCAAAGTCGAAGGGAAAGGTGCAGATGTGAATGCGGCTGCGCGAACGTGCGCATCCCTCTTTTTCTTCCTTGGTCGGCTTATATTTGATACACCGCATCGACCCGCGAGATCCTCGCGCAAAATCGTGAATAATCGCGCGAGTGACGCGAAAACGCGCACAGTCGCCGCCGCCGCGCCCATCGTCTCGTCGCTTTTCAAGCGGCGCTGCGAGGTCGCTCGCGCAGTCGCCGTAATTGGAGGCGACGACGCGACGCTCATGTGAAGATAAATAAGATCGAAAGGAGTTTACAGCGAGAGGCAGGTTAATTTGGTAATGTGACGAGAATAAATTTGCCGTGTCATTAGCGACGCGACGACGGGTCGCACACACGCCGTGCGTTCAACGGGTGCGTAAACGTTGTAACATGCAAAACTCTTGTGTAATTTGCGATTTACGATTATATATTTTGTATTTATGATAAAAAGCGAACTGATTCATGACGCGTGATGCGCGCGCGCGCGTGTGCGAAATGAAAAATGACGGGGGAGGGGGGGGCGGGCGATAAATATTTATCGCTCTGGAGCCCGACGCACGGAATTACGCAACGGAGTTGTTACAACTATTATTATTATTAACGTCCGGCACGCATAAATACTAATCAACGCGGGTGGAGCCTAACGCTCGGACAAAAAGGGAGTCGCTCTAAATTAATGATACTATCTGCGAGAGTAAAGCACCGACCGATATGCTCGTAATTTCTGCGGCCTAAGAAGAAACTTTGAAGTTGAGTCTTAAACGGAATTTTAAATGCCGTAACTTTAGAAGTTGGGACAAGAAGCTCGACGAAGGTTATCGATCCCTGCTAATGATACTTTCTTGTTAGTGAGAAAGTACGGTATATTTTAACCCGGGGAAAAGGAAAGTTTTGTTTGAAGGAAAGAAAAAGACCATATCGATGTGTGCGAGTCTGCTCGCCGGGCCTGCGTGAAATCATATTACGTTTTGTCGCGTTTTAATACACTTGAAAATATTCTACGCGTACGTCTCTCGGAATTATTTTGCCCAGCACCTATCCGAGCAGAGAAATTAATAGGGCTCTGGTATAGGCCTGATTATTTTTCTCTAACATTAATCGGGCCCTCTACTAGGGATAGAAAGAGAAGGGACTTACAAGATGTATAAAAAAAATGGTTTAACGGGGCCTTATAAGGAAATATTTTTATTATCGCTTGAGATTAAGATATTCGTCGTTCTTTTCATTCCGAGAAATTTAGATTTCATTTCCTTTATAACCTTGTTAATATACAACAAGGATTTATTTAAAAAAGATATTTTAGCTTTATTCGGGCCTTATGCTTCACGAGGATGGTGGCCCTGACAACTTTTTGCTCGGGTACGCATCGATCTCGTCGATCTTCTCCACGATCTTTTCCCGCTGGATTTCGAAGCGCGTCGAGTCCCTCCGCCGCGCAAATCTCATTTACTCGTGTCGTTATTCTGATATTTTTTCCACAAGCGCGCGCGCATTTAGCGCGATAGCGCACTCCGCACTCTCTCGCTCTTGCTTCTTCATCTTTTTTCTGCCCCTCTGTCCCCTCCGCGCATACATAATACAGGCTACGGTAAATACCGCCAATCACGTACAAACAAGGGAAACGCATTGTGGTCTTAATGGAAGCTCGTTAGATCGTAGGAGAGGAAAAAGGCCGGCTAGGAGCCCGAGAGGAAGGCCCGGGGAAGCTACGAAAGACGACGAACGGCTATAACGAGAGAGAGAGAGAGAGAGAGAGAGAGAGAGAGAGAGAGAGAGAGAGAGAGAGAGAGAGAAAGAGAGAGAGAGAGCGTAAATCGACCGTAGGCAGGCACAATGCGAGCTCTAACGAGACAAATCTGACGACGCACCGACTCGAGCCAAGGGTGCCACCCTCTCTCCTCACCGAGCGAGCTGCATTATCGTTTTATCTCGATACCCCGTGGCTTCGAAGCTTGTAGGCTAACGACCAAGTTTTGTCCGTCGCCGCCTCTCTCTTTCGCTCGCTCGCTCGCTCGCTCGTTGCAAGTTTCGTCGCGAGAGAACGCGCTTCCGATCGCGAAGCGAAGGTGCGAACGACGGCGCGGCGCACTCGGCGCAAGAGAGAGAGAGAGAGAGAGAGAGAGAGAGAGAGAGAGAGAGAGAGAGAGAGAGAGACAAATGAAAGAGGAGACGTACTGATTGTCCCGTAAGGATAATACGGCGAAAGGTCTAATCGCTATTTAACATCGAAAGGGTTGAAAAAGTTCGGGGCGGAGAGTGAGCCGACGAAATTTACATTTACTCACTTCTTAATTAGAAAGTAAGATTCTCCGTCGCGAAAGTAACGGGGATCTCACTTTCTAATTGAGTCCCTCGCGAGAGAGGCGCTTTTTAGCAACAATGCCGCCTCATCTCGTTGCCTCGAAACTTAATTGTGAAAACACTTGGAAGACTGAAAGAAGACGGCGACATGTAGCGACCGGCGCGGGCGGGAGTCGGATTAATTGATCTTTCACCGCGGTTGACGTCTTAGATTCTTCCTCGTGAGAAATTTATACCGCGACGATAATTCGCTCACGCGACGTCTTTGCGACTCCCATTCGATTTCGACGACATCGCGACGGCGCACAGTGGGGCCAGATGACATCTTTTGGTTCAAGATTCTCTAGAGACCTGAATTTCCAACTCGATCATCGACACCAATAGATTGATCCTGAACAAATCCCAAAGAGATCTGTCTAGCCAAAATTTGGAAAAAATTATCGGTTCACGGTTCACGGATTTAGGATTTATCTTAAAAGTTTCGAGGCTTGAACTTAATGTTTTATAGCTGAATATTCAACGTCGAGTATTATTAGGTTCTCGAGCTATGGCTAAATTGGGTTCTTGGACTATTCGGGGCTCTTAATATATACAGTTTCATGCATCCACGAGCTAAAAAGTTGTCAGATTGATAGATTCTTAAGTTGATGGGTTTGAGATTCAAAATCCCTCAGTTTTGTGCTTAACGGGTCTATATTTGATGTTTTTGTATTTTGGGCATATGAGTTTTGGGGTTAATAGGTTTCTGGTTCAAGATCAAGATAAGTCTCGAGGTGTCTGTTGATTGGTTTCATAGTTTCAATACCGCTGAATACGCTATTAGATAGAAATGAGTGTCGAATAATGAGTATTTCACAAGTTTCTCGCGTTTAACGATAATTTTTCCTCTTTTGGGGCTACACTGTAAGAAATGATGTATTAAATCTAACATATTTCATGTGTCTCCTCAAATCATCCACTCTCATTTATGTGTTAATTTAACATACAGCAAATATATTAAAAAATAACGCACATAATATGTAAGAAATTAACACAAAAATTTAACATTTGAATGCCGTCAAGAATCACAATTTGTGTTAAATTGACATACAATGAAGTTATTTCAACATTTAGGAAAAGTAATGATCTATGATTTAATGAAATGAAAATGTTAGATTGATATAATCTATGTGTTAAAAATCCAATCTTCACATATCAGAAATGTTAACACTATACATTTAACACATGAATGATAACTATTATAATGAGGAAAGTAACACATTTTACGTGTTGCCTTCAATATAAAATGTGTCATGGCAAGAATTTATGCAGTTACATATAAATTGTGTTATTTTAATATTTGGAAATATCATTTTAGTACTTGAAAATAGATAATCTTAATTTAACAGAAGAAAGTCCAGGTAACACAACAACGATATGTTAAATTAACACACGTGTAACGACTGTGTAAAAAATTTGACACGAAACTTTCTACACACAAATAATTTTAACAAAAGTACGAAATGTTTTTAACTGTGTAGTGAATAATTCGGGAAAAAAATTTTTTCTTTAATCTTGGCAAGACGAATCTCTTCGGAATTTATTCAGGATCAACCTCATCTATTGGTGTCGATGATCGGTTGAAAATTCGGGTCTCTAGAGAATTTTCAACCAAAGAATGTCATCTGACCCCACTGTGCGGCGAGCCGCTCGATTTCGACGACGTCGTGGGCGCGGCTGTCTCGTTATTTTTATGCTTAATTAGACTCCACGGCGACTCCACGGCGATGCGCCAGCGAGAGGAGACTCGATTTTTCCGATTCGTTAGGCGATCGTCGGCCGTCAGGCGGGACGACACGCCAAGAGAGCGAGTTCACGGGGTCGCCGGCAGTCCCTTTGGTTCGTCTCGAGTCCTTTGTACTCGATCGGAAGGGCGAGTCACGGACTATGCTGATCGTTACCGCCGTATCGCCGCGAGACGAAACTTTAGCAGAGCAGCTCGTGAATTTCTGGATAATAAAGCACGCTTCTTAGCCGCGCGACTCGCTTCATTCCGACAAATTTTCCCGGCGGAAAATCTTTCTCGGACACGCCGACGGTCTTTTCGCCGCGCCCCGCTGCTGTAGACGCGTCGCTTCAGATCGCTCCGCTTTAACGCCACGCTATCGTTATCGCTGCAGTATGCCGTAAATTGCAAATTAGGTCTGTGTACGGGCGAAGGTATCACCCCCTTATCTCAATTCGCTAGTCTATCAGACGACAATGAAGTTTCCCAGCGTCCGGACGTCCCGAAGGATACACTTTTAAACGTCCGTCGCGCGTGCCCGCGTAAGAACGCGGGAATAACCCCACATTCCTGCGCTCTTACCGCAATATCGTACGGTATTTTTGAATACTCTGTACAGGCAGGTGGGAAATCGCATGATACGGTAACACGGGCGGCAGCAAGCGTCGACCTTGAGCGCGCGGCGTTCTCGACTTCGGCTTGCCGTTGAATCATAACGGTGCTCGGCACGGTGAATACGCGTGACCAATCCGAGTAGAAAAATTAATTAAGGACTCTGGTAAGGGCCTGATTATTTTTCCTTAACATTAATCGGGCCCTAGTAGGGATAGGAAGACAAGGACCCTACAAGATCGTTTATGTAACAAACGTTTATGTAATCGACGGGTCCTTATAAGGCAATATCAACAGAGCCTTGTAAGGCAATATTAATAGGCCCTTATAAAGAAATATTTTTAATATTGCTATTATTGCTGAGTAAAAATATTTCTTCTTTTCATTCCGAGAAATTTGGACTATAGTTTCTTTATTTCTTTATAACCTTGTTAGTATACAACAAGATTTCTTTATTTTAAAAGTATAGCATATTTTACAATAAAATATAGCATTCTTTGCACATAAAAATCCTGCTGCTGTTTTGATTAAAGTTTGCTGCATTTCAAAACGAAGGCAATATTTGAAAGATCCTTGGAAGAAACTAATGAATACGGCAATTAATAAAACTAATAAAATTTGTTTCTAATTGCGGTATAATTAAAAAATCTATTTAAAAAGACTAGATAGAGCATACCTGCTAGAACAATACTAAACTATGGCAATTTTATTATACGCTTCAGATTTTATTAATTTTCTATAACAAAACTTGAAACTTTACCTATATATATCTAAAGCATCCTTAAAAATCCTTCCAAGGCCCTAACATCAGTTTTCCATGCTAAAGCGTTATTTCGTAAAATCTGAGGTATCCTAAAATGATTCTTCTAAAGCCCTCATCAGTTTTCTCCATCAAAGCCTTATTTCGCAAAATCTAAGGTATCCCTAAAAGATCCATCTCGGGGCCTGATGTAATAATGAGACGTCCCTTTTAGGGCATTCTATTTTCAGTCTTATCGGGGCCTTATGAGAGGATGGCTCTGGGTATCCTTTGCTCGGGAAGTCGCTCGTTATTCTCGGGCTCTTTATTGTATGTCGATCAGCGTGATCGCGACGGCGGAATTTTCGGTATTCGTGTTGCAGTGACGCGGTAAGATGGCTGCCGCCGCACTTTCGCTGTCGGTGAGTGATTTTCTGAAAAAGCGTAGTCGAGATTCGCGTAAATTATAATATATGTATCGTCGATCCATCGATCGCCCGGCTGATCGTTAATGAAGCGAACCGTTTTCTTGTTTCAGAGCCGAGCCGGGAGCGAAGCTTGCGGCCGTACACAGACACGGATGTTTGCTCGTCGATCCGGTCGATGTCGCACCGGAGGATCCGGTTCGGGCCGAGCAGAGTCGGCTTGAAGGTAAGCCTCGCACAAATTCGCTGCGCTTTTCTATTCTAAACCCTTCGGCCAGCATGCCGACCGAGGCATGACGTATCATCGGAGCGATTCGGATTACGATCGCGAAGAATCGATCGGTTATCAATCCGCGCACTTGTTGTTGTTGTCCGAGTCGGATTCTCTAAATCTCTGATCGGGGAAATTGCAGTTTTTTGTCTGTTTTCTTCCAGATCTGGATGGCGGAGCGTGGCCGACTCTGAGCTGCGGATATTCGGTGAGTGAGCTGAAAATGGCTGATGTAAACTTTTAGTGGTGGCGGGTTCTTGATCTCGGCGAATTAAGCAGTTACCTGCGTGCTCCTTTGTTGCCTTTGGTGCATCCGAAATCTAGGCGATATCGCCGATACCGGTTCGATCCGGTGGTTGATCACGGAGGAGATGGAAAACTATCCTAGCGATTTCGGGATTTTCCTGCTGAGATTTTCGGCCCCGGCCGGGCCGGGAAATGCGGTGGACAAAGTATCGCCGCCTCGGAACCATCCTGCGCTTATGTATCCCGGGGCGGCGCGGATACTTACCGGTAACGAATCGCGCTTCCAATAATCGATAACAACCGTACAAGCACTAAATTACCCGCAGCGCAGCTTTCCAACTTCCACCAACTTGGGGCGAACTAGCTATCCGATCCGCTTTGGGAACGAAGAAAATCACGGAATTAACCGCGACAATTACCTGTACTGTCCCGAGATAGCGGCGATCGGGTTCACGACCTCTCGCTTCTCGTCGTTCCTTAACAAGCGCTCTGCTAAATTTACGCGATACCGCGACAGCCCGGCGAATCGCGGCGCGCCGCGCCGCGCCGCGGTGCCGCGCCGCGGTTTCGCGTATTTCCGTCGCACAATCGACCCGACGCGTTATCGCACGAGAGCCCGCCGCTGCGTAAGGATATCGACACGCGCACAGGGCGATCCTGGATTACATCAAGCGCAGAGTCGGCGAGTTTGCTCAGATCTGGATAATGAAGCGAGTTTCAGTCCCTTCTTTTTCTCCACGCTCGCCGTCTGATGAGACACAAGGCAGGGTCGGTCAATCGCGTGCCCGTCGTGACATCCGCCCTTCCTGTCTTATTAGGGCGCCACTTTTGAGCCGAAAGCCCCGTAGGCGAAGCGGGGAATCACCGCGGTATTATCCCGTCACATCGAACGAGTCCGCGTCGTTTCCTGACCGAGCGTGCTCCTTGACACACGGCAGTTCCAAGTTTTTAATTAATCGGTCGAGTGCTGCCTCCCTCGATTTTACTCCCGGCAGCTCCTCCACCTCCTCCTCTTTGCTCTTCACTGCATAGACCCTTTTCAGGAAACGAAACGGCCCCCCATCCCCTCGGGGCGGTCGATCTCGAGGCCGAGGGGAACAGATCGGAAATTTCGCCCCGTTATCGCGAGCCTAGTTCGCCTCGTCGCTCCTTCAGGCGCCTCCTTGTTGTTCGCCGCGGGAGACCGTTCGTTTCGAACGATCACGCGGCGATGATAACGACGTAATCGCGCGACGGGTTGCAAGCAGCTCTCGCGCTCGCTGCTTGCGGTCGTCCTTAGCGTCCTCGAGTCGAAATTCGAGTTGTACTTCGAGTCGATTCCGCACGTCCCGTCGAACGGCTCGACGTCGAGAGGCCGATCGGGAACATTGGAATGTGACATTATTAACGCCAGATGGAGATTGACATTTTCAAGCGGCGCGATAAGGATGATCGAAGCGACCGAGGGAGATTCCGCTTCTTATCGAAGAGCGGATGACGCGCTGCTAAGGACAAACAAAGCGCGCTATATCTCGTTACGGGCGCGCACTCGAAGAAGCTGCAGTCGCGCGTGCTTCGCTTATCGTCGTCGAAAGTTCAATCGGATGTAACGGCCGCGCGGAAGTTTGTAAATAAAAGAACGCGACCGCGCGCTTGTCTCCCGTTGGCTCTCGCGCCCCCTCCCCCTCCCCCCACCCCCCTCGCTCGGAGCAAGATGGATACACGTCGATACGTCACGCGTACTTTTACCTGACACGATTTACATTCGCGCGCGCGCGCGCGCGCGAGTTTCGCGATACTTTTATCCGGGCGGTAGGTTAAAGAGGCCGTGGCGATAAAACACGAGGAGAAGGCGGGCAGGACGGAGGCGCCAATTATTCTTCCAACGAGCGAGATCGGCCGCGGCGCGTTCTCTCTCTCTCTCTCTCTCTCTCTCTCTCTCTCTCTCTCTCTCTCTTTGTTTCGTTCGCCCGGAAATGACGCCTCGATTCTCGCCAAAGCGATAAATTTCCAGCGGAAATAACTTTTGGCAGGGTAGATGGCGGCGCGAGGGAGGCTACACGGCAAAGAAGGAGAAGACAGGGTGAGGGCGGAAGGGTAAGTGCGACCCTCCTCCTCGAAACAATCGCTCGCTCGCCCGCACGAGCGTCCGTCTTCGCTTGAGAAAAAAGACAGAGAGACGAAAAACTCGGAATCGGAAGATTCGAGGGATCCGTTCGCGTCATTCGATAAATTACGGCTGTATATTCGCAAAATAAATCTTCCGGTCGCCCGCCGTTGCAGGGGTGGGCGGCGGTGGAGCGACAGAAAGAGACTCTTCTCTCTCTCTCTCTCTCTCCCTCTCCCTCTCCCTTTCCCTTTCCTTCTCTCAATCAAACGTCGAGCGAATTGTCTCGTGTTCCGAAATAATAACAGCTAATATTCGATACTTCACGCTCGCCGCTAATATTCCAGGATTGCACACGAGCACGGAGCTAACTCCCGCGCGGTGCAATTTTAACTGTTCTCCTGCGGAAGGCACGAGAAGACGTTCAATTGAGCGTCAAGATGGAGCGAGATTGAGCCGCGCGCGCGCGGCGTCGATGAACTCCGCGCAACGGAATAAAGGATCTCACAGGAGAGAGTTTTATATTCGCGCGCGCGCGCGCAGAAGTCGAAAATCGATGGGACTTAACTCCGTCGTTTAGGGCTCAGGATCTTCCGCATCGCTTCCTCATTTATTATTTCAGCCGCCGCGTTAATTATAGAGCTTCGCTCCGCCGCGGTTACGTCTGCGTCCAATTAAGCGGTTAAACGGCCGAATGGAGCGGCCATTGTTCGCGCGCCGCGTTGACTTAATTAATTGATAAGTCATTCATAAATATTCATCCTTAATTCGTGCGTTCACACATTAGCGCGGCCTCCGGAAAACGCCCGTCCGCCCGCGTGCATTGCGTATTGTTTTAAGTTGGCGCCGTGCAGTCGCGGCGACCCCTCCCCGCGCCGCGCAGCGCCTGTGCAAATTTAACTCCGCTCGTCCGCTGACGCCTACACGTCGAGATTAAACGCGCTAAGCCGCGCGAGAATCGCCGATAATAAGATCGCACGGCGTTTGGCGATATTTACTCAGCGCGGCGGATCGCTCGTTTGCGAAACACCAGCCGCGTGATTTTCCCGCGCTTGATTGACGCGCGCGTTCGCTGCTGCTGCTGCTGCCTCGCACCCTCCGCGGAAATCGGCGGGCTTCGATTTCGTTACTTCCGCGCGGGAGGGAAGCGGACGCGAGTCAGCGCGCTCAGTGCGAGCGAGAATATTCCGATACGACACGGTAAGCGCGCTCGGTCGCAGCACGTGGAAGCAGAAGGTATTCCCGCAGACGAGCTTCCCGCTCCCGAGCAGTCTGCGGTCTCGCGCACGCTGGCTGCGGCGAAAGCTGCTTTGCAAGCGTTGCAAATCAGATTCAGCCGAGATTAAGAGCGCACGCCAATCTCGGCATCGGGAATTTTGCAACAGTCGCACAGTCGCGGCTTTCTCCGCCGAACGGCCGCAGTCAATTGCTCCGCCAATCTGATCTCAGCCGGGCTCCAATACGGCCGGCGGGACCTTCGGTTCCCGAGTGTGCCTTCGCTCGCGATAACGGGCGTGTCATCTCTCCCTTCGAGATCTTTCTTTCCGCGAACAGAATTCCTTCCTGCATGTCGCGCACGATCTATCGCCGTAAAAGCGCGCCCGGGTCTGATTTCCTCTCCTTCATCATCAGGTCGGACGGTTAACGCGGGAATCGGGAAGCCCTTCCTCTCCGGTCCCGCCGCTCCCGCGGCGTCGATCTAATTAATTAATCAATCATCCGTAGAGATATACACTCTCTCGATTCGGCGTCTAAACGAGCACTTAAACCGAAGAACAATCGCCGACCCGTTCATTATCGCCCGCACTTCCGGCCCGCGTAATGTAACGATCGCTCGACGCGAGGCTCTCTCTCGTTCTCTCCCTCTCTCCCTCTCTCTCTCTCTCTCTCTCTCTCTCTCGAAACACACGGCGGGAATCTCCTGGAGCGGCTATGAAAAACGGTTCATCAATTCCGTAGTACGGAGCACGCGCGCGCAGTGCCGTCGCGCACATTCTCCAAATTAACGTCGAGCAGCACGGAAATATTCGCCGGCGTCGCCGTCAGCGGATGGCGTTTTATCGGGGCGGAACGCGCCCCGTATTCTCCGCGAGTAAACACGGATGACAACCGGTGTAATTAAAGCTGAGTGCCCAGCAGGACGTCGATCGTTATAGCGGCTTGATTATTATTGGCCGGGCAACATTTCGGCCGTGCGTGCACGGCGCGCTGCGCCGGCATAATTTCGCATCGCGAATATTAAACCGCTAAGTATAAAGCGCGCGGCCGGCTCCCACCCATCCCGCCCCCCCCCTCTCCCCCGTCGGCTCGCGAAAACACCGCAAAAATTCATCGGGCAATCCGGCGCGAAGGGGCAGACAGGAGGAGGGCTGGCGTTGTGACGTCGAATTTAAGCGTCCTCGTCGACGATTGATCGTTCGGCCGTTCGGCGAGTTGCAGGAAATTCTCCAGAGTCTCATACGAGTAGAAAAATTAATAGGGCTCTGGTAAGGGCCCGAGTATTTTTCCATAACATTAATCGGGCCCTAGGAGGGATAGAAAGACAAGGGCCCTACAAGATGTGTAATAAATGGTTTAACGAGTCCGTATAAAGCAATATTATGAGAGCATTATAAGGCAATATTACGAGGGCCTTGTAAGGAAATATTTTTATCATTGCTTGAATAAAAATATTCATTCTTTTCATACCAAGAAATTTAGAGTGCAATTCCTTAATTTTTTTTACAACCTTGTTAGTATACAACAAGAAACTTTTATTTTAAAAATACAGCACACTTTGCACAATAAAATATATAGCATTCTTTACACATAAAAATCCTGCTACTGTTTTGTTTAAAGTTTGCTGCATTTCAAGACGAAGGCAATACTTGAAAAATCCTTGGAAGAAATTAATAAATATGGCAACTAATAAAACTAATAAAATTTGTTTTTAATTGCGGTATAATTAAAAAAATCTTTACAAGAACCAGATAGAGAACGTATTTACTAAAACGACGCTAAACCATGACAATTTTATTACATGCTTCAGATCTTATTAATTTTCTATAACAAAACTTGATATTGTATATCCAAGGCATCCTCTTAAAAATCCTCTTAAGGCCCACATTAGTTAAATTTTGTAAAATTTAAGGCATCCTTAAAAAATTCTTCTACGGCCTTTATCAGTTTTCCCTGCGTCAAAGCTTTATTTATTAGATCTAAGGCATACTTAAAAGATCGATCTCGGGGCCGGACGTGGTAATAATGAGGCATCCGCTTTTAAGGCATCCTACTTTCAGTCTTATCGGGGTTTTATGCTTCATGAGGATGGCGCTAACAATTTTTTGCTCGGGCATCCCATTCGCAGAAATCGCTTGGCCAAAGAAACCGAGGTTCTCGCGATTACGATGAAGGGAAGGAGGTTCGGTTTGGCGATTCGATTTTAGCGGATTTTAGCAATTTCGTGGCCGAATTGGGCATCCGCTCGGATCTGAGAGAGAGAGAGAGAGAGAGAGAGAGAGAGAGTCGGCCGGCCATCGTGTGCGAAGGCTTACCGCAGGACGAGTTGTTACAAGAGCGCGCGTGCCGTTTTTCATTAATCTGACTTTTATTAAATTTTCCCGAGTGCGCGGCCATACTCCCTTTCTCTCTCTCCCCATCTCACTCTTTCTCTTTCTCTCACATTGAACGCGCGCCGGCGTTGTGTCGGCTCGCAAGATAAAATTATTTCCATAATGCGATGCATATTTCGCGAACGCGATGCAATAATAAGCCGACTTGGCCGACTCATGTGTTTTTCATAATGTGCTTTTATTAATTGCGGCGGGCGGAGTGTCCTTTCATTAATTAATACGATCCGATGCAATATTGTGATTTAATTCCCTTTAGCCGGATTCCGCCGTACGGCGGCCGCAACAGTTGCCGATTTCTCATTTATTATTCCAATTGCAGTGTATGCGTGTGTGTGTGTGTGTGTGTGTGTGTGTGTGTGTGTGTGTGTGTGTGTGTGTGTGTGTGTGTGTGTGCGCGTGTGTATCTATATATGCATGTTTATACATATATATGTATATATGTGTGTGCGTATGTATATATTCGCGCGACTTAATTAATTCGCGATGGTACGACCACTCGTTGCATGCGGCACAAAGTAGACATCAATTAGCAGACAGGCATAGCGCAATCAACGGGACACTCGGCGAAATCGATTCTTCCCTTTTGTCGCGGCGCGTCGCGCGCTCCGTTGTCCCGTTCGCTCTCCCTGGCTTCCATTCCTTTTGCCGGCCCTTTCTCTTTTTCCGTAGGAGGATAAACTCGCGCGCGGCTTCCTTCGTTTAATCTGGCGCACTTGTACTACAATTTAAAATGATCAAAGTGCCGCTGTGGAAGAAACAACGTTGCCTCTCGTAATAAAAGTTTCATGAAGCCGAACGAGCCGGGAGAGGGGAAATCTGAAGTGCCGGCGAGGAAAAACAAGCGAGCGCTGGGGCATGGTGGGAGGGAAGGGGAGGGGGTCAGAACGGACATAATAGAGAAATAAAGAGAACCCGTCCAGTGCGGATCGGGGCATGCTCTATTATAAAACACGGAGGAGGTGCGGGAAGCCGAACGTGCGGAATTACGAACAGCTGAACGCGAAGAGAATCCTATCGCAGGTACGACAGAGGAGGGCGAGGGAGGGTCGGGCTGCGAAGGATGAAGGAGAGACTCCGAAGTGTGTCTCCGTTTCTCGAGGCCTCGAACGACACGTGGCGGATTTATCACCCGAGTTGTCCGCCGAAGCCGCTAGTCGTTTTTCCGTTTCGCTCGCCCGGTTAATTATCGTCGCCCCTCCGTGGCAGTTTCTGAATTAGCTTCCGATTATTCCGGCTGCTCCTCGCGCTAATTGTGAGCGCAGCTCCCGCTCAGCGGACCGAGAAGAAAATCGTTCTCGAGCGGAACAGTCGCGCTTCAGATCATGAACTTGCCGAAACTTTCGGCGAAGAGAGACAGAGAGACAGAGAGACAGTGAGACAGTGAGGGGGAGAGGGGGTGGGGGAGAAGAGGAGTGTATCGGAGAACTCGAAGGGCGCGGCAAGTTGCGGTCATAGTTTGGAGCGGAACGGGCTTCATTAAAAGTGGACGAAAGAAGGGCGAGGCGGGGGTAAAATAAACAGCGGGCGGAATCCGCGCGATCTATTCATCTGTGGCAGCTTCACCGGCTCGAAGCGTTTTCTGCGCGTGCTCTTGATGTCAAATAATCGAGTCGGCAAGTTGTTCCTACGTGTTACGCGCAATGTGTCGTAATGCGTCTGCGACCGGAGCGAGAGAGCGACCGTCTTTCGCCCACAGATTTGTCAATTAATCGTGCGAGAGTGACCCTCCTCATCCGAGAACGTCGTCGCGACTACTCGATCATACACCGCCGTTCTCGCGAGTTTCCCGAGCAAAAAATTGTCAGGGCCATCCTCATGAAGCATAAGGCCTCGATAAAGCTGAAAACAGGATGTCCTAAAAAGGGATGCCTCGTTACCACATCAGGCCCCGAGATGGATCTTTTAGGGATACCTTAGATTTTACGAAATAACACTTTGATAGGAAAAGCTGAGAAGGGCCTGAGAAGGATCTTTTAGGGATGCCTTAAATTTTACGAAATAACGCTTTAACATGAAAAACCAATGTGGGCCTTAGGAGGATTTTTTAAGAGGATGCTTCACATATACAAAATCAAGTTTTGTTATAGTGAAAATTAATAAGATCTGAAGCGGGTGATAATATTGTCATAGTTTAGTATTATGTTTTAGTAGGCACGCTCTATCTGGTTTTTTAAAAGATTTTTTAATCATACCGCAATTAAAGACAAATTTTATTTGTTTTATTATATATAGTTGCCATATTCATCAGTCTCTTTCAAGGATTTTTCTAGTACTACCTCCGTTTTGAAATGCAGCAAACTTTAATCAAAACAGTAGCAGGATCTTTATGTGTAAAGAGTGTTACATTTTATTGCAAAGTGTGCTATATTTTAAAAATAAAAAAATCCCTGTTGTATACTAACGAGGTTATAAAAAAATAGAGAAATACAATAAATAAATAAATAAAGAAACAATGAAATTACAGTCTAAATTTCTTGGAATGAAGAGAATAAATATTTGTACTCAAGCAGTGATGAAAATATTTCCTTATAAGGCCCTGCTGATATTGCCTTATAAGGCCCTCATAATATTGTCTTGTAAAGACTTGTTCAACCATTTGTCACACATCTTGCGGGGCCCTTGTCTTTCTATCCTCACTAGGACCCGATTAATGTTAGAGAAAAATAATCAGGCCCTTACCAGAGCCCCGTGAATTTTTCTACTCGGCTTGAGACAATTCGTCAAATCTGAAAGTTTTCGTTTCGCGAGGGAGAATTCCTCCGAAATAACGGCCCATCCCGTCGTCGTCGTCGGCGCTCCGGTTGCCACGTTGGCTCGCTTCGAACGATGCGTTAAAACTATCAATGAACACGCGCTGCAACGACGATAATACGCCGAAAAAGGGAGCTCGCACATAGAGGGGGAGATTCCACGACTCGCACCGTTAGCTCTCGGGGCCGAGTAAAGTTCACCAAGGAGCGGCGGCTTGGCCGGGTCGTGCAGGTAACAGGGGAAGGACGCCGGCGGGGCTGGCAACGGAGTCAGGTGACCCGTGTCAAGTTCAAAGACGCGAATCCCAAGCTCACCGGCGTTTATTCCGCGCTCGTGAAAGGCCGGCGTTCTCGCAGAGGCAGCCGTGGAACGACGACGACGACGACGACGAGGTCTCCCTGATCGAACCACCGTGAAAACGTCGGGCTCCTTCGACGCAGAAATTATTTCTTCGCGACTTTAATCCCGCTTTCCGGCTGTTAGCCGCGACGACCTTGCTCGTGCGCGCTCTTATGCTCGCCGGAGTGCCGAAAGTCTCTCGACGGGGATGAGCGAGGGAAATTTTCGTCGGGTCGAGAGGCACGACGCTCGACGTCGAACAATGTCGACGTCGACGTCGACGTCGACGTCGACGACGATGGCGACTGCGACACCGCGAGAACGAAGAATCGGAGCATTCTGTGCAAATCCATGACGAGTCGGCGGCGGCCGTCAATGTCGGCGCGCTTTTCCATAATCGCGTTTCCCATTATCCGGATAGCTTTTTATAGCCTGACGCGCCTCCTCCCCCGAAGCCCCCCGCGAAATGCACCGACTTTTGCATTAACGAGTGCATTAAGGATTATCGGCACGACACAATAATCGCGTTAGCCCGCGTCCGTATTTATACGCGCGGCGCGGCGCGGCGCGGCTCGCTCGCTCGCTCGCCGCCTCCGCGCGCGTGCGTATATTTTCGCAGATTTGATTTTCTACTTCTATAACGGGGAATACCCTCGGGGCTAACGGCGAAGCCCGGGTGGACTTTAATGAGATTAAGCGTGAAAAACGAGCGTCCATTGTATAATGCATATCGCGGCGCCGGTATTCGCCGTTCCCTCAATTCGCAATTTAATAACTCACGAAAGTGAGAGACGACCGTCACCCTTCGCTCCCTCGCCCTCCCTCTCCTTCCCTATCCTTCCTCTCCCCCCGTCGTCGGTGCCTCCCCTCCCCCTCTTCCTCTTTCGCCGCCTTTTTTCGCCGTTTCTCTCTCTCTCTCTCTCTCTCTCTCTCTCTCTCTCTCTCTCTCTCTCTCTCTCTCTCTCTGTCTCTCTGCGCGAAAAGCAAACCAACGTCCTCGGGGGACGTCTACGGGCATTCGAGCTTCTTTTCTCGCGACTCCCTCTCAATGTCGACAATGTCGAGCGAGAAGTTTTCCATTCTGACGAACTCTCGCGCAGCCCGTCTGGTCTCGCTCGGAATGTCGATGAATGAGTACGATGCGCGTTATACTGTATTATACATATAGCATGCACGTGAACTTGAGGGCTGTCAGGGTAGAGACTGATATTGTCAAGATTCGCATTGTATTCCGAGTCGAAATTTAGAATTTGGAATGTCTTCGGAGCAAATTCTTTTCCTCTCTCGTTTGCGTCTCTAATCATAGCCTGTAATAATCTTGGTTCACGAGTCTGATTTTGAATTTCATCCGTTTTGCGCGTCCTGCGATAATCCAGGATAATAGGTCGTAAAGAATGGCTGTTATAACGCTGGAGCCTGAGATTATTATCGTGAAGTCCGCGTGATTAACCCTTTGCTGCATAGCGATTGTCTCTCGGATTGTCACTTATCGTCCAAGCTTGTTTTTCCAATAATTAAAATTTTTCACCTTTTCATCAACTTTCATGTCAAATAAATAATTTGTTATTAATAAGCATATGCTGAACAAAACTGTCGTTTTTAGAGAATAAATTCGTTTACATGAAATATTCAGTAATAACGTATATTTCAAAATTATTATCTGCGGGTTCTTGGGGTCGCTGAATACAAATCCAGTGTGAACGATACAAAATTCAAAATAGCGGACCCAATATGGCGGACGGAATTTTCAAAATCAGTCGAATTCGCTTGAAACTTGTTACTCGGGGGTTTTTGAAGTCGCTGAATATGAATCCGGTGTGAAAAGTACAAACTTCCAAATGACGGATCTCATATGGCGAACATAATTATAGAAATAAAATAAACTAACTGCGCTTGAGAACCGGGCAACCGGGGACCAGTATCAACCGAACTTTGCCGTATATATCCGTCATAGCTCTGGCATTTTCGATAACGAATTTTCGATAACGAATTTGTAACTAGCAACCTGAAAAACCCTTAAATAACATATTTCAAGCGAATTCGGCTGATTTTGAACATTTCCTCCGCCCTGTTGGATCTGCCATTTTGAATTTCGTATTTTTCATACCGAATTTGTATTCAGCGATCCCAAAAACCCCCGAGTAACAATTTTCACAAATTTATATTTAATAGAAAAAAACGTGCAACAAAGGGTTAATGCAGAATCTACGGCTCGCGGTATTGGGATAACAAAACTAGTCCTTCGGAGGATAACATTGAATTTTAATTTATCGGAATAGGTATATCGGAAAATCTGGCTTGTTAAAACAATAGTTGACGTGACGTCGTAATGTTTGGCGCCACTTTCGGAGATCGCGCCGAAGCAAGACGGAATTTGTTGTCTGGCAAATACCATTGTCGTTTCGGGCAGATTTCATTGTACCGCTGTCCGCTTCCTGCTTCCCGTCGCTTCCTTTGGATTCGGGAGTCTCAGCACTTTAAATTACCGACGGAAAATCTCAGAATGAGTTGCGTCCTTAATATATATCCCTCCCGAATCGCAATCCCGTCTTTTGCGCGGCTAACGAATCTGTTTCGCATAACTTTGCCGCCACTGTTACCGCGTTATCGGCTCGCTCGCAAACTTCATACGGAGAAACAATAGGCTCCGAAACAACTATGACACGAGCTCGCCCGCCTACCCTCAAAAAGAGAAAGTGAGGGAGGGAGAGAGAGAGAGAGAGAGAGAGAGAGAGAGAGAGAGAGAGAGAGAGGGAGAGGGAGAGAGAGAGAGAGAGGGAGAGAGAGAGAGAGAAAGAGGGAGGGAGGGAGGGAGGGAAGGAGGGAAAAAAGAAAATCGAGAAAAAGGGCGAAAAAAAGCGAAACGAAAAAGAAAAACGGATGTCGCCGTGTCGACGAAAGTCAGAACGACAAATAATTCGTCAGAACGATCAAGCGCGGCGCCCGATAGAAATTCAATTCCCCAAGGGCGGCAACGCGTAAAAATGGCGCGTCCAACGAGATGGAATTTTTGGCACGCGTTTTTTTTCATACTTCATTGTGCCCGGCGTTCTTTCTCTCTTTCTGCGTTTCCTCTCTCTCTCTCTCTCTCTCTCTCTCTCTCTCTCTCTCTCTCTTTCTCGCTCACGCTCTTTCTCACTCATTCTCCCTTTGTCCGACTTCGCGTGCGTTTTCTCTCCGGTTCGTAGATCGGTTCGTTATGCGGCTACAGAGTTTTCCATCCCCATTGAGTTTTCAGCCCGTGGACCGCGGTGTCTTTCCAATAGCGGCGTGCGGAGGAAAGGGGGGGGGAGGGGCGTCACGGGCAAATTAATTCGCGTGTTTGCGTCGTCGAGGATCGACTCTAAAGGCCCCGGCCTTTGTTCCAATAATTCCATCAATTTTTCCCTTTTCGGCAATCTTCCGCCGTTCCATTCGCACCGGCATTTTCATATTTGACTCGATTATTTCGCGTTCCGCATATGCCGGCACGCATTGCCGCCGCTATTAAATTTCGATTGGGACTCAGCTTAATAGTTTTATCGCGTTCCTCCTGCGCCTAATTCCAACTTTCTTTTACCTTTTGCGATCCGCCCCGCCCGGCCATCCGCGCTACCACCGCGCCATTCGGCACCGACGCAAATTGCGAATTTTCACCGCGCGTCTTTTTGCGCCCGGAAACGAAGATGGACGTTTAATGATAAATTCTTTTTCCGACCGCGATATACCCTTCCGCGCGCGAAAATCATTAGCGGGTCGTAACAGAGAAGGATGACCTTTTTATGGGACAATGGATAACTTTTTAAAGGGGCCGACGCTGTAAACATTACCGCAAATTCTCCTCCTCCATGAGTGGACGGACGGCAATCGCAGCTTATCGCAGTGCGAAAATTTGATACATATTGTTTGTATGTCCTTCTGACGAATAAAACCGTCCAATCCGCGCCCGTTCGTCGCGAACGAAACTCGCAGAGTCAGAAGCCAGTGTCTTTCCGAACGTGACGCGTGGATTGTGTCCCGTGGATTAATAATTTCGGGTGCAGATGCAGAAAGTATACGCGTTTCTTTTTCTTCATAAATAAAATGATTTCGGTGGTCAAAGCTTGCGTGCTTTTTTTAACGACCGCGCTAGCAGAAACGTTACAGGCGTGCAAGGTTCGCACGGCTAGCGCGGGGCTTGAAAAGGCGAAACGCGGTCTATTCACCGCGAACGAGGGGATGCGCGATCCTGAAAAGTTTTAATGGACGCTTTACTGTTCGCCGAAAGTACTTTAATTTTATCGGCAATACCAATTATGCATTCCGAGCATATGAATTACGCGCACTCGCGCAGCGTGGCCGTAATATATATATATATATATATATATATATATTACTTGAACTTTCCGCCGTAATAACGGCGCTTTATGCGCACCGCTTTTCGAATCGTATTCGTTACACAAGACACTCCGCCGAGGGCTCGCATTAATGGCGGAGGTAAGGTCAAGTAGAGAGAAAGAAAAGAAGGGGAGGAGGCGCGCGTGAGAAAGAAGACGAAGAAGAAGAAGAAGAGAAACGTAAAATTCCACTGTGGATTAATCGCGAGTGCCCCGGAAACTTGCCCTCCGCGTTGCTACTCCTCTCTCCGAGGGAGTTCACCCGTCGCTCCGGCACGATCATTCGTAAGCTCCAGGCGCTACGCGCTACTTAATGGAACATCGGCCCGGGCTTGACGCGGGATTTTGGGTCAGCATTACGTATGCACTCTACGCGAGGGTACGTGCGACGGGTATGTGCAATCGATGACCTTTATCGCGCCAGTCGTGCCGAGGGTCCGTAAAACGTCATTAATGCACCGCGAGTTCCTGTCCGCGTTCTACCGTCATTTCACCGTGACGATGCGCGCCGGAGGGGGAGGGGGAGGAGGAGGAGGAGAAGGAAGGGGAGGCCGGTATAAACGCCGTTTCGGGCGTGAGGG
This sequence comes from Harpegnathos saltator, assembly GCF_003227715.2. Classification (NCBI taxonomy): domain Eukaryota; kingdom Metazoa; phylum Arthropoda; class Insecta; order Hymenoptera; family Formicidae; genus Harpegnathos; species Harpegnathos saltator. The sequence goes on from NW_020230360.1 coordinate 319,623, forward strand.
AAAGGAGAAGAGGGATGGCACGGTGTCGGAGGACGTTTTTAGCTGAGTTAGTATATTCGGTCGCTTATGTAATCAATATACGAGGGTGAGAATGAAGAAGAGGTGGAGGAGGAGAGGAATAAGAAGAGAGATGTGGGCGGGGGTGGGGAGGGGAGCGAGGGCGAGCGAGTGCGTCGGCGGAAGCGCGAGCACGACGATAGGGAGGGTGCGAAAGAAATAGAGGGGAGTTTATTCCGGCAGAAATACGAGGGAATGAGGGAAGGCCAAGGTGGAAAAGATGGAAGAGTCGTGTGCTTTGTGCCATTTAAGGGGATGAAGAGAGTATCGGGGTATTTTGGAGGATAATCGATATCGCATCAGTGAGACGGGAGGCGGTGAGAGATGCGCGTTTACAGAGCGGCGGTAGTCGTTAATTGGCGGTCGGTTATCGGAAATAGATTCCTAATGCGATAACGGAAGAACGGCCTGTCGATATCGTTATCGTCGCTCGAAAATATTAATAGTCCTGATAGACTTGTTCGACTTGTGTCGGCGACGACGCGAAAACTTTGCGCGAAAACGTTCTCACGATCCGCTCAAAGCGAAACAGTCGAGACAAAAAATAAAAGAGAAAAGAAAAAGAACCAAACATACTCGCGAAAAATCAGCGAGAAGACAGAAGTGTCGTTATCACGAATAATCTCGCATCGAGTTTATACTGTTAGCGTCAGCTGGATGGGCGCTGGACCGCCGATGATATCGCGACGTTCCGCGCCGAGGGGAACTTTTCCCGCCGCCTTAATTTCCCGTGCGCACTAAACTATAACGCACCTAAATTTCTACGTCTCTCGCCGGATCGCGTTCCGCACGCGGGAACGTCCGATAATTCAAAGTTTCGTTATTTAAACTGCGCGCGCGCGCGCGCGCGTTCGAGCGAGCGGGCGGGCGGCCGGGCGAACTTTGCGACGATGTATAACCCGGCGCGAACTTTCGAAAGTCGTAAACATCGTCGCCGCTCTATTATAGGAGGGTGGCTTCCAAAAATTATATATACTTCCCCGCGACGAGTTCTTCCGAATTATCGGTTCGCCAGCGGTTCGCGGTATGAACTTCCAAACGAGTCGGTATGAAAATCCCGTCGCCGTCGAGACACGCCGAGGATAGGCATTTCCTCGGTTTCTCTTTCCTCGTTTCGTTCGCTCAAAAGGACACTGCGTGCTCCGGAGCTAGCAGACGAGGAGAGACGAGCTCGTTCCCTCTTTCTCTCTCTCTCTCTCTCTCTCTCTCTCTCTCTCTCTCTCTCTCTCTCTCTCTCTCTCGCTCCCTCTTCCTCTCTAAGCCCTTTCGAGCGGTTGGAAGAGATCCACGGAAGGAAAAAGGGTAAGGGACCGGCTTGGGCCTTCCGCTGACGTCGCCAGCAATCCCTGCGTTCGTCCACCCGAGGAGAGCTTGCAGTAGCACATCTTGCAGTTTCGGTTTTTGCAGCGCCTCGTCTCGCTCACACACCGAGACGCGGCATTCGGTTTCGTTGCCGCAACCCTCTTGCTTTTTCCTTCGTCCCTCTTTTCTTTTTCGTCTCCCCTCCCCCTCCCACCCCATCGCCAGAACGCTCTTTGTAGCTCTATCTCTCTTTCGCTTTCTCTCTCTCTCTCTCTCTCTCTCTCTCTCTCTCTCACACGCTCTCGCTCTCGCTCTCTCCCTCGCCGTCGTGGTTTCTTTCTCTTCTGCTTCTTCCTCGTTCCTCTCCGTCCTTTATTTCTTTGCCTACGCCCTCCGTTTTCCTTTCGTTTCCTCATACTTCGCCCCTTCCCACTTGGCCTTTCGCCTTCGTTGCTTTTTTTCGTTCAGCGGACCATAGCTTCCCTATCCCCCTCCGCCGCCCCTCCCGCAGTCGTTCCTGGTCTGCGTCTGTTTTCTTGTGTATCGCTTCCCGTTCTTCGTTAGGGCTTCCGACACTTTAATACGTCGCGTCGTTTTGCTCGCCTTGTTGCGGCCGCTTCGCTCGTTCGCGATGTAACTATCGTTGTAATCGTCGCTCCTCCGGCCGCGCGACGATGTCATAACGCGGCTTCCTCGCGCTCAGCCGACGGATGTTATGAGAGACGCGACGCACCGCGGCCTTGATGATTTTTACATATCTCTCTTGCCGCCACCCACCCCCCTCCCACCCTGAATAATTACGTAATTGACAGCAGAAGATGCGTCGAGGAGGAGACACAGCGCGTTTTCTTTTTCTTCTTTTTCTCCTGCTCCTCCTCCTTTTCTTTTCTACCTTCTCTTCTTCCTCGACTCTTTTTTGCTTTCTGAGGAAACAAAGCCGTACGATTTCTTTCATTTCCTCGCGGAGCTTCGCCGGCGCGCGGCGCCTCGAAAGGCCTCATGGCGTTCGGGGTCCTGCCAATCCTCAGACATTTACGGTCTTTTAGAGGGGGTGGATGGGGGGCACGGAATGAAAGAGGATCTCACTTCGAGTTAATGGGGAATCCCTCGACGTGTACAAAGACGGTATACTGATGCGCGACGGCCTTTAGAAAGTGCTTAAGTATTCGCTAATTGAAAGGAGCTTTTGTCGTGCTTTTGCAGCGCGATGCTTGCCCGGCGATTCAGACGTCCAAAAGTCGATGAAATAATCTCCAACTTAGACGTCTGCTGCGCCCGGACTGCGCTCCTTGCACGCGCCATTGCAAAATATATTGTTGATTCCTCTCCTCCCCCCTCCTTCGACAAGTAAATTCCGTAAATCTGCATCTGTGTGTATCCGTCGATGCGTCATTGCCGTGCCGAAGATGAGAAGTAGTCGGCAACTCCGAGCCGATCGATTTCGGTGCGATCGTACCGTCAGAGTAGGGGGGAGGGGGATAAGCTTACACAAGTATCAAGATAAAGAGGCAATCGCATTTACGGGGATGAGGCACAAGTGTCGCAGCAAGAGAACGTTGGACGTTTGGAACATTGATTCCCCGAGGAAGTTTGCGCGCGTTTCGCTTTAATCTCGCCGCGCTTCCGACGGAATAACCTGAGTAGAAAAATGTATAGGTGAGGGCCTGATTATTTGTCCCTAATATTAATCGGGCTCTAGTAAGGATAAAAAGACAAGGGCCCTACAAGATGCGTAACAAATGGTTTAACGGGTCCTCATAAGGCAATATTAATAGGATCTTATAAGGAAATATTTTTGTTATTGCTTGAGTAAACATATTCGTTCTTTTCATTCCAAGAAATATAGACTGTAATTTCTTTATTTCTTCATAATCGGTCTTCTTTCTTTTATCGTTAGCATACAAGAATTTTTTATTTTAAAAATATAGCATATTTTACAATAAAATATAGCATTCTTTACACATAAAAATCCTACTGCTGTTTTGATTAAAGTTTGCTGCATTTCAAAACGTAGGCAATACTAGAAAAATTCTTGGAAGGGACTATTGAATATGGCAACTAATAAAACTGATAAAATTTGTTTTTAATTGCGGAATAATTAAAAAATCTTTAAAAGGGCCAGGTAGAGCGTACCTACTAAAACAATAACCTACTAAACTATGATAACTTTATTACACGCTTCAGATCTTATTAATTTTCTATAACAGATGCTTAAAACAGCCCTTAAAAGATCCTTCTAAGGCCCGCATCAGTTTTCCACATCATGCGTTATTAAAGCGCTGTTTCGTAAAATCTAAAACATCCCTAAAAGATCTTTCTAAGGCCCTCATCAGTTTTCCTTATCAAAGCTTTATTTCGTGAAATCTAAGGTATCCTTAAAAGATCCATCTCGGGGTCCGATGTGGTAATAATGAGGCATCCTTTTTCGGACATCCTATATACTTTTAGTCTTATCGGGGTCTTATGTTTCATCAGGGCGGCTCTAACACTTTTTTGCCCGGGAAATCGATATCGCGCGTGCGACGTTCGCGCGGCTGGTTGCAAGATTCGAGCAGCGAATATATCGGCGGCGAGCGATTTCGCGACTTGGAAACGGATTATCGGTCGCGTTTCGACGATCGACGAGCTTGTTAATTCTTCAAGCCAGCGGCTCTTTGAGCCGCGCGCGAGCGGACTCGCGCGAGCGGACTCGCAAGCGCGAGCTGCACGCTGCGAGCTAGGCTAGCCTCTCTCGGCCATCAGGTCGCAGGTGGCCGCGTCGTACCTGCTGCGTCTCGTAGACGAGCGGCTGAGCCCGTATCCATGAGCCGTCTGAGAATTGGCAATTTGCTTGCAAATTTCGTGCGACGAACCGCCGCCGCCGCCGCTGTTGTCGTCGTCGTCGTCGTCGTCGTCGTCGTCGTCGTCGTCGTCGTCGTCGTCGTCGTCGTCGTCGTCGTCGTCGTTGTCGCCCGCGGGCGTCCGTTCGTCCACTCGCTGTATCCGAGATTCTTCGGATTTTCCGAGCGAAGGCGAAGTAGCCCCTGGACGACGCCTTTATGGTCGCACGAGTGAATCTCCGTTGGGCGAAGAGACGCCTTCACGTCCGATTTACATTTTCGCGCGCCCAGCCGCGCACGGAGGGGGGATTATTTGTACACAAATTTATATGGAGAAGAAATTGCATTAAAATGTCGCGCGCGGTGAGAGATGAACGCGAGAGAGAGAAAGAGAGAGAGAGAGAGAGAGAGTCCGCGAGCCGACGTGTTTTTCTCCGAGAAGCGCGCAAAACTCGCTTACGCGCGTCGCTTCGGCGCGAATGTAACAAACTTAGGTTTTTCATTCCCACTCTCGGCGCATGCCAATGAAATCTGCCTTGCAAATTACGCGGCGTCGTTAGCCGCGCTCGCGGACATATCGTTATTTTCCTTGAGAAATCCTTGTTACGCGAGCGCGGCCGCTTACCGGGGGATCCTTCGGCAACAAAATTATGTTTCTCATTTCTACTTCCTGCATTTGATTCGAGTTTCACTTGCAAATATCGCGATGCCGCGTCCTTCCCCCGGCGACGCTATTTTTCTCCCTAACTCTGGCAAGTTTCCCCGGAGCGCGGGCGTGCTCGAGGTGGCCGCCGGGCGGAGCGGCTGGCGGGCGTAGGGGGGGAGGGGCGCGGGGAAGAGAGCGAGTAACAAGGATTTTCCGCGTCGAAATTACATCTCGCTCGACGTTGTGTCTCTCGGATGCTACAAGCCATTCCGCGGCAGTCATTTAAACGTCTCTCACGATGCCAGGAAAACCCCACCCTGTCCCCGCCCCCCTCTCTCTCTCTCTTTCATCACACATAATGCATTATCCCCCTAAGCACGAGAAAACTTTAGCCCGATGGAGATTCTCCGAGTCTCCGATTCGCAGACTTTCGAACGACTCTCCCGAACGAGCGATCCCGCCGCCCTTCCTCGCTGTTCGTCCTTCGACTCGCGCAGGAAGGCGCGGAGGTCTCACGAATTTTTCGCTCGCTCGGCGGAGAATCGATCGGCTTGAAATTTTCAGGCAGTCAGGTCGTTCTCGCGGCGCCGTGCGTAAGCGTAAGGGATTTAAGCAAACGGTAACGGACGCCGCTAACGGTAACAGGATTATCCGGCCTGCGTTTCCTAACCGCGAGCGGCGCGCTGCGGCGCCCGAGGCGCGAGTGTATACGGTTTCGATTATCTCCCTACGTGCTCTTATCACGAGGCAATTTGCCGGAATTTCCTAAAGACACGAGACACGCGCGCCTAGAATTGAATATACGTCAACCGGCCGGCCGTGGCGCGGCGCGGCGCGGCGTCTCGTTATTCCATCGCGAGTCGGAGCTCGTCGCTCCGCGGACGGAGACGGTTTTTCCGTCCCGGCCCGACTGTTTTCCTTCGTCTCTACTTATCGTACTTCGCGCGTCGCGTGAGATTACGCGTGCGTCTGCGTGCGTATGTGCGCGCACGCACGCGGCCGTGTCAACGCGGCCGCGGCGGTCGGCGAAATTAACAGAAAACACGCGCGACGGTTCCTCAGCCTCGACTCGCGTGCTCGACGGTCAAGGCAATTGTTTTCCTTTAATTTAGCCGGAAATAGCGGCCACGGACGGGATTGACCGGCTATGTCGGTCACGTTCCTCACGCCCGACCGACAAGTCAGACACGAGGAAGCGGCCTCGTCCTCGTCCTCGTCACCGCCGCCGCCGCCGCCGCCGCCGCCACTACTCCCGGTCTCCCGTTGGGCTTCTCCTCGCTCGCTTCCCTCCTCCGAGAGGGATCTTCCTCCTTCGCCCGCCAGTTCCCTCGAATTAACTCTCGCCTCACCTTCGTCGCGCTCGAGAGCTTCGCCGGGCGAGCGCCAAGGGTCGTAATCCGAGGAGACGATTATCAATCGAGGGACATGGCTGAACGAGGGGAGTTTATCTTGCCCCCTTCCCAGCCCCCCTCGTGGCCGCTCGTAATTGATTGGAAACCCGTGATACATCCACCGTCGCGATAAGGCGGATGATGCCATTGTCGGACGGCGAGTGGCCGCTTCCTTTTCCTCCCTCCAGGTCTCGGTCGCTCGTGTCTCCGGACGATACTTTCCTCCTGCGCGACTTCTCGAGGATGAGGATACGCGCATAATTCGGGCCGCGACCGGAACGCGAACACGCCGCAAACAGTCTTCAATCCGCTCCTCCTTCGTCCTCGGTCGCTCATCTGCCGTCGCGAGCGATGTTTCAGCGAATATCAGAGTAACGTCGGCTCCGTTCGCCTCGGCACGTCTCTCTCGTCATTTCCACCGACCGATCGCCAAAGGCGCTCGCCTCACGCTGCCTGTCCGTTTCTACTTGGATACGCGTAATCAGCAGCGCGGCAGTAGTTCCCGCGGCGCGCAACGCCGCGGCGTTCGAATTGCGACGCGCCGTCTCCGCGGCCTCGAACCTCGAGAAGCCAGAAAGGCGAGGGTCGGAGAGGAAGACGACGTTCCCGAGTAGAAATTTTGATCAAGTTCACCTAACATTGATAAGGACTTAATAGGGTGAATGAAAGCAAGGGTAATTCTAAGCAAGTCAGTCCTTATAATGTCCTAACGACGAATGACCAAGGAAGACCTTTATAAGGTTATGATTGGGTCCACATTAGGACCTTAATGTATGATATATTAGGTAAATCGGAAAGTTCCGTCCGTTTAGCGACAAGTAGCTATAGCTAGAACTGTCGTTAACCTGTAATGTCTAAACGAAGCTTAATAGTTTGTTTTGACATCTGTCAATAACATTCAGTACATAAAGGTATACGTTTGCATCAATAACATTGTTTTTCACTGCATCGAAAATGTCGAAATTTGAGCCAAATAAGCGTCATTTGCGCCAAGTGTTAATCTTTTGCTTCAATTGGGAGAAAACTGCAGCTGAAGCTCTCATCGAATGCTTGTAGAAGTTTAGTTTATAGTGATAATGCTCCTTCCGATAAAACATGCAGAGAATGGTTTCGACGCTTTAAAATTGGTGATTTTGATGTAGAGGACAAAGAGCGTTCTGGACGGCCAAGAGTATTCGAAGACGAAGAATTGCAGGCATTGGTGGACGAAGACCCATGTCAAACGCAAAAGTAACTTGCAGAAACATTAAATTTTGCTCAATCTGTCATTTCCGATCGTTTGAGAGCCTTAGGAAAGGTTTACAAGGAAGGAAAATGGGTCCCATATGAACTGAAGCCAAGAGACATTGAAAGGCGAAAAACCACCTGCGAAATTCTGCTCGCTAAACAACAAAGAAAGGGGTTTTCGCATTGTATCATCACTGGGGATGTAAAATGGATTTATTTTGACAATCCCAAACGTCGAAAAACTATTTGCGATCCCGGCCAACCCTCAACATCGACGCCAAAGCGGAATATCCACGGAAAGAAGGCAACGCTCTGTATTTGGTGGGATCAGAAGGGTGTGCTGTACCATGAACTGTTGAAAAGTGGTCAAATAGTCACAGGAGATCTCTACAGAGAACAAATGATCCGTTTGAGCCGAGCATCGCACGAAAAACGACGAGAATATGAAACGAGACAGCATAAAGTGATTTTGCTCCATGACAACGCTCGGCCTCACGTCACAAAATCTGTCAAGGAAACGGTAGAAGCACTTCGCTGGGAAGTGTTACCCCCATGCGGCTTATTCACCAGACTGTGTCTCTTCCTTTCCTACCACTTGTTTCACGGTCGATGGCACACGTACTTGCTGAGGAATGCTTCAATTCTTATGAAAACGTCGAAAAATGGGTCTTTGACTGGATAGCCTCCAAAGATCAGTCATTCTTTCGCCGCGGAATTTGCTTGCTGACCGAAAGATGGGAAAAAGTCATCGCTAACGACGGACAATACTTTGATTGATGTACTTTTTCATTTTGTTTCTTAAATAAAGCCATACGTTTTGCAAGTAAACGGACGGAACTTTCCGATTGACCTAATAATATGGTTCAGTTAATCAGGTCCTTGTCGGGATCTTATTCATTGTACCTAATATGATTTGCATTATCAAGCTTTAACAAAACAATTTTTGGATGTCATTTCCAAATATAAAGATGTTTGCATTGAAAAAACACTTCAGATCACTTGAATATATTTGTAAAATGCTATAGAAATTATCCTTTTTTAGCAGTCAATAGTATTATCTTATTGGGACCTGATGGGTCCAAATGAGGTTAACCTGATCAGGACCATGGGATAAATTTCTTTAGTCGAGTTGAAATGGCCGTACGGAAAGAACCTGCGCAAAAAGTGTCCGTTTTTCAGTCCCCGATTTTTAAATTAAATTTTATGCGAAACGATAGCTCATGACATAAGACATTAATCACAAAAACGTTTTACATTGAGCATACGATTGGAGATACAGAGATATAGAGGGTCAAAGTGGTCACTACCTACTAAGGAAGTTTGACACTAATAACGTTTTATCGCACAAATTTTTGCGAAATTCAGTATCTATGGGTCCTTTGAGTTGCTTATTACGAATTCGATGTCAGATTTAAAAAATTCAAAATGGCGGATGTAATATAGCGAACGCAAATAGCGAAGCAATTATTTACTTTTATTAGAACTGTTATTATGTGATTTTTTCGGTTAGCTGATTGCAAATTTTCAATCAGATTTACATTTACCTTTACTGCATTTACTGCAATGAAAAAGCTTCTAAATATAACAAATAAAACTATCACGTTATCCTTTATGCGTCATGTAACGTATCAATTTGAATTTGATATTATTTTTATGAAAAAACAATAAAAAAAAAATACTTTTTCTACTCAAAAATTGTCGTTGAAAAAATTACTTTCGAAAGCTGATTGCGAATAGAAAATTCGCAATCAGCTAGCCAAAAAAAAAACCGCAACATAACAGTTCCAATAAAAGTAAATGATTGCTTCACTATGTGTGTCCGCCATGTTGCACCTGCCATCTTGAATATTTAAAATCTGACATCAGATTCATAATCAGCAACTTAAAGAACCCATTATATGATATTACACCGAATTTTATAAAAGTTCGTGCGATAAAGCGTTATTAAAGTGTCATACTTTCTTAGTAGGTAGTGACCATTTTGACTCTCTACATCTTTGAAATCAATCGTATGCTCAACGTAAAATTTTTCTGTAATTAATGTCCCATCATGAACTATCTTTTGGCATAAAATTCGATTCCAAAATCGAGGACCGAAAAACGGGCAAAAAGTCGACCCTTTTTGCGGAGGTTCTTTGGCGACTGGCGAGCGCGACGGCCCGGTCGCGACACCGAGACGGGCGCGAGTTTCTAATTTTAAACGGGGACCGCGCGAGGACGAGACCGGTGTCGCCGTGAAAATACCGCGCGAAGAGTAACGGGCGCGCGTGTTCGCTCCGCAGGATTCGAGGCCTGCTCCGAGATCGGCTTCGGAAATTTTGGCTTTAGTTGCAAGATTGGTAGGTCTTGGACAGAGTTGAGAAGTAACTCGTTACTTGTAACGAAGTTACAGTTACAGTTATTTTCTTTTTTGCTAACTACAACTTAACTTCGTTCCATTCTTTCCACCTATAACTGCAACTTAACTTAGTTACATTTGTTTGACAACTAGTAACTAATTTAATAGTTACTTTAATAGCTACTTTATATATTTCAAACTTAAATTTCTGGCAGACCAGCGCGATAACGCGACGTGCGATGCTTGATATCCAATAAGCTTACAATTATTCGGGTTATGCATTTGGAAAATGCACTATTGCGTCACCTTTATCGTTCATTAGATGTAAAACAAGGATAAAATGACGCAATAACGCTGATGAATATCTTCTTCGAACGCAACTTGTATTTCTTTCAAAAAATTATTATACTCCTATTGGATATTTTCGTCGCGCGTCGTCAGTCCTTAATTGTTAACGTAATCTGCGTTCAGTATGAAATGTGCTGCGTGGTTTCAGTTATATAAAAAATTCAAGCAATGGATAAAACCTCAATCTTTAGAGAGGGATTTTAAAATGCCATGGCCAGCATATGTAGAAATATTCGAGTTACAGCAAAAATTTGGAAACGAGAACAACTGGGCATTTCTCCGCAAAATTTGCGCTGGCAAAAAAATTATTCATGCAAATGGAATTTCAACTGCAAATTTAAGAAAACATATGAGTGTAAATCTTTATTTATAAAATATCAATATATTTCTTAGTGAAAAAATCTAATTTCTGATATTAAGATTATTTTTAGAGTTTTTAGTATTTATTATCCTCGTCAAATTCATTCGCTTTCTTATAATAGTTATTAATAGTCTTAAAGAATAAATATGAATTGCTTATTTAAATTAATGAATCTAAATTTTAAAAATATATTATATACAATATGAGGGATATATAATAATCAACAAACTACTTTTATGTAAAATTGAAGTAATTTGCACAATTACGAAATTTAAAATAATAGCACAATTATTATAAAAAAGTAGCTGAAAAATAACGACTCGTTAATTTCTAAATAACTATAACTGTAACATGTTACTTTTGAAGGTCAGTAACTTGTAATTAGTTACTTTTTCTTTGAAAAAAATTGTAACCGTAACTAGATACCTTTACAAAGTAACTTCCCTGTGGTGGGATTCTTTAACTCGTTATTGGAGTTGACGACACTTTCGTTATCGTTGCGCAGCTTTTCTACGGTATACAAAAGCTGCGCAACGATAACGAAAGTGTCGTTAACTCCAATAACGAGTTAAAGAATCCCACCCCTGGGAAGTCTTAAACTATCACGATCGATTTTACGATCGGGAGATTCGGTAACCGAGGTAATAATAAATAATAAATCTGTTCAGTTCTCTATTTAATATCACAAAATTGGCAGTCAGAACCAAGTTTGCAGACCGAAATAGTACGCGGTACTATTATTATAGTTATATTATAATAGTATAATATATTATAATAGTAGATAGTACGCGGCTGCGAAGGTCCGAGCGCGAACGTCAGCCGATCAATTACGGAACGTGTCTGGATTTAAGGCCTGCCAGTCTTACAACTAAAACTAAAGTTTCCAAAACCGCGATTTCGCAAACGTGCCTTCGATAATTTTCGATTCACCGACCGACTCGTTACTCGCGAGCGGCCGGGCGCACGCTGGGATTAAATGAGTGTGGACAAATTAACGAAGCTCGGCGCGACGCGCCGGCACAATACCGCCGCGATAAAACGCGGGATCCACGGCCGATTGTTTTCGAGGGCCGCTCAATCGGAATCGTCTCTTGTCGCGTACACGAATGCACGCTGTCGCGCGCTCTTACGTAGCAGGCAACGCTGAGCGGATTAACGGTGAAATATTAATCGGCCGAAAACTGCGACAGAGGGACGCAAGGTAAATTAATGCTTTCGCGCGCGCGTTTTGACGAGGTTCCGGCTGATAATCGATATTGTTCCGGGGCTCGCATGCGGTGCATTATAACGAGGGGGAGGGGTAATTTTCTGTTACAACACGAATTATTTTTGTATATATATATATATACAATACGCGCTTTCGCTCCTCTCCTCTTTCTTGCTCTGTCTCTCTCTCTCTCTCTCTCTCTCTCTCTTTTCGATGCTTGACTCCGGCTGATTCGCACTGAACCCTCTGCAACGTCTTATTCTACATACACACATACACACGTACGCACGCACGCGCGTGCGCGCGCGCGATAATAGAGCGCGCGATAAAATTTACGATGAAAATTCGCCGCTGGAATTTATAGCAGCCGTTAGATTAAAGGCCGAGCGCGAGCACATCGAGGCACGCGGCGCGGCGCGCTTTGAGAGCTCGCGTGCGATCCGATAGACACGGCAAACGAGTACGCTAATTGCGCACACATTGTATCCCATTACGGCACATTTCGTGTTTTATACAGCGGCGGGCGATGCGCGCCGGCTCGCGCGCGTACACACACGCGTTCTCTGTCTTGCCGCGTTAGCGCGCGACGGCGGGGGCGAGGGAAGGAGGCGGAAGGGGCAGAGGATGAAAGTAAAGCGACCGGAAGATAATTCAATGAATATATTAAGGCCGCGAGGTAAAATCGCATTTAAAAACCGGCCGGCCGCGCGGATCGTTTCTGGAATGGAAGTTGCCGCATTAAGCCGAAAAAATGAGCTCGTTGCACGTGACGTTTATATCTTCGTACGCGCGCGTGTGTATCTCGGAATTAAATCGAGCTACGGGCAGTTCGATAAGTGCTTTAAACGTTTATTTCGCGATCGCGTAGCGGCGGCAGGAGGGCCGGGGGCCCCGGGGGGTTCGATCGAAACGCGTAACAAAATAAAGTCATTATGCGACGGCCGAGGAACTGCCATTGCGCAATCTTCCGCGAACTCGTTGACAGACACAATATGCGCGCGAGTCGGGTAGGATTGTCGAAGGGGCCGGCGGAGGGGGATGATTTAACAGCGGCATTAAATTTGCGCCGCCGCATTGTGCGATGGAAGTCACAATTAAATTCGAAGCGGGCTCGCCGTAAGCGCGCTCGCAGCGCCACGGCGGGCGATGACGAGAAGGACAATTTCCGCGATGATGATTTTGTATTAAAATGATCACGTCGCTGTACCGCATTATTTAATTATTTAACCGCCAATTTGCTAATGCACCGATCTCGCGGCGGCGGCGGTGGCGGTGGCGGTGCCGAGCGAGCGAGCGCGCAAGCGCCGGCGCGAAAATTCCGGGGCGGGTATAATTTTAGATATTACGTGATTACGATTCGCTATAATCACTGGACGCACGAGTGGTCGTGCGCGCGAGTTATCGCGGAATTGTTCCTAATTATCGACTATTAGTATTTATAATTAACGAACCCCGTAGCGACTATCAAATTCTCTCGTACCTCCTGTTATTACTTGCTGAGAACTGCGCGTTGATCATTAATAATCGAGCCTGGGCGCTTATCGAACGACGCTTCGATATTATTTCACGAGCTTTTAGCCCGAACGCGAGCGAGCGTTCAAAACGATCAGGAGCCGTAACGAGGAAAATTGCACGTCGAAATCGTCGAAAGGGAAATCGGCGACTCTCGGCGGTCGGAATTCGCGTCTGTTCTCGCGGTGGAAAACCGCTCGATATTCTTAGCTCGGCTCTATTTAGAGAGCGAGTGTACGCGGAACCTCTGTTGAAATAAAGCTCGCCGCGTGCCTCTTGGTCTCTTGGCCGACAGGTGAGAGAGAGAGAGAGAGAGAGAGAGAGAGAGAGAGAGAGAGAGAGAGACCGCTTAACGAGACGTTTTTCGTGCCACATTGTGGACGACCACAGACCCGAGCAAAAAATGGTTAGGGCCATCTTCATGAAGCATAAGGTCCCGATAAGACTGAAAGCAGGATGCTCTAAAAAGGGATGCATCATTATTAAGGGATGCATCACATCAGGCCCCGAGATGGATCTTTTAAGGATACCTTAGATTTTACGAAATAAAACTTTGATAAGGAAAACTGATGAAGATCCTTAGAAGGATCTTTTAAGGGTGCCTTAAATTTTACGAAATAAGGCTTTGATAAGGAAAACTGATGACGATCCTTAGAAGGATCTTTTAGGGATGCCTTAGATTTTACGAAAAAAAAACGCTTTAACACGGAAAACTGTGGGCCTTAGAAGGATCTTTTAAGGATGCTTTAAATATACGTAGGCAGTCTGAAAAGTTCTCGACCTGACACATACATGGCATTCGAAACTGTCAAACTATAATTGTATTGGAAAGTGGCTGATCCCTGATATAAACCCATGTAAAATTTTATTCGATGTGTCAAGTCATTCGAGTAGTAGCACCAGTTGAGAAAGCTTTGTGCAAGATGGGTGCCGCATTTGTTAACAATTGACCAAAAGCGCATTCGAATGCGTATGTCTCAAGCGTGTTTGGCAACATTTTAATCGTTTTAAGCAAAATAAAATGGATTTTCAGGCGTCGTTTCATAACTGTTGATGAAACTTGAATCCATCACTATACACATAGAGCGAAAAGAACCTTCCGGAATCACACTTTAATGATGGTATTGAATTATTGGAAAGACGTTGGTATAAATGTATTGAAGTTTCAGGAGATTACATTGAAAAGTAAAATATATTTCACGGCAAAAAGAATTTTCTTTCATTGTTAGGCCGAGAACTTTTCAGACTGCCCTCGTAACAAAATCAAGTTTTGTTATAGAAAATTAATAAGATCTGAAGCGTATAATAAAATAAGCGTAATAAAATTGTCACAGTTTAATATTGTTCTAGTAGGTACGCCCCATCTTTGCTCTGGTTCCCTTAAAGATTTTTTAATTATACCGCAATTAAAGCAAACTTTAGTAAAAACTGGCAGAATTTTTATGTGTAAAGAATGTATGCTATATTTTATTACTGTAAAGTATGCTATATTTTTGAAGTAAGAAATTCTTGTTGTATATTAACAAGGTTATAAAGAAATAAAAAAATTACAGTCTATAAATTTCGTGGAATGGAAAAAAGTAAGTATTTTTACTCAAGCGATAATAAAAATATTTCCGTATAAGGCCCTCATAAAATGTTACCTAAATAATGCTACTACTCGGGGACTCGCATGCATCGACTGAGCGCTCCGCGAGAGGCTGCGTCTGAAGAGGACAGCTCGTAGGCATTCGACGTCGACTTCGTCTGGCTCCGCTCGGAGCGAGCCAGACGAAGACGACGCGCTCGTGGAGGGTGCAGCTGTCTTTAATATCTCATCTCCGAAAGTCAGTCTCTCTCTCTCTCTCTCTCTCTCTGTCTCTGAGGAGGCGCAGTCTGCGCGTGCGACGCGCTTTTCACTTCTCACCTTGATCCGTAAAGTTCGACGGTACTGAGGTGGGATTAACGACGTAATTAAGCTCGCTACCGAACGCTGGCAAGGTAGGCGCTAGTTTGGCCGAGATGAGTCCCGTGGCTGAACTCGCGTGCAGCCTCTTGCAGCTCGGAGGTCACGCTCGACCTTGGCAAAAGTGAGTGCCTTCGCGGGGGTCCGAAGTTTTACAAAGATCGAAGGTTAACTCGTCCTTCCCGGCGGTCCTTTTTCGTCGTCCTCTTCGTCGCCGTCGTCTCCGTCGTCGTCGCCGACGTTGTCGCCGTCGCCGCCGCTGCCGACGACGACGACGAATTTCTCGAATGAAATGCCGGGCCGGATGAAAGGAGCCGTCGTCTGCCGTACGAATGAAAGGGTTGCTTGGCAAAAGTTGAGTGTCGAGCTTGTGGGGCGGCACGCGTGGCAAGGGGCGGCGCGGGGCGGCGCGGGGAGCGACGGAGAGCGGGAACGACCGGCGTTACAAACGGGACGTAAGTGACAAGTTGAGGGATTGCCGCGCCTACGTGGGCGCATTGTGTGCAATCGCCATTCGCGAACGTGCCCCGTACTTATTCTTCGAGGATTTCCAGCGCCCCGTGAATGCTCGCGGAAATATTGCCGATCGCATTATTCCTCGAGCGTTACCTCGCGCCACCCCCTCTTCCTCCTCCCCCCTCCCCCCACCGCACGCTCTCCCTATTGAAAACGTCGCGCGCGCGCGCGGGACTCGCGGCGACTTGGCTTGAAGAACGAGGTCGACGAGAGCGGAAAAAAGTGGTCCCCCGGCTTAGCCGCCATCAACGTACATAGGGCACGCGAGAGCCTCTCGGGCGGCGGAGGGGGGGGGAAGGGGTGAGAGGCTGGGAGGCGAAACGAGAATAATTGGACGGCTAGCGCTAACGATCGCAGGTCGGAAAGTTGGCATCTTTCTTGCCGCTTCTCCTCGCCTTCGACTCGCCGCGGACTCGCGCGAACGAGTGAGACACGCCTTCCGCGTTAACTTCCGCTGAGATGGATTAGCCCCAATTAGCAGACCGAGAAACTCTCGTCGTGTGAGAGGGCAAATTGATAAATTGGTGATTGGCAATATGCGCGTTAAGAGCTGCGGTTGAGCTTTGCGGGAGAGCTCGCTCGGGGTCTTAATTGAGTTACACATTCTTCTGATGCTTCTGATTATCGGAGGATTTCGATGTGCTGAAATTTTCTCAGAAACTGTCGGAGTACCATTTGGCGAGACATGACGTTTGCGGTTTGTCGTTGACGCTTTTAGTCCCGCGGAAGTTGGAGAGTCATTGGACCCAGATCCAACGGACAGACACCTGACAGTGATCAAACTTCTAAAATGGTCGAGATCGTGTATTTTTAATGATTTCCTTTCAAGCATGCAGCGGTCGATCTTGTGTAAAATTTAGAGTAGAGAGGTAAATTGGGACACTGTCGCTAATTGGGCCACTCGCCTTACCGCGCTCCAGCCGTGCGTTTTTTCACGCCGCTGCGGAGTGTGAAGCGGAGAGAAAGAGAGAGAGAGAGAGAGAGAGAGAGGCGGGGAGGGGGAGCGAGTGAACATGCCGAAGCGCAGCGCGCGACACGGAGATCCATTACAAAGTCCGAACGGTTTACAACGTATATCAAAACTCGGAAACAAAGTTTGCGCTGCCAACGGCCGTAAATTCGGCGCGCACCGGCGAGCTTCCAAATCCACCGTTTCCACCGGTTGACCGTCGTTCGATGTCTTTCGCGGAATCCGCGCTTGTTCGATCACTCCCTCGCGCGCACTTTCCCGAATTGCAATGCGCGGCTCGTCGGGAGAAGAATTTTCATCGACGCGGTCGGCGGATTTCGCCTCGTAAAATATGCAACGGCGGGACTATAATAACGAGCGTGTTCTGTTCCGCAAAATCCTGCAGCGAAATTTTGCTCGCCAAAGCAAAATTTCGTCGACGCTCTCGTCTGTTGGTCGGCACGCGTGTCTGTCTGTCTGTCCGTGTGTGTGTGTGTGCGTGTGTGTGTAATGAGAAAAATGTCAATTCGCGCGCGATGCGGGCGACGAATAAATAAGTCAGCGAGCAAATAAACCGATGAGCAAATAAATCGGATCATTTTACTTTTTTATTCTCGCAGCGCGCGCGCGAAACTTTCTCAGCGCGCGAATGCCGACAGAATCTTTCGGGGGAATTCCCCGCGTGCGAAAACACCGCTCGCCCAGCTACTCGCTCGCGCAGATATCCTTCCCGACTGCCGTAAAAAAAAAAAAAAAAAAAAAAAAAGAAAAAAAAAAGAACGTCAGTCCAAATTCGACAAGCAGCGTTCGAGAGGCGCGCTTCCCTCCCCCGCACTCTTCTTTTATACAATTACTTCATTGACGTTCGTCATGGCGTACACACCGCGCTGTTATCGTTGCATTCTCGCGTCGCGCGCGCATTTTTTTTCCCAAATCGGCAGCCGAGCGGCGCACGCTCGCTCGCTGATTGGCGTGGCTTTTACGAGCGCGGCATAAAGCGCGGCGCACGGGGTGCGTCGCTGCGCGGCGCGAGTGTGTGTGTGTGTGTGTGTGTGTAGAGTGTGTGCGCGGGTAGAATCAGAGAAATGCAGCCCTCGTTGGAAACGGTCCAAAATCGCAAATTACGAGGCAAATCGGCATGTATTTGTAATGCGAGCGTACACGAGCGGCCACGAGGCATCGGCGACGAAGGCACGCCAAAATTCGATGTAACACGCGCACTCGCGCGCGGCAACGCTCGAGATGTCACTGCGGTATTATCGAACCACGTTCTCTCCCCCTTCCCTCCCTCCCCTCGTGCGCGCGCGTTGTACCCGCGGACTAGTCAGATTCTATGACGCGACTGCGATGAGGCGGCGAAATTCGCGTGGCGGCGAGGGGGCGGAGGAGCGATCGAAATGGTACGTCTGCCAACAAGGACCCGGCCATTAGTGGTCTTCCGTTCTCGCTGGAAGACGCTGACGGAAAGTCCGGCTTGTAACAATGAATGAGGGGGCCCGGCTGGCGCGGCGGCTATTCCATCTAATTAGTACTTTGGACCACTGCCTGTAGACAGACACACACACACACACACACACACACATACACACTGTCGAAGTCGCGACCGTCGCAGGCCGGAGGGATGAAAGAGCACCTCGCGTCTTCGCGGTGGAGGATTATCGCCGGGCAAGACGCGCTAACTCGCTCCAGCGATCAATTAGACACATAACGAGATCCTAAATCTCCTTTAATCTTCTTATTCCCCTAGAAAGAGAAATATGTAATAACACGGACTTACGCTTCGCCCGCGACGAAGGGAAGTTTTAACCTTCGGCCTTTCCCGGGCGCGACTCGCGGCCTCCGTCACTTCCGCCGCGGCGTGTAAAGGACAATCGACCGGTGTAATTGTACAGCGGGTGGAGAACGGCGTGAGGGAGAGGTGCAACCACGTGGCGACTCGCGGCTCTCGTTCCGAAGGAGAATGGTCGCGGTCGCTTCCGCCGCGCGGCGCGGGAAGAAGAGAAACGGCGGCGGTCGGAGACAAAAAGAGTCCCTCGAAATTCCGCGCCATATGCTCGATGGCACTTCCAGACAGACACCACTACTCGGCCGCCCTCGACGAACAGCCGCCAAAGCAGCTCTCCCCGTCTCGCACTCTCTCGCTCTCTCTCCGTCTTACCGAAGTCGTCGTAACGCCGCTGCAGCCGCGGGGAAATTCAAATTTACGCACCGACTGCCCCGGGTATGTTTTTCGAACTTATGAAAAATGAGTCTGGCCGGGCGATCTCACCTTCCCCGCCCCCTCCCCCAACCCCACCCTCCTCCTCTCCGCCCTCAGCGCGACTCTCTCTCTCTCTCTTTCTCTCGCCCGAAGCTAGGCTTCCCAAACCCCTCTTCTCGCCGACCGAGAGAGTTTATCGCCGGTCGTGCCGAAGAGTTAGAATGTCTTTGGACGCACGAAGGGAGATATTAAAGTTAGCGCGCGCTTTTATGTACGTCGTATTTAATTCTTGACCCTCCCGCTGGCGCGGCCAATTGGAACGGTAAGGCCGGCTCGGACGGCGATAGTTGTTGTCCCGCTAAACTGCCACTAAAAGCTACACGCTTGTCTTATTACGAAATCTTTATTGCGACGAGGAAGCAAGGCGGGAGTGCGAGCGCGCGTGGGGGGGGGGGTGGGGGGTGTGTGTCTGTAAATATATTGAAGATTTCAATCCGTGTCTGCGCACACGCGGGAGACGACCGCGCTCGCGCGCCTCGTCGTTCTTAATTTCGTCGTTTGCTCGTGTCTCGTTAAGCCGCTTGAGGCTCGAGAATTAGATCGGGGTAATTGTTGCGAGATGCATTTAGGGGAGTGCTGAGCGTGCCGTTGCGCCGAGCGCGAAATCGACGTGGAATAAAGGGGAGCTTGCGATTGATTAACAAGGCGTATTCGGGTCCGACCGCGGCGAAGCCGGAGACGGCAGATTGTGAGGGAACATGTTTCTCCCCGTGACTCTCCGGGAAACGTTTTAGAGGCACAACAGCCTTCAAAAGGAAATCGATATAACTTCTTTTTTTATCTCCCCAGCTGGGCTGCTCTTTTCTCCATCTTAAAAGTTCCGCGATCGGCGAGCGGAAGCAAACAGCATTGTTGGCCGGCTGGCGAGCTTCCGGCTTTAATATAAATGTACGTGGAATTACTGACTCAAAACGAGAATAACTTGGACATAAAGGGTAGGGTCCGAGGAAGTTTCTTCGGGGCAAATATCGTTCCGGTGTTGCGCGAGAAAAATCAATATTAATCCCTCATCCGACCCGGGTAATCAAAGGCGACTTGGTGCCGCGCGATCGATCAATCGTCGAGCACGAAACCAACCGACCGGGATCTTTTGGAGACGAAAAATTGTGAAGATTAATCAAATCAAACTAAAGAAGAAGAAGAAGAACTGAAGAAGGAAAGTCACGTACTATTTTACGAAAATCGCAATAGTTATTAAGTTACTAATGATTGAAAATGACCACATCTATAATAGAGGCTCTTTTAATCGATAACTTGGAAATTTGCGCACTTATTTGTAAAACGGTAAAGAACTTTTTTGCTCAGAATGACTTGATATGACAATTATATGACGGCTACTGTGTCTAACGACAGGTTCAAGATTCAGGTTTCGATATACTTATATTTATCGCTAGACACAGTAGCCGTCATATAATTGTAGAATAGGTCATTCTGAACAAAAAAGTCCTTTATTATTCTGCAAATAAGTTTTCAACTGAAAGAGCCTCTAGATATGGTCGTTTTCAATCATTAATAACTTGGTAACTATTGCGATTTTTGCAAAATGATACATGACCTTTCTTCCCAGTTTGATCTGATTAATCTTCACAATTTTTCGTTTCCAAAAGATTCCAGATACTCTGTATATCCCTCTGTATATAATAAAAGTTCACAAAGGTTCCAATTATCGTGTACCCTCGGTAGGGTTGCCAGATGGCCTTGATTTCCGGGATTATCCCGGAAAATGTTGTGAGTTTGTCCCGTGTCTCGGAAAATCAGAATTTGAGCAAAATTATAATTACAATATTCATATTTTTAATTGGTATTGGAGAGAAATGTGAGAACAATCATCGGGATTTATAAGGTCAATTTGACGTGCCATCTGAGAAAATTGATGTCAAATAAGCCATTTGTGTAGTAAAAAAAAAAAGAAAAACAGAAAAAGAAGGTCACTTGTACAATTTATGCCTAAACTTCTCTTTGGCAGTGCCTAATTCATACACTTATTTATTACCGGTACGCAACGACATCTCTTAATCGTCTTACCCCCTCTACCTCTCAAATTCAAGTTCAATTTTCTAACAAGCCATTTTTCAACCGTCGCCTAAAAAATATCGCGGAAACAGTCATTTTGCATCTGGCAACCCTAACCGTCGGAAATATAATTAACGAGCGCACGAGACGATGGAGTCTGACGAAATATGCGAAGAAAAAATATTCAGCAGCTCCTGGTGTACTATTTCGCGCATTGCTCGTCCGCGTCGCGTCGCGTCACCTCGCCGTGCGGATCCTCGCAGACGTTCAGTTGGCTCTTTAAAAACATGAAAAAGAAAAGAGAGAAGGACACGGCGATGAGGGTAAACGATGAGTGCGTTACCGCGGCAGGATATTTAGTATCCCTATTTTCTCGCGTGATGTTGCCTCGGGTTAGGTCGGGTTAGATCAGCCCGCTACGCCGCGCACGTTTCGTAGTAAGAACGTGAAATATAGGTCGTATGCATCGTGCCTCCGTGTCTCCCGAGGTTATGCGTCATAATTCATCGCGGCGCGCTCCCGCACGAACGTGCAAAAAACACGGCCGTGCGGAAACGCGCGGTCTCGAAACGAGAGAGCCTCGAATTTCGCCTGTAAATCGCGAAATCGCCTTCGCCTGCCCTCCAAGAGGTTTCAGGTGTCCGCCTTTTCCCACCCTCTCACCTCTTCTCGCGCACCTCCTCTTTCTCCTCCCCCTCTATCCCTCTTGCGTCTATGCGATATTGGCGAATTCGTTCGGTACACCGGTCGATGAGAATCGCCTTCGCTGCGAATTCATATTCAATCCATACGTGACGATCCACTTTGCGCGAGAGGGTAAGAGACGAAGAGAGAGAGAGAGAGAGAGAGAGAGAGAGAGAGAGAGAAGAGAGAGAGAGAGAGAGAGAGAGAGAGAGAGAGACGAAGAGAGAGAGAGAGAGAGAGAGAGAGAGAGAGAGAGAGAGAGAGAGAGAGAGAGAGAGAGAGAGAGAGAGAGAGAGAGAGAGAGAGAGAGAGAGAGAGAGAGAGAGACGAAGAGAGAGAGAGAGAGAGAGAGAGCGAGGGAGAGGGGGAGACGGAGAATCGTAACTCTGTCGGTTAGCGAGGCGCAATCCCGGCCGCGTTGCAACGCATCGCGCGCGTTATATTGCCCATCGCTTGCAAACGCTCTCGCGGCGCATTCTGCCCTGCTTGTTTGCTCGGGATGCACAAACGCGCGCGCGCGCGCGCGAAAATCCAAGTGTCAAGGAATCCAATAAAAAAGAGGACCCGGCGAATTACAAGGTCCTTACAGCCCTCGCGTCCTGTTGGTCGTCGCTAGCGCGCGTCGCCGCTTCTCTTCGTCCGCTCTCCGCGTTTACCGGAAGGGCGGAAGGACGAAGGGAGAAGCGAGAAATTCCGACGAGACTAACCCCCCGATGCTGTTATCCGCCGCTCGCTCTCTTACCCGCTTTCGCGCTTTTCGTCGCCCGCGCTACGAGGAGGAGGAGGGGGGGGGGGAAGGATCCCGTGGTTGAGTCGCGAAGGGCGAACGGAGATAACTCGCGCTGCTCCGGACGTTTACGATCGTTTGCAGCCTTAACGAGGTTAATCGCGGCCAGCCTCGGAAGCGAGTCGCTCGGAGTTGTCGCGCGGCCGGAGCCGGTTTGCACTTTGAACCCGCGGGAGCGCGGAGTCACGCTTAGCCACTCGGCGTGCTTAGCCAGGTGGACGCGAGCGTCTGGCGTTTGTCAACGCTCAAGCAGCCGAGGAGGTCGCGCGCGGCCAAGTGCGAACGAGCGACTCCGCGCTCGCTCACCCGGCCAACTCGCGGCCGAACCTTTCGCTCCGTTTCGCTTCGCTCGTGCCTCCTTTCTCGCGCTTTTCGCGCTTGTCTCGAGAGTCTGCGGCCCGGCCGCCGCCGCCGCCGCCGCCGCCGCCGCCACACCCCGTCGGTACTTTGCTCGCGCTGCAGCCGCTTTGCAAGTTGCGACCGACGCGACGAGGCCGACGAGGCGCGCACAATCGCCGTTTGATTGTAACGCGGGCGATTCGTTTAATCGCATGGTCGCAAATGCAATTTGCAGCCGAGTCCGTTTCTCCATGAAATCGCTCGCTCTCTCTCTCTCTCTCGTTCTCTCTCTCTCTCTCTCTCTCTCTCTCTCTCTCTCTTTCTCCAGGTCTGTGACGACGGAAACGGCGTGTCGTGAAAAATTGAAACTTCTCCCCCGACATAATCCGCCGGTTTAGGCTGTTTGCTCCTCGCGTGAATTGTGCCGGCATAAATTGTGAATAATACCGTGCGTATTCAGCGCGCATTTTATGGCCGCCTAATAAACGAAGCGCAAAGTGCAGCAATAATAAATCCCCATAATCGTAACTCGTAATTAAAATCTTATTACTCAAGGATACACGAGAAGAGTGCGCGCGGGCCGGGGAAATATTTGCGCGAACTTTGGGCGTCGGACGGAGGCGGAAGGGGTAGGGGAGGGGGGAAGACGAGTGAAATTCGCGCGAGCGAGGAGAGGCGAAAATTAAACGCCGCGCAACGCGCATCGACGTTGCATCTAGCATTGAGAGAAGGGAGCGAGAAAGAGAACGGGAGAGCGCGCGAGCGTCGCTTCCGCGATACGTGATCCGCAAAAAGTCGCTCTCTTGAAAATTCGCCTCGGAGCTGCTCGCAGCAAAGACTCGCGCGCGAGCCTCTTCCGCAAATTTACGATTTCCCGTTATTAAACCGAAGGTCGCCTCGACGATGGCGGCGACGGCGTCGGCTCTCTCAAGCGGCAGCTTTGGACGTAGCGTGCGACGTTTAGCCCTTTCTCTCCCCCCTCCCCTCCCCGCCGTCTCGCGCATTTTCCGTCGCGTCGAGTCGGAAGAATTAGCGCGCGAATCGCCCCCGTTTCCCTTTATCTCGAATTTTTGTAGAGGATAATCAGCAGCCCGATTCCATCAAGTTCCACGCTGCCCCTTAATCAATTCGATCCGGGCGACGAGCACGTTCCTCTACGTGGCTCGTACATCAGCTGTGTACCAGGGCGTTTCAATCGGTTGCCCCTGCCGATTCTCAAAGGGCTAGCCGACTTCGCACGGTTTCGTCCCATTTCGGGAGGAAAGCGAGCCTGCACGCGCGCGTTGTGTGCGCATAATTCTCGAATTATATTTGGACTCGTCTCGCGACGCGTTTCCGCTACGCTTTATCCTTTTTTCTCCTTCTCTTCTTCTCGCGGGCTACGATTCCTTTCTCTCTCGCCGGAAGGCATTAATAAACGCACACCGCGCGTTTACCACCGCGTTTGCGCGAGTGTACGCGAGTGCTAGCATTTTATACTTCGCTCTATATTTTGCCGTTCCCTTTTGTTCGGGTCGCGTAAAAATTCGGTGTTTCGACAAAACTTGCCTAAGTTGAAAGCAATTGCTCGCGCAGAGACGCCGCGTCGGAGCGCCGGACCGAATTACGAGGCGCGGCGAAATATAATTCCCGGATTGTATCTGCGCTCTTCGCGCGACGCGCCATTCTTTCTTGTGTGTACCGTCGCTTTGTATTTTCTCCCCTTCGAGACACAACCTCGTTATTCACCGGCGGATGTTAATAAACGTCGGTACCTTCATCACAGAAATGTAGCCGCCATTAATATTTTTATTCTATTCTATGTGCTCTCTTATCTCTCTCTCTTTCTCTCTCCCTCTCTCTCTCGCTCACATACAAAGATTGAGCGTTTCGATGAAACTTTGAACGAAAAGCGCCAGCCCCAAAGAGGATCGCGCTGAGGAATAGCCGAGAAGCCCTCCGCGACATTCGGAATCCTCCGAGATACGCGCGCGCAAATCACTTTTATCCGCTCCAAATTATGCCGTGTACGCGTCCTCGGCGCGATGGAAATTGAACGATGCGCCTGCGATATGAGAGAGGGAGAGAGAGAGAGAGAGAGAGAGAGAGAGAGAGAGAGAGAGAGAGAGAGAGAGAGAGAGAGAGAGGGAGAGGGAGAGAGAGAGAGAGAGGGGGAGCGAGGGGAAGGGGGAGAGGAAGGGAGAATTAACCCCGTCTACAAGAATTCAAATTACTTCATCAAACGCCAAGAGATGGCGCGGCGGCGGCGGCGGCGGCAGCCGCGGCAGTTATACCGGAGCTACCTGTACGTACACCGAGCGATCGTGTTGTAATCCGGCACTTGCATGCGGTGCATGTACGAGCGCCCGCTCACGCGCGCGCTCGCGTACACGCGCGTGTTTACGCTCACACGCGTGTATATCACGATGGGTGTATACGCGAGAGAGCCGGGGGAGGGAGGAAGTGGAGCGAGGGAGCGCGCGCGTCCCCCCGTGCGCCGGGGATGCGTGCCGTTGTTGTACGCTTCGCAATGTACGACACGTTCTAATGTGACTGTGTACACGCGCACGCGCACGCGCATGCACACGCACACACGCGCGCGCGCGCGCGCGGGCGGGCAACGTACGGCGGCGGAGAACGGACGCGCGAGCAGACGCGCGCGCATTCTATGAGCACGTGTGGGTAATCCACCGACGTATCCGTGATTTAAAAATATAATATATTCAACGGCTGACCGCCGTTGTGCACCGTTTAGCTATCCGACCATAGTTGTCTCCCGTAAAGCTCTCCACTCTTTCGCTCCGCAACCCCTTTCTTCTCTCCCGCCGCTCTCTGTCTCTCCGCCGCTCTGTGCTCTCTCTCTCTCCTCTCCGCCCTCCTGCTCCGCTCCGCTCTCGCGCCTTGCTTCGCCCTGCCTCATATTTCTCTCCGTTGCCACCGTCCACCGGTTCCTCCCGCGCGCGCCTGTATTTTCTGGACGTTTCCCCTTTCTTTTATCTCCCTTTTTTTTTTCGGTCGCTGTATCTTTCCCTTCTCTCGCTTTTAAACCACGTCAAAGGGAGTTTTTAGCTGCGGCACTTTTGCGGCCGGACCGCGCGTAATACACGTAAATATACTTAATTTGTCGTCCCTTTCCTCGCGGCCTGACAAAAGTCGTGATCCGCGCCCCCCCCCCTCCTCTCTTTCCTGCGCACGCGCGCGCGTCGACGCAAATTTATCTCTCATCGTATACGCTACATCGTTGGTAAATTAAGCGGTGATACCGTCTTGTCGCGAATGGACGGGACGGGAGGGTGAGAGAGCGCACGACCAACATCGGCCTTCATAAAACGCGAAATCAACTGCGAGTCTCTTTGTGGAACGCTGTTCTTCTCTCTGACGCTGTGTGTTCAGGGGTTTTGCTTTAATAAAGATTAAACTTGAGGTTAAATCACGCGCGAGCTTTTAATTATCACGCGCTCGTGCGCGGGGAAAATGAATGGCGAATTTGTCGAGGAATTTCTTAATAAAACACAACGCGACGTATATTTCCGGCATTCCGCGAAAAATCAAATTGCGAAATTTTTACTCCGCGCCGCAAGTATTGTTTTTTCGTGAATTTAATTTGCGCGGAGAGGTCCCCTCCGGCGATATCATCCGGGGATAAAATTGTCCGCTGATTGCTTATGCAAATTATGTTTCTTTTCCCGGCATGCACGCGGCGCATCTCTCGGTTTTTCTGATACTCAGCCGCGGAGACACGAATTAATCCCCCAAAGTTCGCCGTTGGCGGCCTCCTCGCGACGAGGGTTAATTAACCCACGGGGTCAGAAACGGGTTCGTTTCTTCGCATAAATAAGCAACGGACAAGCTTTTGAAGTCCCCGCGACTGACACGCGAAATCTCGATCGCGTTTCGTGACGTAGCTCGTCGAGAGCCCTAAATCGGACTCCGATGGCGCGATATTGTTGGAACTTGGCCGCTCGTACCTTGTACTCGTGTAACTTTCACCGGCGAGCGGAATTTTTTACAACGCCAAGAATACAGTCGATCGTTATCTTGCACTCTGCACGTGCGGCGGCCCGGCGCGCCGCGCGCGCGACGTCGATCGTCGATGACGAAGAGAGAACAACACGGGCTGTTGAAGCGAAAAGGAGGGAGGAAAAGCTGTCCGCGATAGCGCGGCTGTGAATTGCACTCCGCGAGATTGATTTTCGAATTCGCGTTAATTTAATCTTTTTATCCTGCGGGGAAAAAAAACTTGCCGGGTTGAAACCGAAACCGTCGCACTCTCTTCGTCCACTTTCTCTCTTCTATAATATCCGGCGCAAGCGGAGAACTTGCAGAATCACGAACGCGCGACAAATCCGAGCGTGCTCGCGACGCGCTCCGAGCGGGATCGATTTGCATCCGCTTATTAACGTCGCGCTTCGCGCTTATTATTGCATCGCGGTTCGGTTATTTATTTTTACCGGGCAGCCGGGAGAGCTCATTGGTAACCCCGCGGCATCCGCGGTGTTGCGGCTGAAGAAGACGAGCCGGGGCAGCGCCTGGCGCGTTGGCTGGCTGGTGGCTTAATTGCTCGGGGATTCCAGCTCGTTATGGTCGGTGTCTCAGGTACGCTTACATAGTCCGTTATAGCGGTCTCGCTAACCCAGTTCGCGACTTCGTTCGTCGGCCATTTACCGCACGGAATCGAAATTTCTACTCGCCGTCGGAATCTTAAGGCGATCACGGCTTTTCTCCTCGTTGCCGCCGCAATTTACTCGACCCTTCCCGCCGAGCGCCGAGCGGGATCGACGCGGGCTCGTCGGCCGCGCTGCGGCCGCCTTCGCGCGCGTCATCGCGGATGTTTTTATAGTTTGTGCGGATCAATGACTGTGGTTTTAAGGGCTGTAAAGAAGGAACTGACGAAAACAGTTTTCCACCACCGAGTATTTTTCCCCTCTTTTTTTAGTTTTGGATTTTTCTGCCTCGAGCTGTTGATAACGGCGATAACTCCGAATTGTTGCTTGATAGTTATTTGAAATCGTGACCTTGCTTCGGTGCGACTGCGGGCGATATTCTTCGGGCGATAATTCGTGATAAAATATCCGAAACAAAGTAATTTCAGAACAAGTGAAATCATCTAAATTTTCGAGGATTTTATTCTTATAAACCGCCTCAAGAGGGTTCCTCTGAGATTAAGAGGAAAATATTGTAAAAACATTATTCTTAAAGTTAGAGGGATTATATGTTATATGTATAATGCAAATCTTATTGATTTTAGTATATAAATTTTCTCTTATACATAGATTATTTAATCTTTTTGTAAGATAATTATTATTTATTCTTATTGTACTTTATTTTTACTGGTTAGACTAGTTAACTTGAAAAAAATTATTATAATGTATACCGAAAAGTAATATATACATAGATGTACTTCAGTTCTGCAATAAGTAGGCACGAATAAAATAAGATCAACATAACGAATAAATTTCCAATCAGTTTTGTCATGGATTTCATAGCTACAAAGATGTTCATCATAACAAATTGTATATATAACTATAGTTAAAGGAAAGAATATATTATTCAACTTCTTGCAACAGATTATAAACTATATTTCAGCAAATATGGGTAAATTATTTTCGTTATATGTTGCAGCAACACATACACCTTTTTTCAAAAAGCGTTCCAAATATTCTGACTCGTGGAGCATATGGTTATTTTTTCGTTCATGTCTGGAGGTATAAAGCATGGCTGAACAAATGAAGCCGACATTCCAATCAACATACTCCCTTCATATAGTTAACTGATATAAGAGAAAATCCTCTTGAAATAAGAGGAAAACAGTTAGAATAATATCTGATATATTTTAGACGAATGCGTCACTTTAATCGCTTTGATCGAAAGAGATGGATTTTTTTTCTGTAAAAAGCTTCGCTCAGGATATGAGACTATTGGAAAAATCACTTTAGAAATAGAATACTTTCTTCTTTTCAATAAATTATCCGCACTCGCGACTACCTCGGGGCGAGGGCTGTTTCGCTTCATTCTTACACCCCCGAACGACGTCTTTTCTATTTCGGTCGTACGCCTTCCTCGTCGCTTAGCGCTTTGTATCGCTAGCATTTATCCCGGGGATTCGCGATCAATCCGTGGCTCTTCGCCGGCGTCTCTCGTAAGTTCGTACCGTCCCGTGGAAATTTCCCGACGTGCACCAACGGCGAGTCTATCTTCGGGGTGTAATTCGCGAACGTCAACGGAATACCAATGTCGCCGGCGTTCTCTATCGCGCGTCGTCGTTGTCGTCGTCCTCGTCGTTCTCCATTCTCTCCGTGAGTGGTCATAAAAGTTTAGAGAGAAGCTCCCGTTGTCGGGGGGGGAGGGGGGAGGAGTGAGTAAGTGAGGAGAAAGAGAGAGAGAGAGAGAGAGAGAGAGAGAGAGAGAGAGGGAGGAGATGGGTAGAAGGAGATGGGAGTAGGAATCTTGGGAGGTAAGAAAAAAGATGGATAGCTCGTAGATGGTCTACTTTATTGCGGCATCGGACATTATATAGCTTATGAAGGCGCGATGGTAGGGCGGCAGTTGATCCTGAATTCGAGAGCGTCTGCGAAGTGGGGAGGAGGGTGACGCGGGAGGAGATGGAGATGGAGAACTTCTGCCGGTGAATGAATGATCAATCGTTCCGCATATTGACTGGAATGGCGAGAGCGTCGAAATGAATTTTTATATACTGATCGCCCGTTGTTCGTTCGCTAATAAAACAAGGCGAAATGCACACAAAATTCGCCGGGAACATACATACACGGGGAGTTAATTGGGCGTAGCTATGCGAGAGGACGGAGAGGACGGAGGGGGGAGGGCGAAGGCGGGGAGCCGTCCGCTATTGTTGGAATTTTAGGCATCGTGGCATCGCGCGAAATTCATCCGGTCGAATTTCAGGACGAGAATTTTATTAACCCGCGGACACACATACTTAAGATGCATTCGAGCTCGGCGATGAGGCCATCGATATTGCGCGCCTCGCAAATGCCCGGACTTTGCAAATGCTCGATTTTGCATGACGTTCGCATTACTCGCTCGTACTGATAACGTTCTTGTATCGGGACGCAGCAACGGGATTATCTCAGTAACCAGTTAAAGAGAGAGAGAGAGAGAGAGAGAGAGAGAGAGAGAGAGAGAGAGAGAGAGAGAGAGAGAGGAGAGAGAGAGAGAGAGAGAGAGAGAGAGAGAGAGAGAGAGAGAGAGAGAGAGAGAGAGAGAGAGAGAGAGAGAGAGAGAGAGAGAGAGAGAGAGAGAGAGATAGTTTATTGACATCCTGGGGAAACAACCCCTTAGGTTTACATTAGAAAAACAGATACGCGCCGACGGACCTGTGATCGTGCAAAACATTAAAGAATGCATCAACATAATATAAAGTGAAATAACGCAAAGCAGCTATGGAGAGTGTGTCCGATCTCTCTTAATAATAATGATAGATATACTAATGAGTCGCGAGGACGCAAAAAGGAAAAAAGAAAAAAACGCGAAGCGCAAGGTTTTTTTGAAAAAGACAAAAAGTAACGCAAGATATGTACAACACAGGAGCATATAAGTGTAGCATATGCAGGAGGCTGCATACGCCGTTGTCTCTGCCTCAAGAAGGTAGTCGTATAGTCTGCGTCTGAATGCGGACAACGACATTAGAGAGACTATTTTGTCTGGCAGAGAATTCCAAAAACGGGCCGCCTGAACCACAAAGGATCGACACGTAAGTATCTCCGTGCGACATTTCGGTACGAGGAGCCTGCGGCCCGCAGCCCTCGTCTCCCTGGCCCTCGAAGGAGGTGCGGAGAAATAATCGTGATAGATATGATGGACCGCACGATAGAAAAATAGAAAACAACAAACAATCGATGTAGTACAGTCTCCGATTCTCCACAGAGAGCCAGTTGAGCCGCAACCGGGACAGAGTTAGTACGTGGTCGCGGCGTCGCAGATTTATCATAAAGCGTATACACGAATTCAAAGAACGCTGCAATCTGGTATTCAATACGCCCGGAAGATCGCAGAAAACGGCTGAATAACAATCGAAGTGTGGTAGAACAAGCACAGAA
This sequence comes from Harpegnathos saltator, assembly GCF_003227715.2. Taxonomy (NCBI): domain Eukaryota; kingdom Metazoa; phylum Arthropoda; class Insecta; order Hymenoptera; family Formicidae; genus Harpegnathos; species Harpegnathos saltator. Next base: position 350,360 of record NW_020230360.1, read on the forward strand.
ACCAATCGTTGCCGCATTTGTACATTGAAGAGCTCTCGATGCAATTTAAGTTGATAGAGACAAGTGCTAACCTTAGCACAGATTTTGTTGATATGTTCGATCCATGATAGATTTTCTGTGAGGATCAGACCTAGTGATTTAACGGACCGCTCGAAAGGAATGACGGAAGCACCCCAGTGGATGTCACCAACACTATCCAGGTCCAGGTGCCTGATGTACTGTCCACTCGCAATGCAAATTACCTTCGTCTTGCTCAAATTTAGCTGTAACTTGTTACGTGTTGCCCATGCACCAACCTCCCTCACATCGCGCGAGACTTCAGCGATAGGTAAATCCTCCGGATAACAGTGCAGGTAGATCTGCAGATCATCCGCATACAAAATGTGCTTAGTGTGCCTGAGTATAGTAGGTAGGTCATTAGTAAACAACGTAAATAATAATGGACCAAGCACACTTCCCTGAGGTACACCTGCCGCAACCGGCAACTAGACTGACATCTCACCATTAGGCCCCACGACAGCCTGCGACCTACCACCGAGATAAGACCCGAACCAGCGAACCACTTGGTTCGAGAGCCTGAAGGACTCTAACTTATTCATGAGAAGAGAATGGTCAACTGTGTCGAATACTCGGCTGAAATCAAAGAGTACGAGCAGCGTAACCATACGCCGATCACAGGCGAGTCGCGCGTCATCTACAACTAGGAAAGTAGTTTGAGTGCTATTACCCCCCTGAAAGCCAGCCTGATGTACGTCGAGAAGGTTGGAGGAGAGCAGAAGGTCGCGAAGCTGTGCATATACCAGCTTCTCCAACACCTTAGACACAGCATTCAGGATAGAGATTGGACGATAGTCGCCAGGCACAGTGGGATTGCGCACCTTCCCGATGGGAGTTATCAAGGAATTCTTCTATTCCGCAGGAAAGACCGAATTCATCAGAGAGTAAGAAAGGAATACATCTACGATGAACGGAATGTAACAGAAAGGCATAGTTTCAAATGCTTAATTGAGAGACGGTCACGACCACGTGCATTTGAGGAAAAGTAAGCAACACACTGTAGTATTTCCTCAGGATAGACGTGATGGAAGAAAAAGGCTCCGCATCAGTAAAAGAACGACGGCCAGGAGAGACGACACCAGCGGCAGTGGAGGAAGTGAAGGAAGCCTCGGTCAGGACAGAAGAAGATACAGTCGTAGACGCGATAAAATGGAAGTTGAATTCACTTAGATCGATTGACACCATGCTCTGCGTGCGAGATCGCAGCTGGCCGAGGCGACACAACTCGCGTCAAATCTGCGACGGTTGATGCAGGTGGTCGAAGCAGTTCACGTAATAGCGAGCGCGAGCCGCCCTCAGCCGGGACTGTACCATACACAGTCTGTCCCAGATACGATGAGACTGGTTCCATCAAAGTTCTTAGCGCAGCGATATCTATGAGTGAATGATGGTAGGTGAATGTTCTACCCTTCATCTACTTAACCTCAAAATTTGAGCGAATTCGGATTGATATTTCACTGTGGTTTGACATTTTATGTAAAGTCACTTTGTGTACGTCGGTCGAAAAACCAACTTTTAAATTGGGTAAAAGTGGTGCAGAAACGTACGAAACGCTAAAAAATGTGTACGGGGATGAATGCATGTCCCGTGCACAGGTTTTCCGTTGGTTTGGCCGATTCCGTGACGGTCGCGAGGACCTTGCAGACGATGACCGAGCACCGCCGCCAAAAACCACTCGCAATGAAGAAAACATCGAGAAAGTCAAAGAAATTCTTCGAAGCGACCGCTGTGTGTCTGCCCAGATAGTATCTGGGAGTTCTACAACGATTGTGGGCTAGAATTCGACGAGTTCAACCGGAATATCGAGAGCCAGGCAGTTGGTTTTTGTTGCACGATAATGCACCATCGCACAAAGCCATCATGGTACGTGAATTCTTGACCAAAAAAGGCATCATTGTTATCGATCATCCACTGTATTCACCTGATTTGGCTCCGTGCGACTTCTGGCTATTTCCCAAACTCAAATTGCCGATGAAAGGAAATCGTCTCGATACCATCCCGGTCATCCAAAAGACTTCGACCGCCATACTAAAGGCCATTCCAGCCGATGAGTATAAAAAATGTTTCGACAAATTTATTGAACGTTTCCAGCGCTGTATTGACTCAGAAGGAGACTATTTTGAATAAACAAGAATAAAAAATCAAAATAATAAACGCTTTGTATTTTTTTAGACCAGTCTCATTGGATCTGGGACAGACTGTGTATTCCTCATCGTTCTAAACTCAGCGTACACCGACAGCAGGTGTATGCAGAGAAAAAGCTTACGCAGCCTGTTTCTTCTCCTCATCAGGTTTTTGATATCCGAGGTAATCCATGACGCCGGGGATCGAGACGGGAACACACACGGCGCAGCGGTGCACGACGTTGTATCGCATTTAGAATATTAACACTATAACTATATACAAGGCCATCCAGGATAGTACCTGGAGCAGTCGCAAGCCCCGACTCAGCACCAACACAATCGCGAAAGCGAGTCCAGTCAGCATTGACGAGATCGCCATGGAGAGCCCCTCCATGTTAATATACGCAATATCTCGAAACTCAAAACATCTCGCTTCATATTTCGCTTTCGTATTCCGACATTGTACTCGATACAAATGAGATAATGTCCCGATAGAAAAAAGGAACCCCGAGATTTGCCCCGATGCCGCAATACTATCTCAATGGAGTCGACTGCAAAAACGTCAAGTCAGGTGTGAGATGTGGCGGTATGACAGGTTGCCTCGTAGGGCACGATATTACAACCAAGACGCATAATCAGGTTCTTAATAAGAATCAAAGTTATCAGCTGATCAATTAAAGTCTCCAACGATGGCAGCATGCCGGACACAGCGTCCGGCACAAGACGAGAGAGAGAGAGAGAGAGGGAGAGAGGGAGAGAGAGAGAGAGAGAGAGGGGGAGAGAGAGAGAGAGAGAGGGAGAGAGAGAGAGGGAGAGAGAGAGAGAGAGAGAGAGAGAGAGAGAGGGAGAGAGAGAGAGAGAGAGAGAGAGGGAGGGAGAGAGAGAGAGAGAGAGAAGAAACACCCAGTTTGTTGCCTTATGCATTATCGTGATATTACCGCGTCGTTGTTTATTCGATCGCGATTGCAATTTCTAATACGGAGCTCGGGAGGCCGCTCTTCTCTTTTTGCATCAGAATTGTAAATTTGGTGCCTCGTGCGTGGAATGATAAATACTGGCGTTCGTTCGTAGCCGGTTCCCCGGAGATTCGTACGTGACTCAGTCCGGAGAATGGCTTTTTGCTCCTCGCGGAGCGGTGGATTGAGCTTTTCGATGCTTCTTCCCGTCGCGAGGAGGATAACCACGAGAGATAACTGCGAACGAGTGGTGAATTAAATCGAAGTCAATATTTCCCTTGAATTATAAAAGGACCGTGAAAGAGAGATACCGCGAGCATAGACTGGTCCGGTCGAACCGAACATTTCTTCGTCTTCTTCATCTCCTCCTCCTCGACTCGAGAAATAATTCATTGTAAATTTGGCTGATTCGCGCACTGCCGATAGATTCCAATCGGTTCAAGCTGGAGGAGGGGGGGGGGTGAGGGAGGGGAGAGAGAGGAAATCCTGCACTTTCGTCGGGGAAATCCGAGGGTAATCGCGTTCGGTGCTTGACGAGTCGCGCAAGCGCTCACGAGCTCGCCTATAATGAGCGCGGGTGGCTTAATTAATCCCTAAAACAAAAAAAAAAAGGAAAAAACGAAACAGGACACGACAGGACGAAATACTCCCGGGAGCGGGAACGGAGACCTCCTCCAGCGCGCGTGATGAAAATCCAATCAGCGTATTATTAATCTCGCGAATGACAGCTTTATTATATCCGTTAATGTTCGCCGGCCGATTAAAACGAGTCGATTCGCTTTTTACACACGCGCGTCCGCGTCGTCGTGCCCACGCATGTGTGATATCGCGCGTATGGCCGAGTATCGCGCAGCCGGGCGTTAATTACCGCCAATGATCTCGCGCGATATCCAGTAAGCCTGATGCGCGGTTATTAACTTGGCGGCGGTAATTTATATTCGATTACATCCGCGCCGTTTATATCGCGTCCGAAATCGCAAGTAAGCACCCTCTCCCCGCCCTCCCGACCGGCCGTCGTCCCCCTCACTCCTGCACTCCTGCGCACCCGGTCGACATCCTGATAGCACGATTTGTCTCGCGACAAATGTCATCAACGCGATCGCCAGCCCTGGCCAGGCCGTCTCGCTGGCGAAATTCGCCGGCGATTCATCGCCGAACGTCGCGGAATTTTCGACTTCATTGCTCCCCGAATGAGAGGATTGCAGCTCTCCGTTCCGTTCCGCGCGAGTCCGCGCTTTTTCCGATACGGAATCCGGGAGCGGTGGATAAAGGGGTAAAAGGAGGATTCAAGGAGACGGGCACAGAGAGGCGAGAGGGAAAGCACCAGCGGCAGGGGGGAGGGAGTAAGAGTAAGAGGAGGCGGACGGACGCGACCAGTGGATCAAACCGAATCCAATAACTCCCGTGGGATTACAACTCTGGCCCACGGGAACCAACCGTATCCCGAAGGAATGGCGCGAGTGTGAGGCGAGGGAGGCCGGTTGGTTGGTCGGTCGGTCGGTCGGTCGCTCGGTCGCTCGGTCGGTCGGACGAACGGAAGTTTCGAGAGGTGGCTCGTTCGGGGGAAAGAGGCAGCGGTTGGCAGCCTTCTTCTTCTTCTTCTTCTTCTTCTTCTTCGAGACGACGATATTTCGTGGAGCTCGAGCCGAATGTACGACGAGACGGCGCGGACTGCATTTGTATCAGCCGGTATATCGAGCGGGATCCGGAAGAAACCGCTCGGCTTTCTTACAGAGTGTAGAAAACAGAGAGAGAGAGAGAGAGAGAGAGAGAGAGAGAGAGAGGGAGAGAGTGTTATCCGCGAGTTATCGGACACGTAACCCAATATTACTCCGTCCGGTGATCGCAATAATTGCGGCCGCTTTTTATATATCGGAAACGCTCGGACCCTCGGGCGCAATCGAGCAATCGAGTGACGCGAGACAAACGGCAAACGGCCGTGCCGCCACCGCCGCCGCTATCACCACCGCCGCCGCCGCCGCCGCCGCCGCCGCCGCCGCCGCTAAATGATAAGAAAATACCGTCGTTCAATCACGAGCTTGTCAGGTTCAACGGTTTCCGTGACGCGCCTCGCAAGTTCCCGGCAAATTGAATTTCTCGAGGCGCCGCCGCCGTCGCCGCCGCGTTTCCCGCTCGCGGGGGCGGCGGCGGCGGCGGCGGTGAATCGCGACGTTATACGTACGCGGATATATACGATCGTGTGTGTCGACGCGTTCTCGCACGAGCTCGCCCGCTCGCTCGCGAGAAGGAACTGCGAAGAAGCGGGACGCGAGAGAGACGAGAGACAAGAGAGAGAGAGAGAGACAGAGAGAGAGAGAGAGAGAGAGAGAGAGAGACAGAGAGAGAGAGAGAGAGAGAGAGAGAGAGAGAGAGAGAGAGAGAGAGAGAGAGAGAGAGAGAGAGAGAGTGGCCGGTGGTTCGCAGCCGCCGCTAGGCGCGCGCGATAGTCGCCTCGCGAGGAGGAGGCTGTAACTTATAAGTCGTTCGCGGGATTTTGACAAATCGTCCAACCCCGACCAGTTCTCCCCGAGTCTCTCTTTGCCTTTTTTCTTCCGCCGTCTCTCTTGCCTTTTTTTCTGCCTCCTGCCCGCGCCGCCGCCGCCACCGCCGCCGCCGCCTCGCTCCTCCTTTTCCAGCCGGCTCTCCCGGTGCCGGCGCTGCCGGGGCACTAAATCCTCGTGCCATGCCGCGCGAAAACTTTTTCCCACGAAGTTGGAGTTTTCCCGGGTTTATCGGCGGTGCGGGTAGTTTTTACTTGGCAACTCTTTTTTCTCCTGCCGCGCGCGCGCGCGCCCGGCCGGTCTTCTCTCCCTCCCCTTCCGCTCTCTCCCCTCGTCAGTGTTTCCTTCCCTTCCTCCCTCCCTCCCTCCCTCGCGATCGTCTTTACGTGGGTCAGATAAAACCCCACGGCCACGCAAATCAAGCGGAACGAGCGCCTCCGTCGCCGATCAGCCGAGCGAGAGCGAGAGCGAGCGAGCGAGAGAGAGAGCGAGAGAGAGAGAGAGAGAGAGAGAGAGAGAGAGAGAGAGAGAGAGAGAGAGCCGAGCGATCGATACGATATCGCGAAAGGGACACCACGCGCGATCAAGTTTATCGAGGTATATTCTAGATTAGCTTAGCAACTGCTTCATTAATATCTCGTTTCGGCGCGATAACATAGACCCTGCTCGCGTTTCATACCGAAAACGTGGTCGTCGTCGGTCGCACCATAGCGAGATAGGGCTCGCAATATCATTCGGCGAACGTCTCGTGGAATTTTCTCCCCATACCGATTACATCCCCGAGACGGCGCGACTCGTCGCCGCGCGTTGTCTCGGCGTGTTCGAAGGGGCCGAGTATGCACGAGTATGCCGCGGAACCGCGTCCGGTCCTGATGAATTTTTCAAATCGCGCGCGGAGAGTGCTGAAGTCTCGCGAGCCACAGCTTTCGCTCGGCTCCCCGCGAAATTCCTGCTCGTGTCTCTCGTGTCTCTTCGGGGTCCACTTGCATCTTCCGTGCTTTACTCGACGTCGCTGACGGTACGCTCGCGTCGCATCCGGTCTTGCCCGCGCATACTCAGCGTGCGCACACTTTACAAATTGCGAAAATAGCCGCGGTCTAGTTTCCGCGACCAGGAGGAAGGACGGAAAGAAAGAGAAAAAGAGAGAGAGAGAGAGAGAGAGAGAGAGAGAGGAAAAGGGCAGAGAGGGGGAGAGAGCGGGAGAGAGAGAGGGAGGGAGGGAGAAAGAGGGAAAATGCAGTACTTCCCGGTGAAGCTTCGCGTCGGCGACGCTATTCCGCGAGGCGAGATCGCAAAGAGCCGGCGATACTACCTCCTGGCTGGAAACGTAAAAAGATGCCTCGCGCATTTCAATAACATGAGGCGAGCAACAGCGAACTTTGTCGACGAGACACTTGGCGAAAATAGAAAAGCGCAAGCTGCGGAGAATGAGAGAGAGGATTGTACTCACTGACTAGGGTGAGGAAGGGTATACTGTGCTGCTGAAAATAGGGCGGGCTGCATGCTTCTTCCGGTCTAGATACCGCATTTCCCGTTTGCACCTCGATCACGTGGCCGTCTCTTCGGTAGAATGTCATGCACATAAAACCGCTCCGACTGGAAAAAGAAGGACGAGAGAGAATCCATGAGAGCGATGTCTCGCCGGGCTGATATTTCGCCGCTTGAATCGCGCTCGCCGCGCGTGCGCGTGTCTCGGCGACAAATAGCGCGCGAGCGATAAAGCTGAAGCGCGAGTCCGAGGTAATTCCGTTATCCGCGCCGCGTCTTCTCTCACTGAAATGTCGGCGCGCGTTCTCTCTCTCTCTCTCTCTCTCCCTCTCTCGCGAAAGAGAGAGAGAGAGAGAGAGAGAGAGAGAGAGAGAGAGAGAGCGCGCGACTTGCGCCCGTCGCCGTTCATTTCCGCGGCAAGCGACGCGTCGCTTCGAGAGCATCTCCGAGAGAGGCGAACGAGAGATCGCGCGAGCGGAACGGACGAGCTCTCACCAGCCGACGGTGAAGTGCGCCACCAGCATTGTCATCGTCATGGTCTGCGCGCCGTTGGACTGCTTGATGCTGTTGCACAGGATCTTCATGTCCTGATCCTCTTGGCCGGGCACGTATTGCGCGTCCGCCGAGCCGCTCTCGAGCCTCGGCGAAGTCGCGTTCGATCTCGTGACGTGCAGCGACGCGTTGCGCGGATGAAACGTGTAGGACCTGGCCAAGTCCAGGGTGTGCCAGGTAAGCCCGCCGTTGGAGTGTCCAGTCAGCCAATTGGGGAATCGGCACTCGCCCGGTGATGAGACTGAAATCAGCCAAGCCCGAGCAAAAGATTATTAGGATCACGAAGCAAAAGCCCCAATAAGGCTGAAAGTAGCATGTCTTAAAAAGGGATGCCTCGTTACCACGTCAGGCCCCGAGATGGATCTTTTAGGGATACCTTAGATCTTGCGAAATAAGGCTTTGATAAGGAAAACTGATGAGGGCCTTGGAAAGATTTTTTAGGGATGCCTAAAGATTTAATAAATTAAGGCTTTGATAGGGAAAGCTGAGAAGGGCCTTGGAAGGATCTTTTAGGGATGCCTTAGATTTTACGAAATTACACTTTAACTTGGTAAACTGATGTGGGCCTTAGAAGGATCTTTTAAGAGAGGATGCTTTAGATATACGAAGTCAAGTTTTGTTATAGAAAATTAATAAGATCTGAAACGAGTAACAAAATTTTCATAGTTTAGTATTGTTTTAGTAGGTACGCTTTATCTGGTTCTTTTAAAGATTTCTTAATTGCGGCGCAATTAAAAACAAATTTTATTAATTTTATTAGGACGGCGATTTTATTAGGTGCCATATTCATTAGTCTCTTCCAAGGATTTTTCTAATATCGCCTTCGTTTAAAAATGTAGCAAACTTTAATAAAAACAGTAGCAGGATTTTTATGCGTAAAGAATGCTGTATTTTATTGTAAAGTTATATTTTTATGTGTTATATTTTAAAAATAAAAAATTCTTGTATGCCAACAAGTTTATAAAGAAATTACAGTTTACATTTCTTGGAATGAAAGGAACGAATATTTTCGAATTCAAACAATAATATAAATATTTCTTTAGAAGGCTCTATTAGTATTGTCTTATAAGTCTCTGTTGATATATTGCCTCAGAAGGCCTTTATAATATTGCTTTATAAGGACCCGTTAAACCATTTGTTACACATCTCAGAGCCCTGTATCCCTCTACGGCCCGATTAATGTTACGGAAAAATAATCAGGCCCTTACCAGAGAACCCTATTAATTTTTCCACTCGGGAGGAAGGATGCGCGTTTCCGATGAAAAATACGTCGCTCTCGAGATCGGCAGGATGCGCGGGGTACGCTTCTAGACGCTCGGCAAACGCCCGCTCGGCGCGAATTGGGGATCTCGGATTAAAAAGCGGCCCAGTCGCGCGCGCGTTGGACGGGCGGGAAAATAAACAAATAAAAAAAATAGACCGAAGCGAGCGATTTTCTCCGCGGGCTTATATCGGGCCATGGCCGCGAAATTCATGGAAATTCGTTCGCCGCCTGGCGACCCGGGTCTCGCGTTTCCTCGTTAACCCGGCCAATCGCGCCGGTCGCGCGCGTCACGTGAAAAACGTCCGGTCGCGCTTGCCTCTTCAGCGCCGTAAAGCGGCCGATCCTCCGGAGCGGAGCGGAGCGGAGCGGCCGCGTCGCGCCGCGCCGCTGACAGAGGCGGGTTCTGTCCGCCGCCGAAAATTCCGCAGCCCCCATGAGCGCCGTCAGCGAGCGTCAGGATCGTAAAGTCCTCGTCCGTGTGTCGCGCGCGGGGGGGGGGGGGGGGCGAGGGATGTGTGACGGTCGATAAAACCGTCGACGTGCGCTACTTGCGACGGCGGAGCGGAATCGACGCGCGATATCTCGCGGTCCATCAGGTCTCCCTCTTTTCCATCCCTTTCCGCCCCCCTCCAACCCCGCCCTTTTTCACATCGCGTCCACCTCGCCTGGTCGCATCTCGCGGTAGCACGGCCGCATCGACCGACGCTCGCAACAGAGTCGCGGTGGCAGCTTCGCTTCCGGTCGCGGGGTGTAAAATCGGAGCGCCGGCAGGGAGGAGGGGGAGGAGAGCACTTTGGTTCGCGTCGAGTGGACGTCCGCACAGAGCGCGGAGGGTAGCTCGAGGTAGCCGGGGCGGAAGGTCGCTCGGTCGCTCGGTCGTCCGCTCGAGAAGAGGAGGGAGAGTTAACGGAGCGCGCGCGTTGGGCGCGCACCGGTTTTATGGCACATAAAGGCATTGTTACCCGCCGCGCCGCGAAGAATGGAAATAATTCAGCGCGGCCGGCCGACCGGCCGGCCGGCGATAAGTTCGCGACCGAGATACAAATTCCGCGATCGTAAAAATCAAATGGAGGCGTCGGTGTCATCCTCGCGCGAGCGGCTGCTCGCGGCGATTTATCGCGGATAGAGCGCGCAGGTTACGACGACGAGGATCGGAGTCGGCTTCTCCCGTTCTCGGTCAGCCTGTGTTTCTCTCGGATCGGACGTTGCAACGCGCGGCTCTATCGCCCGCGTCATCCGTTTGCCCGGCGTATGCGTGTGCCGCCGTGAAACAAAAAGAAAAAAGAAAAACAACGACGAGCGAGATGTCGCGCGGCGGGAGCGCGCGTGCCGGTAAAATTCACCGTTCGGTAAAACTCCGCGTCGGGGATGATTCGTGTTACCGATTACGAATTACGTGTCCGCGCGATTTCGCCTTTAATCGATTCGGTGTAGTCAGCACGCGCGTTCACTCGGCGATGCATTAAACAAGAGTCGCGATAACAGCGCGCTTCTGTCTCTTGGCTCGCGACTCTTCGTCGGGCTACTCGTCGCTTTTGAACCTCGACTCTCTCTCTTTCTCTCTCTCTCTCTCTCTCTCTCTCTCTCTCTCATCCTGCTCCCCCTCTCTCTTTCTCGCTCGACATCGCTAAAATCACGGAAGCGCGCGACCTGGAGACTCGCGCCGAGAGCGTATCGTCGTTCTAGCCGCGCGACGGTCGCGTTTGTGCGAGAAAGTCGGCCAACGACGGCCGCCGCGATTGACATTTAATCATGTTTTTCCAGAAATTAAGTTTCCAAAATTGCCGTTGAAATGTGTTGTTAGCGCGACGGCCGGCTTTGCGCGACGTCGAACGAGTTTAACTGCTTCGGATCGAGCCTCGTGCAATTTTGAGCGAATTACAAGTAATTGTAATGCAGATAAAGCGACGGTAATTCGGCGGAATATGCGTTATGTCGTGATTATGAATTTATATAGGAATTAATAATTGGATGGATGTGCGCGTACACGCGCGCGCGCGCGCGCGCGCATGCTGGGAATTATGTCGATTTCGACATATGTGCGTATTACGCTTGTGCCGGTTATATGGCGGCAATCGTATTTGACAAACGTTCGACATTCGTATTATCCGCGAGTATTCTTTTGTGGGCGCGACTGAATTGGGTTAAAGCAATTCGGTTGGCCCTGATAATCCGAGATAGAACAGAGGGCGAAATATATAAATTGCATAATCGTAAAACCGAACGGATAACACGCCTCTTTCGCGATTCCCGCCCGCGCCCTCACCTCTTCCGGCGCGCGTTCTCCGCTCTTTTCTTCCTTCCTTTTCTTTTCTCTTTTAAACATATCCACTCCAGATCCAGATGTGCTTCGTTTTCGTTTCGGTTTAACGATTTTCTGCTTTGCGCGATGCTCCTTTTCTTTTCTACACTTTGTCCTTATTTCTTCCCTTTTTTTTTTTACATTTTATCCTTTTTTCTCCCTTTTTTTTTTTACATTTTTCTCACAGTCTATCTACGTTCCAATTTATCTAGAAAGAGAAGGGGAGGTAACGGAAAGAAAAAAGGAAGAAAACAAAAGGAACGGGGCGCGAAAGCCACGAATATTTCTGCGTTGGCGATTTTAATTTCTCCTCCGCGCGTACACTCCTGTTTCTCCCCCTCCGTGCCGGCTAATCCTCCGCCAATTAACAACAACGACGGCCAAATCGCGCACGGTCGTTTCGAAGTTTTCGCCTAAAGACCGTCCGATTCAACTAATGTAAATTCTCCGGAAACTGCGCGCAACACACGGCGGCGCGGTGGTGCAGGTCTTACACGCTACATCGCCTTGTTAATCGCTAACGACTGCTAACAATAGCGCGAGGCAATATTTACGCTTCCTCTTAACCTGTTATGGAACTTCGATTCGCGCCTCGCGCGCGCGCGAGCGCGAACGTGCGCTTTGAAAAATTTCACAGAGAAATCCCTCTCTCCAGCCCGCCCACCGTTGTCTGGTAAAACGATCCGAGATTACGTTGTTCTTGGAATTTCACGAGCGAGTAATTGGCGCAGTTTGTATATTCTCGCGTTGTGCCGACGACGACGACGACGACGACGACGACGACGATCGCTCGGTCGGTCGTTCGACTGCTTGACTCTGCCCGAAACGCGCGCCGCGCGCCCGTGCCCGTGAGAGAGCGAGTTGCGAATAACGCTGTCTCGCAATTTTCCCCAGATATATTTACTCTGAGCAAAGTAGATGCCGCAGCTAATTGAACAAACTTGGAATCTCGACCGAAGCGGCGCGGATGCGCGGTTAATAAGGGCTCGCGCGCTCCCTACGTACAATACACGCAAGTATATACGATACGTACAGTACATACGGTATATACGGTACATACAGGTATATACGGTACTTACAGGTATATACGGTATGTACGGTACACATACGATAGATACGGTACACGCAAGTATATACGGTGCGTACCGTACGTACAGTACACACGGTAGATACACAGTATACACTGTACAATACGTACACGTACACACTACACGTACTGTACACGTACAATACGTACGGTACATACGGTATGTATAATATACGTACAGTACACACGGTAAATACGGTACATACAAGTATACATGGTACGTACGTATGTACGGTACATACACATATATGCGGTACGTATGTGTGTGTACGTGTTGTACGGTACCGTGTGTACCGTACGGTATATACGTACGATACCCACGGTAGATACGGTATATACACACAAGTATATACGGTACGTATGGTACATACAGGTATGTACGATATGTATGAGTATGTACAATATGTACGGTACGGTACAGTAGATACGGTATATATACGTCAGGCACGTATGATACATACAAGGACGTACAGTACATACCGTATATATATATATATATACGGTATACGATATATATGTACGGTATATATATATTTGCGGTACACACAGTAGATACGATACCGTACATATGGTACATACGATACATGCAGGTATATACGGTACGTACGGTACGTGCGGTACACACGGTATATACGATATATACATACGGTATGTACGGTACACGGGTGGATAGCAGAGGATGAGGGCGCGATATGTGGAAGCGACGACAGCAACGACTCCGTGCACAGGCCAAAGTAGGACAAAAGAAAGTCGCGGATCGAAGCATGGGGAGGGGCAGAGCGGGTGAGGCGGGAAGGTTCAATGTTAATCCATTTTTCCGCATCCCTTCGCCCGGCCGTCCTTCCGCCTTTGCCTCGCGCTTTTTCTCCTAAGCGCGGATCGTAATATTAACGACGGCGAAGCTTGCATCCCCCAAGGCTTGTCTCTGCCTCCGCGTTCTTAAGCCTCCCTTACCGACCCTCTCCAGCCCTTTCCCCCTGCTTCTCGCCGCTGCTTGCCTACGCTCGTTTTCTCTTCTTCTTCTTCTTCTTCTTCTTTCTTCTCGTCCTCCTCCTTCTCCTCGTCTTCCGCATCTGCCTCTTTTGCTTCTTCCTCCTCTTCTTCCTCTTCTTTTCTTCGGCTTAAGTTTTATGCGCGTGTCGGTGACTCCCACTCGACTTAAAACGATTTGCCGAAGAAAGTGGCAATTGGAGAGGCGCGCGAAGAGAACGCTGCAGAGAGGCGGCGGAAGAAGGTTGCTTGGTTGCCGCCGGGGGGTAAATGCGCGGAGTGGCGGTGGGGCCGGAGGAGGGCAGGCAGGGAGGATCGTGAAAATCCACCGGAGTGAAATCCGTTAACGAAGTTTGTCGTGAGACTGTGCGGAGCAAGATACGGGTTTGCAAACTCGGGAGACGGAGGTACGGCAATGAGAGACAAGGACCAAGTCGGAAGGGCGAGCGAGGGGCGGATGGCTGGGTGAAGGTGAGGAGCGTGGATTGAGCGAACGGGAGGGAGGGCGATAAAAAGAGCACGAATGCGGAAAAGTCGTGCAAATATTACATTCTCTTCCCACCCCCCCCCCCTCCCCTTCCGACGCTGAGGACGCGCGTGTTGACGCGTTCGATTAGCGCGCGTCCTGCGAGCGCGCAATTTCCGGGTCTCGCGGGGAACGGCAGCGACGGGGGAGGTCGCATGGGGTTGCTTGGATTCTATCGCTGCTCTTTTGGCGCGCGATACACCGCACTATCGCGTCGTTTCGCACCGGCATAGCGTTTTGATAAAGTTCATTCGTCTCATCGCCGATTAGCGTTCGCTCAGAGCCGTCCAGTCGCGGCTTTATTTTCTTGCCAACGAATGTCGTCCGCGAAACTTTCTCATCCAACACGAACGCCCCGAGCAAAAAATTGTTAAGGCCGTTCTCATGAAGCATAAGGCCCCGATAGGGCTGAAAGTAAAATGCCCTAAAAATGGATGCTTCATTATTACCACATCGGGCTCCGGGATGGATCTTTCAGGGATACTTTAGATTTTAGGAAATAAGGCTTTGATAAGGAAAACTGATGAGAGTCATAGAAGGATTTTTTAGAGAATGCCTTGGATTTAATAAATAAGATTTTGATAGGGAAAGTTGAGAAGGGCCTTAGAAGGATTTTTTAGGGATGCGTCAGATTTTATAATATTTTATAAAATTTGTTTACTTTATGTATTAGAAATAACGCTTTAACATGGGAAACTGATATGGGCCTTAGAAGGATCTTTTAAGAGAGGGTGCTTTAGATATATAAAATCAAGTTTTGTTATGGAAAATGAGATCCGAAGCGTGTAATAAAACTTCATAGTTTAATATTGTTTAGTACGCTCTATATCTGGTTCTTTTAAAGATTTCTTAATTACAGCGCAATTGAAAACAAATTTTATTAATTTTATTAGTTGCCATATTCATTAGTCTCTTCCAAGGATTTTTCTAATATTGCCTTTGTTTTGAAATGCAGCAAGCTTTCATAAAAACAGTGGCAGAATTTTTATGCGTAAAGAATGCCATATTTTATTGTGAGGTATGCTATATTTTTAAAATAAAAATTTCTTGTTCTATACTAACAAGGTTATAAAGAAATCAAGAAATTACAGTCCAAATTTCTTGGAATGAAAAGAAGGAATATTTTTACTCAAGCAATAATAAAAATATTTTCTTGTGAGGCCCTATCAATATTGCCTTATAAGGCCCTTATAATATTGCCTTATAAGGACCTGTTTGTTACACATCCCGAGCAGAACATCGTCCCGTATTAAAACCCAGTCCGGTTTCCAAATTTCAAATGGGGCCTGGATAACTTTATCGGATCCGGCACGTAATAAGGAGTGAAACGCACTGCTGCATAATGCCCTGATAAAATTGCCTGAAATCGAGAAACCTGATCAAATGTCCATCAGGACCGAATCAGGCATCCAAATAATGACGTCATTGCTGGTCAGGGTATAATCCGGAAAATATTGTAAGACAATTGCCACATTCCGATCGGATAAAGACCACTCATAATACCTTCTTATGGATTGCCCAGTCATGCTATATCAGGCATAAAAAATTGCCGTATTTGATTTCTGTTCGGGTATACATCTTGTAGGGTCTTTGTCTTTTTATCCCTATTAGGGCCCGATTGATGTTAGGGAAAAAAAAAGTAATCCGGCCCTTACCAGAGCCCTATTAATTCTTTTACTCAGGGCGCTGCTTCGAGTCGGCTCTTCATCGGCGATGCCGCGCAACAACAATCAGGCGGCTGGACATCGGTCACTTTTCACGGTGGATCTTATGTTGCGTCGGACGGGGACGGGGTTGGTGTGCAGCGACGCGTATCCGATTTCACAATCGCGCCTCTCAGATACAGGCGAGGCGGCGCCTGGTGCCCGAATCCTGTTTATCACCCCTTTGCCCGCCTCATTCTCCTGCACTCCGGTCGCTTTTGTCCTCGTCCGATAATTTCTATGGATATCGCGATAACATCGCGGTCGCAATTCATTACGCGGAGTATCGCCATCGACCCCGCGGGCGGCAGGCCGGGGGGTTGAAACACCGAGCGAAATTAAGGAAACATGAGATATTTACGAGCGTGAAATATCTGTGTACATTTCGGATCAAAAGACTTCGGTGGGGCCGACGCGACGGGGAGAGAGAGTGGGGCTGCGGAATAGAAGAGCCGCGGGTATTACGATGTTGTTTAATCCAACGTTATTTATTCCGTCGGCACGAGCACGGCGGAAATTTCGCGCTCCGTGGAAATCGCGAGGCGGAAAAACGTACGTACATACGTCTGTCGGTCGGTCGGTCGGTCGACTTCCGAGCTGATGGCGCCGCTCGTGGTGATGATGGCGGAGCAGGTAGATGGTGGAGGCTGAGGGCGTGCGATCGGCGAGCAGAGCGAGAGCGGTTTCGCGGCGCGTGTTGTTGAAGCCTAGCAGCCCGGCGCGGCGGTCGGTTCCATTGGCCGAGAATTTTCATATCCTCCCCCTTTGCGATGATATTTATCAAGCGTAATGCGCGAGCGTGAAGCCCGGTAATTATATATGAATCCATTAACGAAGCGAGATGGGATTGCGAGCTCGAGATGAAAAGCGAGTAAGACGGAAACGCGCGCACGCCAAAGAGAGAGAGAGAGAGAGAGAGAGAGAGAGAGAGTGAGAGAGAGAGAGAGAGAGAGGGGAAGGGAAATGAGAGGATGAGAGGAGAGAGGGGGGGCCAGGGGACGAGAAAGAGAGAGATAGTAGTGCCGTTGGCGTAGACGTCGCGCAAACACGCTCTTCTTATTCATGGAACGAAAAACCCGTACAGCACGTTGATTAGCAATTCTTTCAAGTGTACATTTACATTAACCGCGCGCGCGTGGCCGCGGCGCGTCCATTCCCGGCGCTGGCATTTTGCAAGTTATAATTTAATATTGTCGAGTGCTGCGGGCGCGTCCCGCTTAAGATGTTACGCGACCTCGTTGGCGATCGTTATGCAAGTGCTGTCGGAGACGCAAACGGTGTCTTAGAAGCGTCGCCGTCGCCGCCGCCGCCGCCGCCGTCGTCGTCGTCGTCGTCGTCGTCGTCGTCGTCGTCGTCGCCGTCGTCGGCGGCGGCGGCAGCGGCTGCGACCTGCGATCTGCGCTGGGCGCGGCGTCGGCCGTGTAAAAAAAGGAGAGATTTCGAAAATCCGTGCCGGCCGGAAAATAACGATAAATTGAAACGCCCGGCCGCGTGTCCCGATGGGAATCCTCGTCAAGCACGTATTTACACTGTAATAATTAAAATCTACGAGTGAGCGGCGCAAATGGAAAAATTTTAACGATGATAAATCGCGGTGGACTAGGTGGAAGGCACGATCCCCGCTGATGCGATTTATTACCGCGCGATATCTCATGACAATTAACAGTTTCCCCGCCCGCGCCCCGCGCGGTTCTGTCGGCTCGACCAACGTCCACCTTGCCGCGCGACGGGGCTCTTCATGATCGCGCCTAGCCGCGCGATCGTTCAACGACGACCAAAGGACCACCTGTGTCGCGATAATAATCAAACAATAACATCCTCCGAAATCTGTCTTTTTAGTGGGTCATGGTTATCCCGTCATTTCGTTCTTGCTGAGACGACGTTATTTTTGTAGGTTAGGTTAGGTTAACGCGTCGCTGTAAATAATCGCGCGAATGTCGAGTTCGCGGCGACGACGCACAACGGGGCAAAACTGACATTTTTTGTTCAAAATGGTTTAGAGACCTCAAAATTTAACGAAGTGAAACAAATTTTCTTTTTAAATTACTCGTTGAAAGATAACGAAGAAGATTATCTGAGCCGATTTTTGAAAAAAATCAACCCTAAGGACCTACAACCCTATAATCCCATTAGAAAAATATACCACCCAATAACGAAAAACCACAACACATAAATCGGTAACTTTAACTCTAAAAGCCCTTCACTCAATAGCTCAGTCACACCAAAACTACTAAAACACACAACATAATAATTCCATAACCCCATAATCTAATAACCCCATAACTCCATAACCATAAAAGATTTATAACGGAATCAATTACTACAAGTGATAATAAAATCATAACTCAGTAACACCATAAACAATGACTCCATGACTCCATATAATTAAAATGAAAACTATAATAACTAACTATAGTAACTTTGCTCATAGTCTAGTACAACTCGAATTAACTACACCTTTCAGATAAAAAAGTGTATTCAGGATGTGCCACGAGGGGGCTTCAAGTTCGATTTTACTGAATCTTAAGTTATTGCAACAATAAATTCATATGTAGTATGAATATATTGTTGCACATTCTAAATACAGTATATAACACTTGATTATTAAGTTATTGGATTATTGGGTAACAAAATAACTACTCTATATGGTTATTTTGCAACTTAATAAAACATGATATTACGAGGTTGTTGGATTATAGGGATATTGAATTATGGGTTATTGCGATATACAGTTATCAAATTTGAGGTTTGAGTTCTGAGGTTATTGAAGTGTAAGGTTGTTGGGTTATGGGGATATTGTTTACGGTGTTATTGAGTTATAATTTCACTTGTAGTAATTGATTTGTAGTTATTCCGTTATAAGTCTTTGGGTTGTGGAGTTATTAGATTATGGAGTTATTATGTTGTGTGTATTTCAGTAGTTTTGGTGTGACTGAGTTATGGGGTGAAGGAGTTTTAAAGTTACCAATTTATGTATTGTGGTTTTTCGTTATTGGGTTGTGTATTTTTCTAATGGGATTATGTGTTTGTAGATTAGGGTTGAATTTTCTCAAAAATCGGCTCAGACAGTCTTTTCCGTTATCTTTCGACGAGTAATTAAAAAAGAATTTGTTTCATTTCGTTAAGTTTTGAACAAAAAAATGTCAGTTTTGCGACAGGCCACTGTGCGACGGCCTGGGTTAGAGTGAAACGTCGAAAAACCTCCCGGGGGAGGGGGGAGAAAAGATAAAACGGTGGACACTCACTCTTCTTCAGCGTCATCGTGCGCGAGCCCTCCATCGGGCTGAACAGGCCGTTGCACGTCGCGTCGCCGCTCTGCGCCACCCGGTATATCTCGGCGGAGCCTTCGGGCACCGGTCCGCCCGGCAGGGCGACCTCGTGCTCCATAGCGCCCATGCCCATGGTGGCTCTGTTCAGGCTACTCTGCACCGTCTGGCTGGCCTTCTCGTAGACGAAGCATCGGTATCGATCCTCGTTGCTGGACGCGTGGCCGTGATGCAGACGGCCGACCAAGTAACGGCTGCTGCCCTCCTTCCAGGTGGCCAGACATTCCAGCTCCTCCACTGAAACGCGCAAGAACACACGTCCGCCTTGAAATTCGCCGCGTCTGATGGTCGCTTTCGTGGACTTTCGCGTCGTGTTCGCCGTCGCGCCTCGATTCCGACCCGAGGAGGATCCTCCCCCCGCTGATTTTCCGCGTCGCCATCGCTGCGCGCCGTCGCTGCGATTTCCCGTAGGCTTACGCTACTTTGACGAGTTTCATGGCGGAAGCGAGCGAGCGAGAGAGCGCGGGCTTCAGGGGATTCTTACAAAATAGCTTGCCGCTTCTGTTAATGCTCCGCGATCTACTTTGCCTGAGCGTGACGCGATCGCGGCGGAGCCTCTCGCGCTCGCGAAAGCGGCAAATTGTCAACGGCACTCGCGACGCCGTTAAGCGCGTCTAAATCTGTACACCGTGTGCTCTTAGAGACAGACAGAGAGAGAGAGAGAGAGAGAGAGAGAGAGTGAGTCTAGCGTGTAAAGCATTCGGAACTTCGAAAGCGCATTTAGCGTTTGGAAACGCGTTACAAGATAATGGTGAAGCACGGTCGCGGCCTGACACCGCGCTCGCTCTTGCTCGCTCGCTTCAATATTTAAACTGTCTAGAGCAACAAAATTAAACGAATTTGAGTTTGACGCTCGGAGCGCCGGGCGTGCTTTCGAAGTTTCAGGCGTTTTACACGCCAGACTCGCTTCTCCTCCTCCCCCTCCCCCTCCCCCCTCCCCCTCCTTCCTACCCTCTCTTTCTCCACGCGACTGCGGCTTTAAGCCTGATACATGCGCCTCCCCCCTCCTCCAAAGTTTTATTCGGCGGGTGGCACGCGCGACACGGGTCTGGCAGAACCGTTCGCGGGACAAAGAATTGAAAGCGAAACTCTTAATGATGTCCGCTCGACGGTTCTGTAATCTGGCTGACTGCCGCCGACGGTGAAATCTCTCAGCCTTCAAACGTGCATTTAGCTCCGCGGCAGCTTTGTGATCGTCGAGCATCTCCCGAGCGCTCATGGAGAATCGAGTGAGATACCATCTTTGACACGTCGCGTCGCGGTTGTTCCCGCTGCTTTCGCTTATTTCCGCTTTTCGCTCTCCCGGGAGAGCGAGTGACGTTCGCCGCTAGTACGAAATTATGACGGCCGAAAATAAGGGAGGGAGGAACGGCGGAGGACTAGGGTTGCCGCCAACTGTCCGGTTTTGGGCCGAACTGTCAGGTTTTCAGAAGTCTTGTATCAGTATCCGGTTAACAAGTCAAACCGGACGTCATATGTCCGGTTTTTAAGTTATATCCAATCAATGGAATGAGAGTTTAGATTTTAGCAACGTTTCTCCGTTTCAAGCGCCTACGAACGCCATCGAGCGCCACGAAAAGCCATCTAGTAGATGATCTGCCGATCCATCATTTCATATATATTAAAAACAGTAATAGTTAATTATTTTATTCAATCAAATCTTGTTTATAAAATTGTTTGGCGATTAATATTGTAAATAGATTCTTGTCATATTTTGTATTTAATGTAACGTTATGATTATTATTTCCGTCCGGTTTGCGTTTGTTACCAAGGAAGAAATGTCCGGTAATTTCAACTTTTGGATCTGGCAACCCTACGGAGGGGACGCGGTGGCTCCTCGAGCCGCCTCGTGCGCGCGATTTTCTTATCCTTGTCTCCGGTTCATTCGCGCGGCGCGACGACGGAATCACATGGAGCGCTTCAGTTTGGAGATATCGATATAATACTCGACGGAGCCCGGAGCTTAATGCTTCGTATTCGCGCGGCGAGTCGCCGAGGCGACACTTTCGGCATACCCCATTATCTGCCATTCGGGGCTCGGGTTAGAAAGGCCGTCGCGTAAAGAGGATTTCGATAGCCTCTCCTGAAAACGCCATTGAAGGAACGAGCCAATGCAAACGGACGAGAAAAAGCAGCGTTAGCGGGAGGTGTGTGTGTGTGTGTGTGTGTGTGTGTGTGGGGAGGGGAGGAAAGAGAGGAAGAAGAGGCGGAGGGGGGGGGAGAAAGAGAGAGAGAGAGAGAATCGTCCGCGTGGCAGCCGGTCGCCCGGCGGTCAGAAACGGACGACCGCCATGATTTCCACGCGAGGGAAAAAAAACTGCCCGCGTTCACCGATCGCTGCCCGCCAGTCATACTTCGATATCCATTTTCACTTCGGCGCCGGATTTTTATTCGTCGCGTGCAATTTTAATGAAAACGTACCTAGCCGTTCGCGATAATTGACGGCGGGGGCGGAGGGGAGGGGGAGTGCCGAGAGAGAGAGAGAGCGGGACTTGCAGCGGGGGTGGGGGGTGTAAACAGTTCTCGCGGAGAAATTTTGTCACTTTCATTGCGACGCTGCTTGATGCCACGCACTCTTTCCGTCGCTCCCCCTCCCCCCCTCTCTCTTTCTGCACTGTCATATCAGATAATAGTGCAACTTATTGCATTACGGAAAGCGTCTTCTGAAATATTGGATCACGCTGTTACGACGAGCTTCCGAATTGACTTTCAAAATCTATCAATTTCAAGCGCTGCAAATGCGCGTTACATACACACACACACACACAGATTGCTTCGTCCAATTCGCTCGTTCCTCTGGCCGTCTTTGGATAACACCGAGTTCATTGGCATAGTTTTGACAGACACTCGACCTCAGCCGCGTCTTAGCTGTCACGTCATATCAACGCGGATAAAATGAATCGCATAATTGCGAATTCCATGCCGCCATTATCCCTTACACGCGTTCAGCGGTGAAGCCGTCGTCGCGCGTCCAGGTAAAATCATGGTTAACGGATCATATCGATCGCAACGGCAATAAGTTTCCGAGGTACGTTTAACATTGAAGAGGCGGCGGTTGGGGGCGGGGCGGGGAGGGGTGGGGAATCGAGAAGTGTCGAGAGCCGCGGAACTTTAAGTACACGAGATAACAAGCAGGTTTTTCGTGCGTGAGCACACCGCTGCGAGAGTCGAGATTTAATTTCCGGCCTGATCGTAAAGGTATTTAATGTCGGGGCAGGCTTTTGCCCCCCGTTCGAAAGCAGGGCCGGCGGCGGGGAGGGGCGAGGGGGAGGGGGTGCGCTCGCGTCGGCGGCGCATTGTGTTCGGCCGCAAAAATGTATATTCGCTGGCGTCGTAAAGGCGCGCTTCCCGGGGCGCTCCTTAAAGCGCCATTGGGAGGGGATCCCCAGCTATTCACGAGGGTGAGAAGGGACGACCAGAGGAAGACGAATGAACGGGGAAACGAGGAAAGCGACCTGACGACGCGGCGCGGCGCGGCAAGGCGAGGCGAAGCGAGGTGAGGTGAGACGAACGGGGCGAGCTTGCGATCGACTCGGGCTCGCCCGGAGATTTCCGCGTGAAAAACGATACCGGGATTCTACGGGCTGTCGCCGTTGCCGGAGATCTCTCCTCTTTGGCGACGCGACCTACGAGACCGACAATTATCGGTCGTTTCGGGACCGGAGCCCGGGCTCGAAAGAGCGCGCAAAGAGCGAGAGACGTTATCGCCGTCCTGGCCGCCGCCTAGCATCCTCCGCCACTTCGGCTTCAACCGGTTCACCCTTTCTCTCTCCCTCTCCTCCCGCCCTCCCCCTTCTCGTCGGTCTGCTCGGCTCTTTAGGAACGAGGAGAAAGAGAGGACTATGAGGAGAGAAAGAGAGAGAGAGAGAGAGAGAGAGAGAGAGAGGCCGGTGGGATCCCGGCGCGTATCTAAATCACATCTCGCGCGAGAGTCGACTGCCTTCCTCTTTTTCCGGTCGACTCTTTCTCGCGGCTCGTTCTTTCACCGCCACGACCGGCGACGGCGACGACGACGACGACGACGACGACGCCTGCTCTCTCGCCCTTTTATCCTCTCGCTCGACCGGTGAGAGGAGTCGGTTTTTTGATCTCCGAGTAATTTGAGAGGTGCCGCACGCGAAAAAGAAAGCCCCATTCCTGAAGTGTAACGCGGCTCGCCGCTCCTTCGTCCTTTGCTCTCCTCCGCCCCCTCGTTCTCTCGCTCGTTTACTAACCTGCTTCGCTTGAGCCGCGTTCGCGCCGGTCTCTCCGTCAAAGCGTACGAGAGGACTCGGATTTTTCGTTCAATCTTGGCCGCGAGGATAGCTCGCGGTATACTGCGGATGAGCAACGCCTAGAGAGGAGAGGAGAGGAGAGAAGCACCGACCGGCAGACCACGCGCGCGCGTCTGAAGGATCGCCGGGAGACGCGGGTCGCGCGTAATCAATTTCCGCGAGAACCGCGGGCGTGATCGATCGAGTTTTGAGAGCCTCGAGTCTCCCGAAACGGCGAAATAATTGCTATTGATAACAGCGTTCCAGCTGCGCGTTACAAGCCCGGAATAGTTTCCCGGACGCGCGCGCGCGCGCGCGTGTGTGTGCGTGCGTGTGCTTTATTTCATTTTATATTTTTATTTTTTGTTTTTTGTTTTATTTATTTTTTTTAATCAATCCGATTCGATGACGAGCAGCGAGACGCGTGTTGGAGTGTCAGTTAAAATATTACGTGTCACGAGATTCGGAAACACCAGTTGAGCGATAAAACCGATTTTTCTCTGCGCCGAACGTTTAAATTACTACATTGAATTACGGAAATTTTCAAACGCGAGTCGAAATTTATCGATTCCGCGGCCGGCGGATCTCGCCGGTAGCGACGCGTCGCGTGCGCGCGCTACCGATAAATCGGTTTCTCAACAGGTTGCCGAAATAGGGAAAACGGAAGGCGCTGACGATGTCCCATCTCGCGCGCGAACGGCGGCTTCCCGAATGAGAGGGGGAGGCCGTAATATCCGTGCGTCGATTTAATTCTGAAAAATCTGCCGCACGACCGGATCCGTAACGGCCACTCGCCGCAAAGTGCTCGTTAAGTCCGACGATTCGTCGGACTGATTCTGTTCCGAAATTGTTTCCATTTTCGTTGGAAAACGGCGGGACCAAAGCGCACCGAAAGTAAATCCGATCGAACGCCAGCGGGAAAATGGAAGAAAATGCGGGCACGGAAGCGGCGACACGCCGATTCTCGCAGCGTTCGCCGTATCAGCCCTTGGCCCTCCCCCTCCCCCAACCGCTCTTTAAAATCCATCGCGAAGTCATCGGGATTACGCAGAGAGATGCGACAAACTTGTAACTTGATGGAGTCTAACGTCGCGTCTCTCTCGCCTGCGTCTCGCGCCATCGCGAAAACGCAGGTAGAAACAAGATATATTTTAACCTATGCAATGAGCGTACATAATAAAAAATGAAAAAAAAAACGCGCACACGTCGCTCGGCAAATATATCATCGCGCGCAGGGATTTTACGGATTTTTAAATTTTGACTCTCGGACGCGCGCGTCAAATCCCGGGACAATTTAAATACATTTGGACAGCGAGAACGCGCGCGCGCTCGCAAGTATGCCGTTTCGCTTGTTTTCGGCGCAAATGATTAAACTGCCGTGGGTGGAGGGAGGGTGGGAGAGGGAGGGAGGGACACACATTCGCGCGCGTATGAAATGAATATTCTATTCTATTACCGACCGTCGCGCTCGCACACACAGTTTGGACGGTCTTAAACAGCGACGGCCCGGCGGAATCGATGTCGTGCGGTTGATGAATATTTAGACGCCGTCCGCACATTTTGCAATGTAACTTGGTATAATTGATAACGCTACGGCAGCTCCGATACGGATTATCGGCGGCATCGATTATACCGCAATATTAAATTGAACACACGTCCGCCGAAAGTAGACACATAAACTCGCTCACGCCCGCTTCCCCAACTCTCCCCCGGCAGCCCTCTCCTCCCCTCACCAACGTATTCGCTACAAATTTAATCTCGCTGCGCCGCGCTATTAAATGCGAATCCATCGTAACGAGCGTTTAATTGAAGCGCGCAAGATATACAAACTGACGGCAGCCGGTTATCGGAGTCACTGGCTTGACTGACTGACTGACCGACCGTTCGCATGAAATACCAATCACGTTAATAAGCCACTCTATCACGCTATTAGGCAGCGACAATTGATAACCGGCCGGGGCTGTTCCTCCCCCGCGGAAGGACTTCCGGATCCTCTCTGGATCGAAAATCTCGCTCGGACATTTTTCCCTTTGATAAATTCGCGATGTATCGCGAACAAATAAACAGCGCGCGCACTAGAGAGAGAGAGAGAGAGAGAGAGAGAGAGAGAGAGAGAGAGAGAGAGAGAGAGAGAGAGAGAGAGAGAGAGAGAGAGAGAGAGAGAGAGGGATATACCGATACAGGCGGCGAGAGGTTGGGGTATTGGGGAGGGCGAGCGCGTAAAGAGAGGGTGCATAAAATACGGCGGGTGGAATTCCGCGCACGTCCTAACGTTTATCGCGCGAATTATTGCGAATTATGCGGAACGCGATGCGCGACACGCGTCAGCGAAGAACGCGCCCGGCTCACGGAAGAATCGTATTTGCATAATTCGCGAGATACAATCTATATAATTGTGCATTGTGTCTGCGTAATTTGCGATATCGCGGCAAACGTTTCACAGCGCGCGCGCGCGCGCGCTTGAAAAAGAAAAACACACGCCCGTGAATTCCCGCGGGAGTTGACTCGCGCACGTCCGTGGAGCGCGTGAACTCTTTATCCCCGGGAAATCTCTAGATCTTCGATCGTCAGCGCGACATCGGGAGCGCACACGAACGGGAAAACTTCTGCTTCGCTTCTCTCTTTTTTCCCCTTCTCTCTCTCCCTCTCGTTTTTATGCGCGCGCGCGCCCGCGCTCTTTGATAAATGCGGCGTAAATTTTACCGAATTTGTCAAAGCCCGTTAGAGAGGCAGAAAGAGCGAGAGTGGGGGAGCGGGGCGGGGAGGGGGGGGGATAAAATCGCGAAAAGGGAGCACTGGAATAAAATGGCCGGAAATCCCGTGTTCAAAATACTCCCCTGGCGTTTCTGTCGCGCGAGCGCGAGCACGATACCGACGTGTGTCGGTCCTCCTTCCTTTCTGTTTCGCTTTTGACCGAACGAGAGAATCGTCTTCGCAAACGCGAAGTACCTGCGTCTTACCTGCGCTCTCCGAGGCCGGTACGTCTGGGCAGGCCTGGTACTTGAAGAGGAGCCTGCTGTCGTCCGTGCAGGTGTCGATGTTGCTCGGCGGGTTCGAACACGTGCCGTGGCCCCGATTGTACGAGAAGGTCATGGGCCCGCGAAAGGGACACGCCACGGGCGGCGCCTCCTCGCGGAACATGGAATACAGCAGCGCATCGCCCGTGATGAACGAGCAGAGAGCCGTCAGGATGTTTCTGCCGTGGCAAAAAGCTGCAACACAGGAGAGGTCGAGCGGAATTAATCGCGGAGCTGAACACGATTACTCGCACTTACGAGATTACAGGTGCGCGCTTAATGGTAATGGACGAGCGGAGCGGACGGATACTATTGTCCATCAAGATTTGCAAGACGTATGCGGCGAGCCTTGCGGCGACGGCAAGGCGCTAACGTCGTTCGGCGAATTTCCTTCGGGTCAATTTTTCTCGCGAGCCGCGCTGCGAAGAAAGAGTCAGCGAGTCTCCGCCGAATTGCCGCTCGTCGCAAAATTTTATCTTTTCTCGAGCAGAACATTGTTAGGACCATCTTCATAAGCAGCCCCCGCGCCCCCCTCCCGCTCCCTCCGAAGCATAAGCCCCCCCGATAAGGCTGAAAGTAGGATGCCCTAAAAAGGGATGCCTCATTATTACCACATCAGGCCCCGAGATGAATCTTTTAATTATAGCTTAGATTTTACGAAATGAGGCTTTGATACGAAAAGCTGAGAAGGGCCTTAGAAGGACATTTTAAGAGGATGTTTTGAATGTGCAGAATCAGGTTTCGTTATAGAAAATTAGTAAGATCTGGAGCGTGTAATAAAATTATATATCATAGTTTAGTATTGTTTTAGTAGGCACGCTCTATCTGGTTCTTTGAAAGATTTTTTAATTATATCGCAATTAAAGACAAATTTTATTAACTTTATTGGTTGCTACATTCATTAATCTCATCCAAGGATTTTTCTAGTACCGCCTTCGTTTTGAATCGCAGCAAACTTCAATGAAAGCAGTAGCAGGATTTTTATCTGTAAAGAATGCTATATTTTATTGTAAAGTATGCTATATTTTTGAAATTTGAAAAAAATTCTTGTGTTCTAACAAGATTATAAAGAAATAAAGAAATTGCAGTCTAAATTTCTTGGAATGAAAAGAATGAATATTTTTACTCCAGCAATAGTAAAAATATTTCCTTATAAGGCCCTCATAATACTGCCTTGTAAGGACTTGTTAAACATTTGTTACACATATCTTGCAAGGCAGCTCTTGTCTTTCTATCTTTACTCTAGGGCCTGATTAATGTTAGGGAAAAATAATCAGGCCCTTTTCCACTCGGATTCTTATTCGCGTGGCATGGCGTGACGTGCGACGGCGATCTCTCTCCACGGGAGATTCAGCGAAGATGGAATAAACAAAGATGAAGTTATTATCACTCGAGGGACAGGCGCGATTAGAAATCCCTCGGCGTCGTAAAAAGTCCAATTTTCCGGAGGGCGATATCACCGTTATCGGATTTCGTTTCCGTGACGCGTATCCGCCGACGATAACGCGTCGCTCGCGTTGCGACGTAAAGCGAGCGGACCGACGCGAGCCTCCGCAGCGAATCTTCCGCCAGTGGCGCGCGTCATTTCCCGGGTGAGCCGACGATAATCGCAGTTACATTTCCTTTTACGAGACTACCCCCGGAGGGGGAGGGGAGGATCTCGCGACGTTAATAAAAATTTCGCCGGCTAACGGAAAGTTCTTATATACCGTCGGCCGACGAGTCGACTCGTTGTGCACGTCGGCGGGGTAAAGACGAAAAGAGAGAGAGAGAGAGAGAGAGAGAGAGAGAGAGAAGGAGAGAGAGTTAGTGAGAGGAGAAGTGGAGTAGAGAGGTAGGTCGAGTTGGACGATGACGAATCTTCCTGAGTAGCAAGTTCATAGTCGCGGTGGAAGTTTAACCTTAGGATATTTCCCTCGATTTCTTTCTCGCCCGCCGCGGGGGAAGCTGCCGCGGAAGACTCCGCCTCGTAAAGAGACTTAACTTTTCTGCACGCAGGTGTTCGCCACGAGCGGCGAAAAATCGAGCAAAAGACTTTTGTCTTCGGTCTACCTCTCTCTTTATTGGCGGCAGCCGAGTGCACGCGCGCGCGTACGCTTGAAACTCCCTTGCCGCCTCTAATTCAAATATTTCCAGCGCATATATAAATTACCTCTTCCTCTCTCTCTCTCTCTCTCTCTCGCACGGGCGCTAGAAACGCGCTCGGGCGCTCGTGGACGGTGATGAAAAAAGTTCACATAAACGCGTGTTAACTCCAGTCTCGAGGCGGAAACGCCCGGCCGAGGGTCCAGTTTCGCCGTCAAACGTGGAGAAGCAACTTGGGCGAAAGAAAGAGGCACGTCGGCCATTAAACGATATTGCACAAAGCGATGGCGCGATTCATCCGATATTTACTCAACATTTGTTCAACGTCGACAGTCTGATCGTCGTCGCGACGCGCGAACGGCGTTGCTCGTCTATCTCTCTCAATCACGCGTTCTCTCTCAATCAAGCAACACGTCGTCTTCGGGAATATCGTATTCACTTGGACGTTGCGCCGAACATCGGACGTTTCTTTGAGCGCTCGCAGCCGAGAGTCCTGCCTGGATTTTGACGCCTGGAGGATAACAGGAGAGAGAGAGGAGAGAGAGAGAGAGAGAGAGAGAGAGAGAGAGAGAGAGAGAGAAGAGAGAGAGGAGAGAGAGAGAGAGAGAGAGAGAGAGAGAGAGAGAGAGAGAGGAGAGAGAGAGAGAGAGAGAGAGAGGAGAGAGAAGGAGAGAGAAGGAGAGAGAGAGAAGGAGAGAGAGAGGAGAGAGAGAAGGAGAGAGAGGGAGGGGGAGAGGAGGGAGAGGAAAGGGATGGGGATGGGGGAAGGGGGAGGGGGAGGGGGAGGAAGGAGAGAGAGAGAGAGAGAGAGAGAGAGAGAGAGAGAGAGAGAGAGAGAGAGAGAGAGAGAGAGAGAGAGAGAGAGAGAGAGAGAGAGAGAGAGAGAGAAGGAGAGCGCGCGCGCTCTCACGCTGGCTACGCTCCCTCATTTTTCCCGGCGACAAACTGTGCTCAACGAAGGCAGCCTGCGAGCGACGGTGCCCGCGGCGTGACACTATGCAGATTAAAGCCCGATAAAACGAAGAGGAGAGAAGAAAAACGGGGGACTTTGACAAATCGTCGAAAAATGCCGACGCGAGAGACGTAGGAGGCGGATCCAGCGCACGCCCGCGCGCGGACGCTGTCGCGCGCTTTTTCCGTTCGTACATGTTGACCTACGGCTTTTTTCTCTCCTCCGTCGAGCTGCGAGTCGGCGGACGTAGCGGTCTCTCCGCTCGTTTTCTCTCTCTCTCTCTCTCTCTCTCTCTCTCTTTCTCTCTCTCTCTCTTTCCACCCGGGGTGGGCGAGACTCCGAGCGGGCCGCTACTTCTTCTCTCCGGTGCTCTCGTATCGTCGCGCTCGATACTCGATAAAACTGCGCGAACCGGGCTCCAAGTGGTCGCTCTCCCGGAGTTATTCAGCTGCTTCCCCGCAATCCCCGCGATACGGATAATTATAACTCGCGACAGGCTCGCGCGGCGAATCGGCCCCTCGGTAACGAGCCCGGTCTTTTCGCCAATGCTGACGTGTCGTACGTGAATTTCTCGGCGTTCTCACCGGAGCTTTCCATCACGCGTAAAAATATGAAATCACGTATGAAACAGGCGGCAATGTGGGGCGTCGTCGTTATTATTCACACTCGAACAGTCATGATGCGCAAATATAGGAATCTATCCGGGATAGATGGGCATAGTTCTTTAATTGGAAATAACACACCTGTTATTGCAATAAATTTATATATAAATTATTGCGATAAAATAATCAACAGCATATTAACACGCTCAGTAGAGGATAATGTTTAAGGTACGGAAGAATTTTTGTACCTTATTTATTATTTGAAAAAGAAATTCATGGAACGCCAACAATAACGAAATGTTAAAAATATTCTGTGAGGAATAGATGTGAAGGGATAGTTGGGCATGCCTATAGCATGCAGAAATTTGTTTATCTTTATTTATTTTTTTAATATTTTACATCCTTTTACTAATTATTAACGTTCTTATTAATCCTTTTATTAATTATTAACAAAATAAAATATATTTCCGCAAGTTTCCTATAGAAACCAAGGACAAAATTGGAGAGAAGGTTGAAAAGCGGCAACGCGGAAAAAGGCCCTAAGGGAAAGCGTTTATTAAAAAGAGAAAAGAGAAAGAAATCTATTCGGCATTTTTAAACGCGACAAGAAGCTATTTAAAATATTGAAGTACTGAAGTTTTTAATGTTAGGTATCCAGAGAAAAATGATAGTCGAATAGATATCGGATCGCGACGTCTTTTATTCGTCTAAAGCATCTAGAAAACGTCGATATCCGATGTCCATTGCTTGCTATTTCTCGCTGAGTAGGCTGCCCACCTAATCCTGAACGCTGAACCCTAACTCTGATAACAATGAACCATCTATCCCGTTTGGAGAGTTCGCGTAAAGATGCGTATACCGCGTGAAACGTAGTCTCGGTAGTCGGTGGCGAACTTTGAAGTTAAGTACGCAAATACGATGTTTTCTTAGTCGTTTAAAGCCCATCTAAAGTCTAATGTTGTAACTCAAAATAAACCGTATTCGCAAGGTATTTTTTTGACGTGTGAAACATTTCGGAGGTTAATAGTAGAGATGTGCGAACTATTCGAGTTCGAATCCCTATGATTCGACTAGGAATCAAATACATTATCGCTTGCGTGCATCAGTCACAAAACGAGCCATTTGGGCCTGTATGTTTGAACCCTTAACTTGTAATTAACTTAACTTATTATAATTAATAACTTAATTATAAATTACTTTAAACATTTAAACATATATTTTACTTTAAGATGATATTACAACATCAATATTCTCTCTCATATTAAAATCTTCCATCATTATTTGCATGTTTAATAGTCATGTTAAATTTTTTAATGATTCGATTCGATGTCATTCGATTCGATTCGAATTCGAGTGAAATTTCATAGATTCGACTCGATTCGAATTCGAATTAAAAATTCTCGATTCGCACATCTCTAGTTAATAGAAACATAAAACATTCATTTACTCGCAATAACAGTGTTTTCGTGCATCAGAAAGAGACACACCTACTCGCGGTACATCGAATTCGCAATTGACGATCAGCGCTGACGCCTAGCATATATGAACAAAATATAGCAATTGACCATAATTCCCTATGCTCATCTATCCGGATTTATCCTATATCGGGACGCGCGTGAGTGAATTTCCGGCGAGTGATCAAAGCGAAGAGATCAATGCCGCTCGGTGTAGACACGCGTGCGAGCTCCGCCGCGCTGATAAATATGGCGAATTGTCGAAAAGTGTCGAAAGGGGCCGTGGACACTGTCGCGATACCTTCCGCGCGCGCTGAATACGCTGAAACAATTGCCGGACTACTTCGCCGAACACACACACACACACATACACACACACACACACAGGCGGCGGGAGATCCGCGTTGGGATTTGCGCCGGCATCGGGAGTTGCTAGCCGGAAGCGAACGTGGCCAGTGCGCACTTAATCCGCGGATATGCAGAGTGCGAAATACGGTAGCATTTTGTTAGGAATTATTATCCTGTTTCGACGAGTTCGCTCGCTTGTTCTCTCGCTCGCGTTCTCCGCGCTCGGATGAGCGCATTAACGAGGCAGATAGGAAACGAGTATCCGCAGAACGCTGCGAGGTATTCGCGATCTCCTTTACAGCGTAAACGAGATTGGCAGTCCGCGGGGCGGAATTAGCGAGACCGTTTTCGTAACACCGCTTCGCCGACACGTCGCCGCGCGCCTTCGCCCGGCGTTCAGTGCGCCGCGAGAGAGACGCGCTCTCGCCTCTCTCGCGACGAGGGAAAATCGTTAAGTTCACCGTCCAAGAATAATTTCAACCGCGCTACGACTCACTCGCTGCATTCTCTCTTGTCTCTCTCTCTCTCTCTCTCTCTCTTTCTCTTTCTCCCCCTCTCTCTTTTCTTCATCATTATCGTCGCCTTCCTCCTCCTCCTCCTCCTCCTCCTCCTCCTCCTCCTCCTCCTCCTCCCCCTCCTCCTCCTCCTCCTTCTCCTCCTCTTGCCGTCATCGTCGAGCTTTTAATTAACGATCGGCATCCTAATGAACGAATGGGTCTCCGAGGGCTAACGGCAAATCGTTATCGACCCGGCGCGGCGCGGCGCGGAGCGACGTCAGTCGACGTCGTCGTCGTCGACGGCGTCGAGCGCGCTCCACGTTGGCGTACTTATTTTTCCTACTTACTCTCTTTGTACTGGAGAACGTTGGAGTGCTTCTCGTGGATGACGACGCAGCGGTAGCATGACTTCCTGAAACAAAAAAACGTAGGCATTGCAATGCGGAGAGAGAGGCTAAGAGGCGCGCTCCTCCAACCGCGCTCTCTCCCTCGTCGGAGAGCATTACTTTCGCCCGTTACGGAGCGTGTCGTCGTCGTCATCGTCGAAGTTGCGTAATTCAAACGACCGAGCTGCTCGAGCGTCACTCACATTGATGCACGCGGGAATGATTGGTCAATAAGAGCGCGTGGCAGGCGAAGACTCTCTCTCTCTCTCTCTCTCACGTTGTTTCTCATTCGCGTTGTTGGTGCGGAGAAAGCGGCGAGGAAACTGAAGCCTCGAACCGAAAAACTACCCCCTCGACTGTCGTCCTCCGGCGAACGATTAAACAGTCCGTATCAGCTCGCTTCTCGGCGCACAATAATTTCGCAGCGCCATAACGAGGCGGAGAAAGGTGCACGGTGACGTTTAAATTTTCGCTGCCGTGCCTCTCTCGCGAGACTCGTTTTTGCCCCGACTTCTTTATCCGGCCCGACGGCATATCGACCCGACACTTTGCACACAGGCGAGTCCGATAGAAATCTTGACGAAAACTTGGACGACGACGACGACGACGACGACGACGACGACGACGATGATGGCCGGCGTGTGACACGAGCATTACGCGGCGAGACAGAGCAGCTCGTTCTCGCGCAACATGTAATTTTACACGACGGATATCTCCAGTATCTCGCGTTTTCGGCGGGAAGGGCTCGCGGCAGCGCGACTCCATCTCGCGAGAGATATCACGAAGAGAGAGAGAGAGAGAGAGAGAGAGAGAAAGAGAGAGAGAGAGCGTTGTCAGGGAGAGATATCCCGCGCGATCGCGCTTCGCGGGGCAAAGCTAATTTATCGTGAACGTTCGGGCTTCGCGGCGCGAGGATAATCGCTTTAAGAATTTATTTCTTTCAGCTGGACGAGCACAGAAAAGCGCGGAGCACGCTCGTAAATTAGATGTGATCAATTGAAAAATCGCGATACTGCGCGAGAGAATGAGAGAGAGAGAAAGAGAGAGAGAGAGAGAGAGAGAGAGAGAGAGAGAGAGAGAGAGAGAGAGAGAGAGCGCTCCGACGGATTTATTTATCCTGCTCGCATCCGCTTCGGCGCGGGTAAATCCCTCGCGAGAAGTGCCCGAGGAGCTCGCCGAAGTTCGCGCTCCTTTTTCCCCCTCCCCGCCCGGTTTTGTTAACGATATCAGCAATTCTGCGAAATTGAATAAACCAGCTGGCCGGGATAGAAAGGGGATACGGGTTATTCGGTCGACCGATTTCGCCATATTAGCTTTAGTAACTAAGGCTTTGATCGGTTGGTTACATGGATACGGTACATGTTATCTGAATCCTCCGTGCAGCGCTCTGTAGGAATTTTCAGAGTAAAAATTGTCTCGCCGCGCAATTGTTTGCCGCGCGCAAAGAGGCCAAAATAAATATGGCAGCAATAAATACCACTACACCGCGGATATAGCGCGCCCTTTTCTCTCTTTCTCTCTCTCTCTCTCTCTCTCTCTCTCTCTCTCTCTCTCTCTCTCTATTTCTTTTTTTTCCTGCGTTTTCATTTTCCCCGTTTTCCCAGTTGCTGCGTTGCGATATCTGAAGAAACCAATATGTGCGATCGGAAACGTATTAATTCTCTCTCTATATTGCCTGATTATTATTTATTACGACGCGACTCGCGCTCGGAAGTAAAAACGAGCACACGCGAGTGCCCGTGAATTTTCCCGTTCGCAGACGAAAGACCCGTTGGACCAAGCGTCGGTTTCTTCGTTTTCCCTCCCCTCCCCTCCCCCCTCCCCGCGACGAAACACGTTCGCGGAATTCGCTATCTCGATCGTCTGTACGGAGTTGAATTTGCCACTTGCTAAGTTCGAATGGCCAAAGCCGAACTCGATATTTTATGGCCATTAATCCCCCGTCGGGCGGGGGAGGGAAAAAATAAAAAAATGTAGCGCAGCGAAAATGAGAGAAGGTCTATCCGCGATGTCCTCTCGTAGACGCGCGGTCGCGTGAGTGCTGAAGTCGCTCGTGAAACGCTCCGGCAAGAAGCGCGTGACCGTCGAATCACTTACTGATCCACCAGAAGAAACTTGTCGCCTTCGTTGTGCAAGCATCTGCCCTTGCTGGATAGTTCGTTCCTGGATATCACTATCGGCTGCCTCACGCCACTTTGGAACCACGTGCCTTCCCACTTGGCCGGAAATGAGCATTCTGAAACGGCAAGAAATAGACGTGTATAAGAACACGCGTAAATGCAACGTTCCGAGTAGAAAAATTAATAAGGTTCTGATAAGGGCCTGATTATTTTTCCCTAACATTAATCGGGCCCTACAAGATTTGTAACAACCCGAGCAGAAATTAAATATGGCAATTTTTTATGCCCGATATGGCATGACTAGGCAAGCCATAAGAAGGCATTTCGAGTGGTCCTTATCCGGTCGGAACGTGGCAATTGTCTTGCAATATTTTCCGGATTATACCCTGACTGCAGCGAGGACGTCATTATTTGGATGCCTGATTTGGTCCTGATGAACATTTGATCAGGCTTCTCGATTTCAGGCAATTTTATCAGGGCATTATGCAGCAGTGCGTTTCACTCCTTATTACGTGCCGGATCCGATAAAGTTATTCGGGCCCTATTGGAAATTTCGACTGGGTTTTAATACGGCCGTGGGACGATCTTCTGCTCGGGAAACGGCTTAACGGTTTCTTATAAAGTAATATTATGAGGGTACCTTATAAGGTAATATCAACTAGGCCTTATAAGGCAATATTGATAGGGCCCCGTAAGAAAATATTTCTATTATTGCTTGAGTAAAAATATTCCTTCTTTACATTCCAAGAAATTTGTAGACTGTAATTTCTTTATTTCTTTATAATCTTGTTAGTATAGAGCAAGAATTTTTTATTTTAAAAATATAGCATACTTTATACAACATTCTTTATAACATTCTTTACACATAAAAATCTTGCTACTGTTTTTATCAAAGTTGGCTTTCCTGCGTTTCAAAACGAAGGCAATATTAGAAAAATCCTTGGAAGAGACTGATGAATATGGCAACTAATAAAATTTGTTTTTAATTGCGGTATAATTAAAAAATCTTTGAAAAAACGAGATAGAGGGTACCTACTAAAACAACATTAAACTATGACAATTTTATTACACGCTTCAGACCTTACTAATTCTCTATAATAAAACTTGATTTTGTATATCTAAAGGATCGTTAAATGGTCCTTCTAAGGCCCACATCCAGTGTTCCATGTTAAAGCGTTATTTTGTAAAATCTAATTGGTATCTCTAAAAGATCCACCACGGGGCCCGAAGTGGTAATAATGAGACATCCCTTTTCAGGACATCCTACTTTCAGCCTTAACGGGGCCTTATGTTTCCTAAGGATGATCCTAACAATTTTTTGCTCGGGGCACCTTTTTAAGTGTGTCTCCGCCGCGCACTTCTCGCGTCGGCGTGCGTTTGCGTCATTTGCGTTCGGAGTTTTCTTCCCGCGCGAGGAATGATGCTCGACGTCATCTACGCTTGGATCATCTCGGCAACGATAACGTCCGCCTTTGACGTCTCGTAAACAGGCGTCGCGTAAAGACATACGTCTTTGCCGAGACTCGGCCGTTCGCGCGTTTTACGCCGCGAGGGAAGAGCGGGGCTGCGTAACACACCCAATGAAGTAATTCGGGACAAATCGAACGCGGATCCGAAGACAGGGGGAAAGAGTGAAAACAGAGAGGGAGAGGGGCAGAGAGAGAGAGAGAGAGAGAGAGAGAGAGAGAGAGAGAGAGAGAGAGAGGGAGAGAGAGAGGCGGCATATTCGGCATTGGGGTGCGACAGAAACGGAAACAGAGGAAGAGAGCGAGAAAGGCGAC
The DNA here is from genome assembly GCF_003227715.2 of Harpegnathos saltator. Taxonomy (NCBI): domain Eukaryota; kingdom Metazoa; phylum Arthropoda; class Insecta; order Hymenoptera; family Formicidae; genus Harpegnathos; species Harpegnathos saltator. The sequence continues at coordinate 386,730 of NW_020230360.1, forward strand.
GAGGCAGGCAGGCGGGCGGGAGGGAGGGAGAGAGAGATACAGGAATCGGAGGGAACGCAACGTCGGTGGCGAGATAGGAATTCCCGGGGCGGGATAATCCCGAGGGTGAGGCGAATTTCCGGAAACTACTGCTAGTATGGAAGGGATACATCCAGCCGAGTTATCGACGATAATCGAAATCCGGAGGAGTCCCTCGTGCCTCGTTCGTTTCCCCGTGCGTGGGTCCACCGACTGAAAACGAGAGGAGCAAAAGGGAACGGCGGGGTGTATTTTTGAGCTCGGAGCGGAGGGGGATTGCAGGATAGGAATCCATTTTCGAGGAACGAGCGCGAGCGAGCGCGATACGGAACGACGTTTGATCCAAACATGATGGTGAAAATTTCGCGATAAAAATGACGGCTAGCGCTTTCGCCCTCCTTCTCTCCTTTCCCCCTCTCTCCCTCCCTCTCCTCCTTGCCGTGCGTGCAGCGAGGATTTTCGCATAGTTCGCTCGCCAGCCGCCGAAATGGGAGCTCTCGCTCCCGGCATTCGTATTAGCGTATTAGCGGGGGCGTGCGCGGGCGAGCGCGTTATATCGCGCCCTTAATAACTTATATCCTATTACGGCGATTATGTAAACTTAAATGAGCAAACTGATTGAATAATTAGTATTTATAGCGATTTTATATACCTTACGGACACGTTCCTCGCGCAGAGCGCGCGCGCGAGAGAAAGAGAGAGAGAGAGAGAGAGAAGGAGAGAGAAAGTCCGTTGAAAGTCCGGGTCGAGTTAATTCCCGCGGAAATTCCGCAATGAAATTTCCACGCGCGGCCGCCGGATCGCCGTTCAACCCAATCAGCTTTCCGTTTTTCGTCGGCCGACGTCGTCGCCGGGACGATATCTTCGTCTCCCGCTCGGCGAGTCGAGCGATTGCCCGACGTGCAATTCACGTCGGGGATTAATTCCGCGCTTTATTACAGCGCGGCGCGGCCGCGGAAGTATTCTTCGTTAATATATCCCGTCCGATGTGTAACTGCTCGAATTTTCCTTACATGCGCGCGCCGGGTAGTAACCAGAAACCGCTTAAACTAATAGTCTCGTAATTCTGATTTACGCCGCGTATTAATTAGCGGCGTAAATTCTGTCGATAATTCATTCGCATCCGCCGTTGTGCGATATAACGCGCGCGAGTCGTGCGTGCGTGCGTGCGTGCGTGTGTGCGTCGCAACAATTTTCCCGGCCTCGTCGCGACGCCGCCGATCAAATGCAAGAATGCCGCGCGCGCGCGCGCAGAGGCGGGATATTAAATATCGCGTTTCGGCGGGCCTCGCGCGAATAATCGCCGCCTCGATTTAACGCACTTAATTAGGCGGTTAGCGAGACGTAACTAAGAGGAGGATAAGCGCCGGGATCTTGACGCGCGGTGTGAAAGTAATTTAACACGGAGAAATATTTTCGTTGGGATTTGCCGGGATGATAACAAAGGGAATTTTAGCGGCAGTCTTGTAATGGGGCAAGACTGTTATCGTTTCCCGAAGTTGACTCACGGATGTTGATTCGTCTAATTGGAGAGAGTTTTTTTAGCCCCTCGGAGAGAAAGAGAGCGAGCGAGAGAGAGAGAGAGAGAGAGAGAGAGAGAAAGGGAGCGCGAGACGGTTAAATGTTGAGTTACCGACCGTGGGGTAAATAGCGACCCCTTCGAGAACGAAGCTCCGCGGCTAACGCAAATTTTGTCTGGGTGTTTGCAATAACAAAAGGCGCGAATGAATTCCCGTCCGCGAGCGAGCCTGCCGAGGCTGCCTCCTTTTCTTTCCCCGTCCGAAGACGCTCTCGCCGCGCGCGCGCGCGCGCGAGTGCACTCGTTGACACACGTTGAGTTTGCGACCTTCCCGTCGCGGGCAATTTCGACGAGCACTTTCGCTCGTTGCTTCTCCGTCGCGGTAAAAGCGGAGATCGCATTTCACGCTAAATGTCCCGTCAATCGCGTCGCGTAGAATCACCGTTGAATCGGCGGTCGTCCGCTCCGCCGCGCCGCGCCGCGTCGCGTCGTCTCACCCCCGACGAACGGGATATAATTGTGTGAGATTAAAGAAGAGCCCGCTCTGTGCGCGTTTGTGTGCGTAAAGAAAAACGGGCGCGGGGAGGAGGCGGGTTGCGTAGAGGGAAAAGACACAAATCATCGAGCACTCGGGGACGATCGGTGCAGGTGCGTTCGGCGAGGACGGGATCGATACGAGACGCGGGCTTCGCAGCTACGGCCCTGAAATTCGTCAGCCACCCTCTCTCGCATTCATCCCCTCTATCGCTGCTCCACCGTCGGCGGCCACCCCGGGCATTTATTTATTTCCACGCGGTTCGTATGCCGCACGTTGCCTCCGCTCCTCCCGACTTTCGGGCTCGGGCGCGGGCGGCGGGTCGGGAACGGGGGTGTGTGTGAGACAGAGAGAGAGAGAGAGAGAGAGAAGGGGGGGAGAAGGACGAGGAGGGCTCCGGAAAGTCGGGAACGCGGCGCGGGGCCCCGCGAGGCCCGCGAGGGGTGTGACTCGCGACGGGGTCGTAAAATCCGCGGGCGAGACTCGAAAGCCGTAATCACGGTTCGCACCATGATGGAGGATCTTCCAGAGAGAGAGAGAGAGAGAGAGAGAGAGAGAGAGAGAGAGAGAGAGAGAGAGAGAGAGAGAGAAAGAGGGAGAGGAGAATAGCTGCGAGGGTGGGTCGTGGTTGGAAAAAATGAGGGGATAACACGGCTCGCGTCTGGAGTCTCGAGCGTGTTACGCGAATCACTCCTGTCGATTCTCCCTCTTTGTCCGTCCGATAACGTCTTATCCGAACGCTCATGATAACAATGATAATAGCAATAATTGTCAAGGGTCCTGTCGAGTCTCGGGCGATATGAAATGTTTATTACGCAGTCGAGGGAGAGAGAGAGAGAGAGAGAGAGAGGGAGGGAGGGAGAGAGCGCGAGAGAGAGAGAGAGAGAGAGAGAGAGAGAGAAAGAGCGGGGGAGAAGCCGAAGTTGATGAGCGAGAATAAAATACCCGGCGAGAAGGCGAACTGTCGACTCGAAGCGGGCTTTTGCGAGCGCTTGCTCCGCCCGAAGGCGAGCTCCGGGACTTTTATTCGAGACGTTTTCCTCCGTCCGTCGCGCAGTCAGCGTAAGAGTTACGCGCGAAAAAGTGGGAATCCGCCGGCTCTGCGGTTCGGCGTTATAGCTGGAGGGAGCAATTAAAAAGTGTTTACGTCGCGTTAACAAAGCTTCTTCCGGTTGCGGCGGGAGGATAAATCGAGATACGCGCGAGCGTGAATTCTCCTTTTCTCTCTCCCCTGCCCCCACTGTCCCCCGCGCCCTGGCCCCTTTCGCGGTCAATTCAGCGACGATGGAAGATTTTCCATGGCGGAGAATGGCGGTGGAATGGAGAAGGCAGAAAACGGAAGAGGCGAGGCTGGCAGCGGGAGCTTTTCGACCACCGGCGAATGGAACGCCCTGAAATTTTATATTTATGCCTCATGCCCGGTTATTGCTGGTTTCGGTAGGAACCGACCGAGTGGACAGAATCGATGTCGCGAGCGTCGTCGACGGCTACGCGTGTCGATCTAGCCTGGCCTGGTAAATTGAAATCTATAACCGGCGGTACGTAGCTCGGCGCGAATCACCGCGACGGAATATTTCGTGTCTTTGCGCCGGCGGCGGCGAAAGGGCCGCGCGCGAAACGAGCGCGATGCGATTCGAGTAGAAAAATTAATAGGGCTCTGATAAGGGTCTGCTTATTTTTCTCTAACATTAATCGGGCCCTAGTAGGGATAGAAAATAGAGATGTGCGAACTATTCGATTCGAATCCGAATCCCTATAATTCGAATCCGAATAATTCGACTAGGAATCAAATACATTATTGTTTGCGTGTATCAGCTACAAAACGGGCCGTCTGGGCCTGTATGTTTGAACCCTTAACCTGTAATTAACTTAACTTATAATTAATAACTTAATTACAAATTACTTTAAATATTTAAATATATATTTTACTTTCAGATGATATTACAATATCAATATTTCCCTTTGTATTAAAATCTTCCATCGTTATTTGCATGTTCAATAGTCATGTTAAATTTTCTTATGATTCGATTCGACTTCATTCGATTCGATTCGAATTCGAGTGAAATTTCATAGATTCGACTCGGTTGGAATTCGAATTAAAAGAGATTCGTTTCGATTCGATTCGACATAAAAATTCTCGATTCGCACATCTCTAATAGAAAGACAAGGGCCCTACAAGATGTGTAACCAAGAATTTTTTATTTTAAAAATGTAGCATATTTTACAGTAAAATATAATATTTTTACACATAAAAATCCTGCTACTCTTTTTATTAAAGTTTGCTGCGTTTCAAAACGAAGGCAATACTAGAAAAATCTTTGGAAGAGACTAATGAATATGGCAACTAATAAAACTAATAAAATTTGTTTCTAATTGCGATACAATTAAAAAATCTTCACAAGAACCAGATAGAACGTACGTACAAGAACAATACTAAACTATAGCAATTTTATTATACGCTTCATATTTTATTAATTTTTTGTAACAAAACTTGATTTTACATCTAAAGCATCCTTAAAAGATCCTTTCAAGGCCCTCATTAGTTTTTCATGTTAAAGCATTATTATTTCGTAAAATCTAAAGCAACTCTAAAAAATCCTTCTAAGGTCCTCATCGGTTTCCCTTATCAAAGCCTTATTTCGTAAAATCCCAGGTATCCTTAATAGATCCATCTCGGGGCCTGATGTGGTAATAACGAGGCATCCCTTTTTAGGCATCTACTTTCAGCTTTATCGGGGTCTTATGCTTCACGAGGATAGTCCTAACAATATTTTGCTCGAGGCGTTGCATCGCCGGCGCTTCGATGATTCGCGATCTTCCCTTCCTCCTCTCATCCTCACACTCTTCCTTTTCTTCGCCGCTTGCGCGCGAATAAACGACTGCTCACGAGAGCGTAGCTCTCGTTTCGCGGATAATTTCCGCGAAATGTATTATTCCACGAATTGACGAGTGTGCAGTCGCGAGGGATAATAATCGTCGTTGCGGGCGCGCTCTCGCTCTCGCGTGCCGCGTGTCGCGGCGAATCTCGGCTCGCATCTCGCGCGCGTTCGGCTCTCGATGCAAATTTGATCGTTTCAATTGTTGCGTGTTATCACCGGCGACTTGTGTGCGCTCGAATAAATCCGCGGGGATTACCGGCTGAAGAAAACATGTCCTCCCTCCCTCTCTCTCTCTCTCTCTCTCTCTCTCTCTCTCTCTCTCTCTCTCTCTCGCTCTGCGGTGGCTGTCTAATACATCGCGGCGCTCGCGCGAGTGATATAAATGCAAATCCCCGACCGAGACAAGCGGACGGCGAAATGCAAGGCGAAAGATACGCGGTCTCCGTGGTGGCGAGTCGCCCCGCGGCGATAATATAATAGACACCGACTTCTTTTTCATGCTGAGAAGTCAGCGGTTCCTCGCATGCGCGAGCACCTCTCCCGTTCCCTTCTCCGCTCCCCCCCCCCTCACCGGTCATTCGCGGTCCTCCTCTCTTTTGTTCTCGGCTTTTTGCGGGGTGCGTAATTTTTGCGAGCCCACGGTGTGTTTTCGGCCCGATCACGCGAGCTTACTCGAGTCTCAGTAGATGCAGGCGACGTTACTTAGCGCGTAACTTACGGTCGCAGGTAGCGGCGAGAAGTTGAGAAACGTTCTTATGTTCTCGACACGCAATTAAGTGGGCTTTATTCTCACGGACAGGACATTACTTTCCGCGTCCGCCCGGCACCCCCTCGGGAGAAACTCCCCTTCTCGGCCCCTTCCTCCCTCCCCCTCTCTCTTTCTCTCTCTCTCTCGCTCTCTCTCTCTCTCTCACTCTCTCTCTCTCTCTCTCTCTCTCTCTCTCTCTGCCACGTCGCCACACCGCTCCCTGCGGATTGCAACCCCGGCTTTTGTTCACGTACACGACGATCGTCCCCGCTCGCTCGCTCGCTCGCGACGCGGTAATTCACCCGCCTCAAAACGGCGCGGAAGCCGTGCGGCGACAAAACGATACGCGTGCGCGGCATAATTTCGTTAACAAATAACGCCGCTGCGAGAGTCGGCGTGTACGGCATTACTCTTGCGAGCGATGCGCAAGAACAACACGCCATGTATTATTATCGCGACAGTGACAAAGTCGCAACACGCGGGAATTAGCAGAATTCGGAATTTATCGCGCGGGGAATTCGCGCGTTGACCGCGCGAGCGCGCGCGTGAGAAAATCCCGCGCGTCCCCGCCGGCGTCGGGACGCCAGAAGTTCGTGCTGCCCGTGTAATCCGTAAAAAACAAGAGAGGGAAAGAGAGAGAGAGAGAACGCGCGGAAGTGAGTGAGTGAGAGAGAGAGAGAGAGAGAGAGAGAGAGAGAGAGAGAGAGAGAGAGAGAGAGAGAGGGAGGGAGAAAAAATCGGGCTACTTCGGGCGTGCCCTGACGGATGAAATTTTAATTCCCGTTTGACGAACTCGAAAGTGCAGTTCCGACGCGCGTACTCGTCGCGACTGCCGGCGCGATTCTTCAATATTTGAATTGAATTATGACGAATGCGCTCGGTTTTTCGGAAAAATGTCGCAGCGCGTGCGTACACGTGCTCTCGGCCGGACACTTGTCGACAATCGACAGCCTTTTTCCAACGAGCGCGCGGGATTCGAAACCGTCGCGAGTGCCGAGTCGTTACGTCGAGCACAAAGAATGACGGACGGCGCTCTTTTCGGCTCGAATATCGCGATTGTTACCCGAGAGAGCACGAGGAGAGCCAGAGGGAGAGGGGGGATCGGGGCGGCAGCGACGACCTACTTCCGACACCGACGCCGACATTACTTTTCGTTAAACGAATGGCCCACGGTAGCGCGCGCGCGCGCGGATTTGAGAAACGCAAAATTATGTGGGCTTTATTCTCACGGACGAGTCATTACTTTCCCGTGACCTCCTTATCCACCCTGACCCCGCTCCCCGTCCGGCCGTTCCGTGGCCGCCGTGCGCGCGCGGGTAACGATCCCTCGCGCGCGAGCCTGTAATTTTCACCCCGGAATGGCCCGTGTCGTGTCGTCCAATTGGACAACGATAATAAGGACAATAGCGACAAGAATAATTGCCGCGGTAATGAGGAGAATCACGGCGCCGGAAGTGATCTCGCTTATTGTAAACGATTGCCTCGCCGCCACCCCGCCCCTCCCTCCCTCTTGTCCCTAGCTGGTCTCTCCTACGGACGATGATAATACTCTTAATTATACGCAGTCGAACGTTCCTCTTTTCGCTCGAGCGTACGAAAATAAGTAAAGCTCCGTCTCTCGCGGTGTCTCGAGGAGGGAATGAAGCTAATGAACTGTGCGCGAAAATAATAGAATTTCTCCATCTCTCTCTCTCTCTCTCTCTCTCTCTCTCTCTCACTCTTTCTTTTCCTTTTCCTCTTCCTCTCTCTTTTTCTTTCCTTCTTTATGGTCTTTTTGTTATATTTAATGTGTCGCGACGGGGCATTTTTCTCATGCGTTCTATAAAATTAAATGCTTGGGTGGAAGAAACGAGATTGAAATCTTAAAGGTACCTCTCGAACGCACATCGCGCTCCGCGAATCGAGATAATTCTCCGACTGACCCTGAGCAGAAAATTGTTAGGGCCATCCTCATGAAGCGGAAGGGCCCGAGGGGTTGAAAACAGGATGCCTTAAAAAGGGATGCCTCATTATTATTACATCAGGCCCCGAGATGGATCTTTTACCGACATCTTAGATTTTATGAAATAAGGCTTTGATGAGAAAACCTGAGAAGAACCTTGGAAGGATCTTTTAAGGATGCTTTAGATATACAAAATTAAGTTTTGTTATAGAAAATTAATAAGATCTGAAACGTGTAATAAAATTGTCATAGTTTAATATTGTTTTTGTAGATACGTTCTATCTGGTTCTTTTAAACATTTTTTAATTATACCGCAATTAGAAACAAATTTTATTAAATAGTTTTATCAGTTGCCATATTCATTAATTTCTTCCAAGGATTTTTCTAGTATTGTCTTCGTTTTGAAATGCAGCAAAATTTAAGAAAAACAGTAGCAAGATTTTTATGTGTAAAGAATGCTGTATTTTATTGTATTTTATTTTAAAGTATGGTATAATTTTAAACTAAAAAAATTCCCGTTGTATACTAATAAGAAGTTATAAAGAAATAAAGAAATTACAGTCTAAATTTCTTGGAATGAAAAGAACGAATATTTTTATTTAAGTAATAATACAAATATTTCCTTTATAA